>NC_139258.1:31555722-31988876 GCF_977018435.1 Lepisma saccharinum | reverse complement strand
AAGGAAGCGTGTGTTCTCCTGAAACGTCACAACGAAAAACTGTTTTCTTATGCTTGTAATAACCGTAAACTAAAGGGAAATAATATGAAGTAAAATTGAATTTATATCACAACACTTATTGTATTCACTTCTTACACAGGTATATAATAATATCATGTGTCTTTTGCAAAAGGATTGTTTTGTTCATATATGTCAGTTTGGGTAATGACTCAGTCAACTTTTCAAAGAAGGCTGTTGATTGACATTCAATAAATTTTACCAGTGTCATAAAATTTATAGAATGGCAATAATTATGATTGCTCTAAAATTTATTGAATGTCAATTAACAGGCTTTAGTGAGTGGTGACAATTAGTCATGAAAGTAGTACAGTAATTTTCACAAAAGACACATGGAATTATTATGTACTTGTGTAAGAAGTGACATAAAATTAAATGAAGTAAACCTTTGAAATCCCAGATACGACATGAATTACACAAAAAGTCTACCTTGTTATTGCCTTGTAATCGTTCTTCTTAATTGTGTGCATTGTTTGCTCTGCTAATACTTCAAAATAATAAAAACTTAAATTATGCTTAAGAAGCAGATAGAAGATAGATAGGCCAGTCATAGATAGGTAAAGTCATCTTCCTTATCTCATTCTCATCCATTGAGAACACAGATAGCTGAACTTGCCCAATATTGACAGATCAGGTTATTGAACTTGAGCTACTTACAAGGCAACGATGCTACCACTGCACCATCGGGGAGGCATTTATTTCAGATAAAATGGATTACATATTATTTGGGATATATATTTATGGTAAAAATAATATGAGAATTTTTGTTCATAAATAGGATATTTCTGGATAGAAAACGGTATATAAAATGGCATTAAAAAAGCCCAGTTTTATTTATAAGCCATACTTACTATTGCACCAAATTTACTTTCATACTAATAGCACATTGCTATCCTGCATGTAGGTGAAGTTCAAGGAAATGGAGACTAAGATCCTCTGGCCTCATGGTGCCTTACAGTATAGTGCTATATGCAGAAAATCAATATTTAAATTAATATCAGATGGCTTCAAGAAGCTCATATAGTTACATAGAAAATTTTAAATAATTCTCCAAGAAAATTCCTGTAATTTTTGGATTGATTCTTGCCACCATGCATACAGCAAATTAATTTAAGCAAATTAGTAGTTACATAGAACACTTGATATTTATTGTAAATGTATAGAAGGGTTTTGTTGATTCAGTGATGTAGTTATTGGAGTATTGTTAAGTTTATATCTGTGAAGAGAAGTACATTTTTCATCCCAAAGTTTGAAGCAAAATTAATCAATTGAACACAAAAGATATTTCAAGCTGTCGAAAGTGTTGTCAGTAAATAAACTCTAAAATTTTATGTGTCGGTTCATTTCACATTTTGAATTTCATTTCACATCATTTTGTGATAAAATATGGAAAGAAAATGTACCTCACACCATTCAAAAACTCCAAAAATGAAAGTTAATGTGGTTTATCTAATTTTTTGTGTTTCTGTCAAAAACAAAACACACAAGTCCCTAATAGCACATTACTAACTTTCATGTATGTGAAGTAAAAAGTGTCTGACAGCATAGTGCTCTATGCAGAATGGTCTGTGTAGTTCATTTTGAAATAAACATCGACCTTTTTTTTTTTTTACCTCTCCAATGGTGTAGTGGCAATATTGTCACCTTCTAATCAAGGGTTCTCAGGTTTGATTCTGGATGGAGGCACATGGTGATTTGGATCCCACTTTAAACTGTTTTTCTAGTCTCAATTAGCCTGTCTGTGCATAAAGTGGACTTAAAAACAATCTTTTTTTATACTATATATGTCAACTATTAACTGTTTAATGTATTGGTTTTATGTAGATGCTCAATCCAGTTCATTTACATTCTTTGTTTTAAATTTGGAATATAAATCCACTATGTAAATTTTTAATGGAACAGTTTTTAATTATACATTTTAATTTTTTCTTTCAGGTTCGTAAATGCATCAGGCAGTATTTTCTTGATAGTAAATTTTCAAAGACTGTGTATGACATCATCACTCTAATTTTTACCAGGGTTTTAATGGGATATGTGACGTTCAGTTTTGTACTTCTGGAATTTTGGCCCAGCCTTCGTCTTTACATGTGAGTATTTTTATGTTCGAGAAATAATAATACTTCCACGTATAATTTTAAAGAAATATTTTGGATGTAATATGTTTGCCCAGGTTAATGCAAGATATGACAAATTCTGGATAAAATTTTATCTGGATATTGGATATACATTTATCACTTCACTATATGCTACTATGTACACTTTATTACAATATCCAAATAATTGAATTATCCAGATTCATCACGTTGTTTATCCAGATATTTTAATTATCTGACATCTGAATTGTCCATTGCTTTGAGAATGGATACTAGATAATTTACGATGTGGATGTTCATCCATATTTTTAAATTGTCCCTAGTTCTCACTAAACACTTGCATGCTGTTTAGCTTATGTAATAAACAGGGCTGAGCTGATGCCAATGTATCAATACTTGCACCAATATTGTGTGGGAGAACTGTACAGGGTGAATCAAAAGTCCAGTTACATCCCTATAAAATGCAAAGGACTTATGCTGGGTACAATTAGTCATGATAGAAATGGGTTAAGCCCAGGGGGGAACCATAGTTGTGTGTCAAGCCTAGGTCCACCGTATTGTTGGCCGCCATATTGAATTCAACGTGAAAATTTTGAATTCTAAAGGGAGTGATATGATGTATCAAACCCGACCAGTAAAACGTTCTATGCATTTGTTCCAATCTGTTCTATATGTTGTCATTGTTCCTTTATGCACATTTGTATACGTTTCTCCCACTCAGAACATTGTACAATTTAGTAAGTGTGACAGCATCGAAAGCAGTAGATTTGCGTTCTCTCAAATAGTCAATATCATGGATATTTTGTCCATATACCATTGCCTTCAAATGTTCCCAAAGGTAAAGGTCCACAGGTGTCAGATCCGGGAAACGTGCAGGGCATATAACAGGTTCCCAGCTGCCAGTTCATCTACCAGGAAATTTACGTGAAGAACCTGTTTCATAACGCTCCCATAGTGTAGTGATACTCCATCCTGTTGAAGAAGCTCTGGAAAAAAGTACCTTATTCTGTAGACAAGGATGAAAAAAAACCTGTTCACTTAACAAATCCAAGTAACCCTCGGCATTTAAGGTTCCGTGGACCAATTGCATTCCCCACACCATGAACTTACCGTATCATATATCCTGTTTATTAACTTCACCATGAACATAAAAATTAGCCTCGTCACTGTGAAGGAGTTTTCATTCCAAAGGTTGCATCACACACTAATTGTTCGAGACAAACATTCACAATATTCAACTCTTTAGGGATGACTGATTAAAATCATGTGCAGTTCCACGCTACTTCTCTCCCCAGACGTCAGTATGATCTCAATGCATTACTGACACATTAGAGGCATTTTAATGATTTTTTCTGACTCCTGGAAAAAGGATAAAGTGGTTTCAAAGATGCATTCATGACTTTTTAAAGGTTAAACATACTCTGAAAAAATCTTCATAACTGCATTCTCATGAAACTTTAACCTGATTTGACATCATGTCACCCCCTTTTCATTTAAAATTTTAGACTTGAATTCAACGTAGCAGACCTCAGCTTGGCATACACAACTATGGTTCCCCCTGGGCCTAATTTCTTTCTATCATGACCAATTGTACCCAGCTTAACTCCTTGACATTTTATATAGGGTGTTGGGAGTCTTTTGACTCACCCTGTATTTTGTGATTACATGAGGTATTTTGATATCTTATGTAATTCTTGAATATTTTGAAGCAAAAAACTGCTAAATTAACGCTTATATGGTGTGGGCCAGAGGAAATTGTACAACATGTGGTAATTCTGCACAGAGTAAAGTTGCGCCACCTGTCATGCCATTTATTTTGCCATGTGTCATTGGCCAGTGCAGGTGTATGTTCAGGCTGTGGAGGCCTACAATTTCTGTGCCGTAGACTGCCACTGTTCAATCCCAGACAGAAGAATGATATCCAAGTGAGTGAAATGGTGGCATCAAACTGGTTTGGTCACCAATAGGAAGCATGAGGGGCTCCAGGCAACAGTACATACCCTCTGAATCTCCAGCAATGTCTGCAAAATTCACTCCATGTGATGCAAGGATACTGCACTTTATCCACTGTTTGCTTTGTTGGATTATGAAGATTTATTTACAGTTCCACCCACACAAATTGCAATTTGTGCAAGTCATGTCATAGGTTATGCCTATGGAGTTCATTTGCCTGATGTTATGTTCAATGTCAGTATGTCTGAACCAGGTCTTTCAGAAATAATTGAGGGGTTACAAAAATTTATTGTGAGAGAAAGTATTGAAGTTGTTAATGAATTCAGAATGAAAGAGGAACGCAAACCTTTTTTTTTTTTGACATCTACAAATGTTCAATGTGTGCATCGACACGATAGTCTGCTTCTTGCCACACTCACATCAACAGGGGTCTATGGCTGCGATGATAAGCTTCCTTAGGTCTGCGATATTACGTGGCATCGTTGGGACGAATACCCTGTCTTTGATGAAACCCCACAAAAAGAAGTCACACAGTGTAAGATCCGGTGATCTTGGGGACCAAAACATTGCACAAAACACTGTGAGTGATGTGGCTGATTTGAGTGCCACCTAGCGGCAGGGCTGTGAACTTCTCAGCTTAACAAAATATACATGCACAAACTGTTTGAGTTCTCGTTCGTTCTGGACTGGTCTCATTATAAGTTCAATAGTTCACTTGCAATAAATGTTTGTAACTCCTCAATTATTTTTGAAACACCTGGTACTGCACAACCATCAATGTATTTCTATTACGTCCCCTACATTTTTTGTTACTGGCATTTTCTTTTACTATTTCCCATGACCCCCCCCCCCCCCACCCTGAAGTTGGAGTGGAATACTTGCCCAGTAATATTAATAAATACCTCAAGCAACAAACCTTTATTCAAATTTTCAAACATCGGTATTGCTATTGTTTGGAGTAGGTTAGGGTATCTTCATCGGTATAGTTATCAGTTCAAAATAGTATCGACTCAGCCCTAATAATTATAATAAAAGAAACATTAAACTCCACAGCACTTAGTGGAAAAGGCCTGCCAGACTTCTTTTTATTGGGTGGCACATAGTCAGAATTCAGGGTGCCAAAGATGTGTTACAATGGCTCAAGTCTGTTGGAGAGAATGGTATATCGAAAAAGACCCAAATACTTTTGGGGGGGGGGGGATTCAGAAACATTAATATATGGTGCAGAGGGTGCATAATGAAACCAAAATATCCACAAAATTTTTAGCCAATTTGGAGAATATCACATGGTCTTGTATTTGATTACCCTGACTGTGGCCCTGGTGCAACATGGTCGTTTATCACAGATAAAGACAAACAGAAAAGAAGCAAATGCTTAACATTAGAGGCAGCTGCCAAGTAAAAAGAACAGTAGCATTTAATTTGATTCCCCATAGTTTCAGTAGTTTAATCTATCAGATATTCAATCCTGTTGAATTATTCTCTTCAATACTTCAATAGCAAATTACTTTTTATGAAAATCCAGGCTTGCATTATATAAAGCTTTATAGGCCGTTTTTATAAATTTTTAGGTCATGAGATCCATTATTACACTAAAAGGGAGGGTTTTTTCCCCCAATTTATTTTGGTGGCTACTTGGGACCTTTAGTATTAATTTGGTACAGTGTCTTCCATGCTACTGTTTGTTTCATTCTTTGAAACATGACTTCTGAGATCTAATTATATTGGACAAGAAATTAATGAAACATGTAGTAAGTGTAAATGTGACAAAATTGTCCTTCATAGTTCCACTAATTAAAACTACTTTTTTGTCATAATACAGTGTAATAGTTTTTGACCATATACTGTTAATTGGAATCTTCAAAAATTAACGACCGATCTCCGTGGCAGAGTGATTATCACAGCATGCTACAACACCAGGGGTCCCAGGCTCGAATCCTGGCTTGTGTGTGTCCCATCATTGTTTTCATCATATCATCAAGCGATAAACCAAATGAGTCACTCAGTCAGTCAATTCAAAGAGTAACTGTTAGTTTTTAATAGTTTATCCATTTTTCATTGAATATCTGTTGTAACTGACATTGAATAATGTTTTTTATATAATTTGATAAGAGATATGTGAAATGTGTCATAGTGTTTCTTTTTGCAAGTATAATTTGTACATGTTGTCTTTCAGTCATATGTATCTGTGGCTTCACGTGCTCGCGGTGTTGAGTGTAACACTACTGCCAGTGCTGTGTCCTCCTCGACGAGCTGAGAAAACAAAATTTGAGGGCAAGGGAGTGCAAAATGGGAGCGTTACGAGTTAAGTTTGCCAAAGAGAGCATTTCTTGTTAAATGTTTTGTGCGAACTGTTCGTGCATTTGTGCAACATTTTTTTTTCTGTCATTGATGTGAAATAGTTTAAGTACAAGTTGTGAGCATAAGCTACAGCATTAGGGACCTGTTTTTTAAAACGAGAGAGACTCTGGAGTGTTTTGTTACCGTTTAGGTAATGTACGGTATATATTTTTTTGAAACATATAAAGTTAAATCAATGATGTTGAGTATTGGTCAGCATCATTTTTTTGTCTTACCATTGCATCACTATTGAGCATTCATTTTGATGAACTAACATATTTTGTAAAGTGTTTTTCTTATTGTGTGGGAGCTGCTTTGAAAATGTAATGCAAAATCTGCTGTATAATGTAAATATGTAAAAATGTATGTGTGTGTGCGTGCGTGAGCGAGCATGTGTGTGCCTTTGTTGAAAGTACATGCATTTTGTAGACAAATGTGCAATTTTTGTCCTGCTGTTTCATCGTAGAGACATGTAATGTTCATCGCTTCTTGATTTCTATCATACTAGTGATAGAACAACATTATGGTGTGAAACGTATCTTCTGTGGAAGTATACAAGAAGTGTCTCAAAATAGCAGCTTCCTTTTTTTAAATCCTCTCACCAAAGAGTAACTTGATATTTTATGCTTTCATTGTGATGCTGCTTAACTCATTTATGTCAATGTTATCGTTATGTTGTGTTTTCCAAAAAAACAGAGAAAGAGAGAGTGTGATTTAAATTACATTTGCTGCAGCAGCCGATAGACTTATTTGTGCGCATTCCTTTTTCTATTTAATAAAAAATAAATCTTCACTAGTCATTTACAATCCCATAAGATACGATTTTACATAATCTAACTTTTATGACATCAGAATGGTGTCTGATGCAGGTTGATGAAAGTGTCAGTTTTTTATAAATTTTTGGATGTAAATTTAAAAAAAAAGAAAATATTGATTCAATGCCAGTTCATAAAACTGAGAAGTTGTTGCCAATCGTGTTCATCGGTGGATTCAAGGAATGCTTCATCATTATCTTTCTGCCTTTAAAACTATATAAATGGTGCTTATACAAAGAAATGTGGGCAGCATACAGGGTAGGCAGATATTTTTCTGCTCTTTTTCATCTAGATTGTTAAGAAACTACCCCATTTAATATGTAATCTATTGGAGAGTATGAATATAAATAAATATTAGTTATGTATCATTAGAACTATTCGTATGAATCATCATATCATCTTCAATTTTTATAAGACTGCATTTTTTTTAGGAAGTTTATGAACAAAGTACTATGTAACACTTCCATTTTTCAAGTTTATTAATCTTTGCATCTGATATGTCACTTGTTAATAAAACAAGTTTCATATATGAATATAAAATCACTACACTGATTGATTTTTAACTTAGTCTTCCTGTCTATAAAGATTAATCAGAATTATGGGTGCGACAAAAGTACCTTCTTAGCTGTTTAATATTGATACCTTATTCAGTCCTTTAATAGATACATGCCTGTGTCTAGTTAGTTTTTATTGTGTTGACTACATGATGTATGAGGTAGTGTTCTTTTAGTCTTCCAGTTGAAATAAATTTTCCACAATGAGTTTTTCTGTTTATCCTTTGGTACAGGAAATATTTATTTTTAAAATGGAAGGCCAAATCGAGTCTTTATCAGGTTGATTTCAACCTCAAAATTTTCATGTGCATCTGTAGAGAGTATTTCATCTTTTTTCTCAGTGATGCTTCACTTGACCCCACAAGCTCAGAAGTTCCTAAAGCTTTTTCATTCTGAGATCTTAAAACAGGTTCAGAATCTCATTATCTTAAATTTTTCAGCCTAGATGTGTTTTCGTTTAGAGAAATTTTTGGAATTACAGTTCCAGTACTGTACAGTACTACAAAACCTGAGGTCTGTAACAATACACCACAAATAATAGTTGGGCGAATAGAAAAATTACGTTTTTCAGTTACGTGCACGTCTGTGCATGTCAGGCTATGATGTAACGCTTATGCCCTTTTACTTTAATAATACGTAATAATTTTACATTGATCTCATTTGTTGATGTAATATTTATTTGAACATTTTAAAAATGCTCCTGTGGGAAGGATGTTATAAAATATAGCAGGAGTAGAACCATTGTACTTCTTCTCAAATTTTACTTCATATATTTCTCAAAATCCTGTTTCTAGAGAATCAATAGCCAGTTTTTCATCAATAAAAACTACGATCATAATAATGTTGGTTTTAAACTTTTTCTAAAAGTTAAACTGAAAGATTAAATAAAAACATTATTACCAGTTAAACTATAACAAAATTATTGTTTAACATGCTTATCTTAGATTAATCAAACCTTCAGTTTTTGAATGTTACATACATCTTTTTATAATATTTAGTATTTTTTCTTTCTATCAATACAAATTCTTAACATATGCAAGTGAACTTTAATTGTAGTGTATGTTCTGAAATTGAAAAATGTTAAATGAAATATCTCCTAACTACTTTCCTGAAAATGGTTTCGGAGTAAAAAATGTCATTAACACTATGATTTTTTAATGTTAATTTGAAGCCATATTTTAATTTCCGTGCTTCTATTTATGTATCAGAAGAAATTTAGAAACTAGATTCAGTTCCAAAATAATGATTCATTACTTACATTTTCAAATAGAAATCATGTTCCATTGTTTAAGTGCCAATTTGATGCTAATGCATATTTTTTATTACACTTACGTATTTTCTTTAAATAAGCAGCTGTTATTTTTGTGAACTAATGAAGTAAATGCAACAAAGCAAAGATAATAAACTTGAAGTAATGGGTATAAAATAAGTAAGCTACTTACATTGTAAATTATTATTTTCAGATTAAATATACATTACGAGGATAAACCTCAAAACGTTTTTTAAAATGAAAAATTGAGATTCTCTTAATTTTATTTTAGATGAGTGTGTGGTATTTATGATATAAGAAACAGTGCATGTAAAATAGTTTGCCATACTTAAAATCAGTTGCATTTATAAACATAATTGCAGTGACTTTACTGTAGGTCTTTCTTTATTGGTTGCTATTCAAACTTGTCATTGAAGCATAATTTTATTGGCTCTGACAAGTTGAGTGTGTGTGTTATTTTGGATAAATAAAAAGGGAACATCACATATTTTTGTATGAAAATGTGAAGGCGTTTTAGTCCTGTTATTTTTATTATTGTTATTTAATTTGTTAACTTTAAGAGCATGATAATAATTTTTGTTTGAATGTACATGCTGTGTTGGAAGAAGGCTAGATAATAAATATCTAATAACAAGTTAATTTATTTTTTTGTTTTGTAATTGTATTTACTTTTGAGATGGAAGCAATATACCGTATATTTCTGAATCCAAAACGAGGTTTTTTGCAGCAATTTCGTGCCCAGTAGTATAGGGTCGTCTTGCTTTCGCAGCATATGATGTGGAGATTTTCTTTACTTTACTGAACAGAATCACGAGTTTCCATTAAGCTCTAACTCTACCCTCTGCCACGCATACTGCTTGAGCCTTGAATGTTCTCATGAGCTTTGAGCATTGTTGTGCCACAGCATGTATTGAGTGTTATGACAAACAATTTTTTTATCAATTGTTGTGAGACATTGTAGATAATAAGGTAACCATTTGTAAGTTTTCAAATTGTTTTTGTGTAATCCCTTGTTGAAAAATGGGGGATCATCGTGGATTCGGAGTCGTCTTGCATTTAGAGATATACGGTAGTAACAGCGGCAGCACCAGGATTAATCATCTAGGGGTGCTGAAGGGGTGCGGAAAAAAATGTAGGGGGTGCGATTCTGAAAATAAGGAAAACATGAAACATGCATGCAACCTTTCAAAACTGGGGGAGGCAAGGACAGTTTACTGCGGGCAAAAATAGCAAAAAGCGAGGGTCAACCCTAATCGCCACCATTGATTAACATAAATTACTGACTGAAATGAAATTATATGTGTGAAATATAATAACTTTAGATTGACATTCATTTTTGGGGAGGCTGTGCCTCACTTACCCTCCCCTGGATGTCCATGATGATATGTATTAAGTCTTAATACTCCAAGAAAGTGGTCATACAGTGTAAACATTCAGATACAGTTGCTGTCTTATTGAACTATGTAGTGAAATACAAAATGAAATTATCCTTGTCTTGAAAAACACAATTTTTGAACCTTTTGAATGTAACCCATGGAGGTACAAAATATATACACACTTCAAGACAAAATGCAAAGTGCACAGCAATTTAGTCGTAGTTAATATCCCTTCTACCTCACTATCCCCAACAACAAACTGTAAAATTTCTTGGTGAGCATTGGGCCTCTTCCTAACGGGATTTGAAAAAGCCTGAAATGCTACGTTTACTAGACATGTTACTTGGAACAAATGCACAGAACGTATTAACAAGAAGACTACCCTTCATGTTACAACTGTCAATAAATAATTTCCCGATACCTTGAAAGCAGCTAAAATTTGTGCTTCAGTGAGAGGAAGAACAAGTAGGTGGAAAATAAACAGTTTATCAACAATGCAAAAAGGAAAAACTAACATTAAGCTGTAGGCTGTTGCATACAATATAATAACGGTCTTACTTCAGTACATTTGCCGCTCAATATGATGACATAATATGACACTCTAAGAGTTAGTGTTTTCAGTTGAACGTAGGGGGTGCCTAAGAAAATTAAGGGGCATGCAGCACCCCCTCACACCTCCGTGGGTAGTAAACACTCCTTTGACATTTTCAATGCAATCTTTGGTAAAGTTAAGTCCATTTTATGCTTACATAGATTAATTGGTATTGAACATATAGTTTAAAGTGTGATCCGAATCACTGTGCCATGTACCTCCACTGGGAATTGAATATGAAATCCCTTGATCTTTGATCTGATATAAAATGTATCAATGTTAATAACAGATATTCTGCTAACCCTGTATAAAATTTCAAATGTTCTCTGTATTTGTATTTTCTTATTTAGCAAAAACTTTTTACAAAAGGAGGTTGGTATTTTTATGACATGTTTTGTGTTTTTAAAATAGCAGAATATTGCACCAAATTTATTTATTTATTTATTTACTTAAAGTTTCAGATAGTGCTGGCAACATGAACATTTCACAATAATAATAATAAATTGAAGACTAAAATTGGTAAATGCTGTAAGTGCCATAATAATTCAAACACAGTTTTCCACATTAAACTGTGAAATGTGCAATGCTTTATAATGTGGCTGGTAGCCCTCTTAAGTAGTTCAAAGGGCATGTAAAGAGGTCACTAGTGTGCACGTTCTTACGGGCTGATGTGTGGAACGATGTGATTTCCCAACACTTTCGCTTTTGGCACTTACAACATTTGCCACTTTTAGTCCTCAATTCTTTATTTCCGTTGACCCATGCCCATGGGTATGAAAGATGTCATACAATACAAATGGCAAGCAACACAGGTGTCGCACCAACATGACAAGTGGCAACCAACCTAGGGATTTCACACCAATTGGCAGGCTGGTTTGCACTAAATGACTAGTGGTTGGCAATGTGGGGTTTCGCACCAAATGTGTAAGCAATAGTCTATATAAAGTAAGAGCTTGAGCACTAGAGTGATTCTAACGCTGCATTCATGTTGACTGTATTGCTTTCAATCGAAAACTTTCCAACACAAGCAGCTGTGTCCTAAATCGTCAAAACGTAATCACTTTAAATGTCAAAGGTTATTTCCAACCAATTAAAGCCGAAATAATGTTGTAAAATAACAAAACAACATGCAAATTGATGCTAGAAGTTCAAAATGTTTCCAAGGTGATGGCTGGGGTGTGTTGGGTGAATTTCCCTTACCCTTTCGGGATGCACACTGTTGTAAATTTTACAACGGGGTCATTCATTTGTTTCTAGCAAAGTCATTTAGTAACATTGTAATGTGACACCCACGTCTATTCTTTTTATTGACTCTCCTCCACCAGTTCTATAAGTTCAAGCAACTCCCCTAATGGTTTGACAGTGGCAAATAAGGTTTCTAGCAAGGACCGTCAATGAATGTTGTACTTTTTACAACATGTGCCTTGTCGTGTAGTATTTTATTTGTCATTTTTGTGAGTGATTTTTGTCTTTCAACATGTCGCATAGATTAGATACTAGAATCTTCACGCGAGGAAGGCGATGTAGGCGTAATTAGTGATTTAGATGAAATTGACAGTGATCTGAGTGAAGAATATATTGAGCATGATGACCATTCTGATGAGAATGAGAAACAAAGTGATGGTGAATATTTAGAAGAGAGAGGTTTAAAGCTTCAAGAATGTGTTGTTACAGAAATTGTGCTTAGTAAGAATTTAGAAACTATTTGGGGTACGACGGAATTTGGTCACATTAAAAGCATTCTCAGGAAGCTTCCCGGACCAAGACACCAATATAAAATAATAAAGGAATCTTAAAAAATAAAAATAAAATAAAATATAAATATAAAATCATTAAATAAACATAATCAAGGAGCATAGTATAAATTAAGCTTGTGAACACAGCTAATTTATGTATGTTGTAAAAAGTACAACTCTCGACTGCTCGCGTAACTGAAATAAGTGTGCATGCTGAAAGGTTAAGTACCTAAATGTCAACCTCTCTTCCACATGGCACACCCTGGTCTGCATTCTTGCAGCTGAGGCGGCTCTGGCATAAGGACTCGCAGCCAGTACAATCCTCTGTCGGACTTGTGTTGTGTCCATGCGTAATTGTGATTGTCCTTTCAGCAATTTCATCTTGCCACTTTTCATCCCCATGTGCCATAGCACTGTTGAATCCAGCCACTTTCCTCTGGGGGAGGTTGGGGGATATCACAGGCATCAAATTATATTACCAATAAAAAAATATACTATAATATTTTAAAATTTACCCTTGCTTCTGACATGTAATTAAATTAATAATTAGGTATAACTAGGGTTACCAGACGTCCGGATTTTCCCGGACATGTCCTACATTTTAGCCTTATGTCCGGCGTCCGGGAGGAATTTGAAAAATATCATAAATGTCCTACATTTTGAGCATCCCATAATATTAATTAGGAAAATAGGTAACAGAAAAAAATCATGCAAGTTACAAGTCTATGGACTGCGCTTCCAAACTCAATAGTGAAGTTTATTTTGATTCAGCATTGCCCAAAAAGAAAAAAGTTTGTCCTGCTATTAAACAAATGGGAAAACGAAAGCAATTAATGAATCAAGTTTTAGGACAACTTTCTGATAACGTCACTGTTCAATACCTGAGCAGAATTTCTTGCCTTAGGGTTTATACTGATGAAACAAGGTGTTGCCCATTATTATTCAATATAGTTTGATTGTAAAGCAGGAGTATAGAGAGCAAAGTTATTGAGGGTATCTGCCAGTCAAAAAAGTCATGGAAGTCAAGAAAAAGTAAAGAAATCAAAAAGTAGGTCAAAAAGTTAATAAAAAGTAATAATATATTCTTCTGGTCAAGAATTTTTGCTATTGATTGGTTGATTTAGTTTAATTTACTTCACTTTTTTCTGTCCCTTTGGCTAATTGCGAAGATGAGGATGAATGTTGGTACGATAAGATGGATGAAGGGGCAGTCACAAACATATAGGGACAACCGACATAAGCCCCTGGCTTAGGCCCGCTTTAGACGAAACATTTTCCTTAGCATTTTTCTTAACATTTGTGCCATGACCAAAATGCTACCGTGTAAAGTGAGAAATGTTACGGCATTTCAGATGCCATGGATTATTTCATGGCATTTCTCAAGGATAGGCTCGGTCTGTATCATTTTTCGTAGCGTAACCAATCAGAAGCGACCTCTAGGTCAGGAGTGAAGTTGTAATGGAGGCCGAGTGAGATGTAAACAATGTATCACTTCACATTTTTAAAAGCCAATAACTATTCAACCGAGAGGAATAACGTTTCGTATAAAACGTTATTAGGTTCAAAACAATGGCGCTGCTTAAATACATACTTTACAACGTTTACTGTACACGTATGGAAGAATATTTCAGTTCTTTCAATTGTAAACACCGTGCACTCAGCATAGATGATGTAAATCGACGTGCCTTTCATGCTGTATATGTTATACATTGTAATCGCAAAAGCTAGCCGAAAACTTACATGAAATGTTTGCGTGCAAAGTACTATCTGCTATTATATTGTTTGAAGCATTTGCATAGCATTTATGCTACCAAAAATGCTAAAGGAAATGCTTTTGTCTAAAGCCGGCGTTATACTGACTGTCAGTCCAGACGCCAAAGCCTCGCTTGTCTGCCAAACACAGTTCATGATGCATTAATACGAGAAAGCAGATCTAATTCTCTTCTTAAATTCAGCTTCAGTTTTCATCTTAACTGACCCTTTTGTAGAGGTTTTCGTTAAATAAATATTTATTTTCTTCATTACTAATTTCCAACTTTGCCTTGTAGGGGTCGATTAAATAAACGTTAAGAAAAACGAAAAAAAAGGTCCAGAAAAAGTCAAGAATTCTGGATGTGTTATTTTGGTAGACAGCCTGTTATTGAACTAAAAACTACCCAAGATGAAACTTCTGGAACCATTTTAAATTACGGTAATTGCTGAATATTTGTTTACCATTACAGGTCATTATTCAAACGTTGAGAGACTACTTTCATTACCATCAGCACCACAGACACACGAGATAATTATTTTTACATAAAGTCTGTAAAATGTTTGGTACTGGTCCCTATAACAGCCGCGGTAGCTCAATAGGGCATCTGACTACCATGCGAGAGACCCGGTTCGATCCCCGGCGAGGGAGAACCGGGATTTTTCCACCTGTTCAAGCGGCTCCGGCGCCCACCCAGCGTCGTATAAAGTGGGTACCTGGAGGAAACTCAGTGGGGTAAAGGCGGCCAGGGGCGTGGTGCTGATCACACCACGCCCACCTTCTGGTAGTGATCAAGAAAATGAGGGGGCCCTAACTGCACATCAGCCTATACGCCTTCATGGCGTGGTGCATAGCACAGGGGATCACTTTACTTTTTTTTGTTGGCTGTCCACTCTAACATAAATATAGTTTGACTAAACCTGAAATTTTGATAAAAATTGTCTCCTCTGAGAAGTACCACTTAAATCATGTTGTGTCCTACATTTTGACTTAATGTCCTACATTTTGGGACAGCATGTCCTACATTTCCCTTACAGCGATCTGGTAACCCTAGGTATAACTAACTTATCATTTTATGAAAGAAATTATGAGAATCAATAAAATAATAATATAGCATGCCATAATTTATGGTTGCAGCAAACTATGATGTCTAGTCCTCCTACAACATGGGATGACATCATCAATGAAACTCTCCCCCCTCAGCTGACACCTTCACAGAAGCTTGAAGCATATCCTGATCCATCCTATTTCTTAATTTAGCACTTATCAAAATGGACGATAATTTAAATTCGTTCATTATTTTCTTACTTTTAATTCATAAAGAGGACTGGATGAATGCTTCTTACTATGAAAAAAAACAAAACAAGAAGTACGTTTTACGTTAAAGTGAATGAATATGAAAGAAAGCCAAAGTGATGGTTGCCAAATTTCTTAGCAACTGTCCGAATGCTCTGCCAGGTTACTGAATTTCCAGTGAGCATTTTCCCCCAGGTCACCCTCTGAATTCATCACTGGCCATTAGCCAGTGGCAGAAAAGCAAAGTGAAATATATCAATCAAACCAAGATGACAGCTCATTAGTCTCTTATCTAGCTCATTGAGATAAAACATTCACTATGCAAGGGCAACTGAGATGAAGTGTCGCAAGCTAAAGAAAAAAACAGCCTGGTCCGAGTGACACCCACATAATGATCATTGATCATATTGGAGTATCTTAAAGTATCATTAAATATTTTTGTGCATGGGATCTTCTGCAGCACGAATTCTAATTAACTGTGAGAAATAAATGGACTGTGACAAACAATTTGAATTGGACAGTGTTGTTTCAAAGAAAGCAGAAATCCATACAATGCCCCTGCATGTTCAATGCTGGTCTCCGTCTCGTCTCCGTAGCTTCTGGAATCTTTGTTCTGCTAGAACATGAATGTTTAATTGTGTTTTTTTTCTAATCATCGCTCTTCCTCATTGTGATTAATCCAAAATAGTAGAAGAGACATATTAAACATAAAAAAATACTATATTCTAATAAAAATTGGAAGATTATTGTCTAGAAAAGAGAAATAAATGAAGGAATAGAAAGAAAGAATGATAGGTAGGTGAGAAAAGGAAGAATGACGCACACATGCACAGAAGAATAGGAAAAGGATAGAAAGATCAACAGGAAGAGAATGTAAAGAAAGATTCAAGGACTGAAAGAAGGGTGAAAATATAGAAATAAGAAAAAAACGAGAGGAAAAGTGGCACAAATAAATAGGAGAATAAGTAAGCAATTTTCCTCTTTCAAGTGTTGTGTCAAATATTTTGGCTATCCTCGTGGGCGCCCGTATGCAGTATTAGCATGGGAGGGAGAGAGTAAGAGTTGCTTAAAGGAGTACTTGCCTTGTCCCTCGCCCAAGAAATCGGAGCATATACCTCAGGGACGGTGCGTGACTTTTACAGCAAGGGAAGCACATATCGTATGAAATTTTAAAAAGCATTATTATTATCATGGCCCTATTTAGAGGGGGGTTAGGGTTCACCCCCCCGAAACTTCTGGCATGTTGGATTAATGGAAGTTCAGAAACCAAAATTTGTAACACATTTTCAAAAATTTAGTCGCAGTTTCACAAAAAATATAACAGGTAGACAATGCTGAAATAATAGAGCTAGAATTTTCAAACATTTTGAAATTTGAGCGAAACGAGTTTAATTCTAGCAGCTCACCTGCGACCCCTTAATTTTCACTTCTGCTGTCCTATTTCCAGTGCTGTTCCTGGATCAGACTGAAAATTTCCTTGTTATTGTCCCCAAATTCCCAATGGTAGCACTGTTAAGCCTTGTTTCCATGTTAATAAAACATTCAAATGCTGGTCAAGGCAAATTTATTGTATAAAAAAAATATACACTAAAAACGTAACGTTTCCACGCTCTAACAGGGTCTTCTTCAGCCAAAGATTCAAAATAAATTGATCTCTTTCAATTAATAGTGAATCTTTGTCTGAAGAACATTGTTAGAGGGTGGAAACATTAAAAAAAATTCCCTTCCCGATCCGAAAAATTCTGTCCCACACACCCCTAGTATTTCTACATTAAGTGTGAATTCGGTGAAATGATGAAAATATCGTTCAGCACTATAGATCGACCACAAGGGAAAAAACCTTCGGAGGAAAAGTCCCCGCGCAGCTTTCCCTTCTTCCCTCCACCTCGGGCCATAAGGAAGCATGGTCCACTCTCCGCGCAGGAGTCGCGGGTCTGCGCAGGTTGTTTTGCTCGTGGTTCCACTATAGCACTAGACACGGGAATTGTTTAAACCAACTTGAACAATTCAAAAAAGCATTCCTTCAAGTAAAACAAAGATTTTTGTTCTCCCATCGAGATATATTACTTAATCTGAGGAATAAGCGACACTTAGTTCACTTCTGTGACGAGCCATGTCAAATGTTGATCATAACTTAATTTCAAAGAATAGAAAATTTCTTCAAAGAAACTTTTTCGGATGTGGGGGTGAGTGGAGTAAATATAGGTGTAGAAACAGTAGCTCATTATAGCTGGAATATATTTTGCTATTTAAGCATGAGACTATAATCACTACACCTTGGAAATCAGAGCAGGCTTCCTGCTAAACCCTGTCCCAGCTAACTGTAGAGTAGGGGCAGCAGAGGAGGGAAATCGAGTAGTGAAAGCGCAGCGTTGCCAACCGTACTGTCCTGACCGTTTGTGTACGGACGTACGGTCCAGTACGCTAAATGTACGGCTTGTCAAAATTTGCACTTTCTGTTTTATCCCTAATATTTTCCCAAGAAATTCTTAAACCAAGCGTACGGACCTTGAGACAAAAATACGGTGCGTTTGCCATGTGCGTACGGTATTATCGTTTCCAAAAGTTTGCAACACTGACAGAGCGAAACAGGGAAAGCGGGTAACTCCAGTCGTCCATTACGCAATCCCGTTTCTCTCGCTCTTCATTGGTGGAGCCGTCTCGCGTCACTACTTACGCAGTGTCTCTTTCGCCTGGTCTACAGTTAGCTGGTACAGGCTATAGTTTAGGTTCCCAAATAAAATTCAATCCTCCCAAATATCTGTCCTGCATCCGCCACTGGCCAAGATTAGATGAAATTGATGACGGTATCTCAGAAAGTTTATTACCAAACCGGACTCGAAGCCGGTACCTTAAGTGGCGAATTCGTGAGTTGACAACTCAAGTTTTTAAAGTCCATTTTATTCACAAAAAGGCTAATAGGGATTGGATCTACAGTTTAAAGTGGGATCCGGATCACTATACTGCAGAAGGTTTAACCTGGCACAGTTCGCGCCAAACCTTACATTTCCTTCTGCTAGCCGGCATTCCCGGGCGTCACGTGAGTGTTTTCAACCATTGGCATAAGTCTTTGAGACAGCACGTGCTTTGTCCTCTGCCTACCAGGGGTCGCCGTTACCTTCACGTGTCCTTTGTTGCCACGTTGTCAAGGACGTGAATGTTCTGGTGGCGGAGACATCTGTGCTTGCACCCGCAAATGACCGCTCCCAGCCCGGCCTGTCGCCACGTTTGCTTGCTTGCGCCGAAATCAGTGGCAACAACGTCCTGCAGACGGCGAAGAAGGTTTTGGCGGGAGTCGTGCCAAGTTAAACCTTTGGAGTATATGTGCGTCAACCGGGTATCGAACCCAGAACTCTTTGATTACAAGGGAGACGTTAGCACTACGCCATCGGGAGGCTAATAAAGGAAATTAAGTATGCAGCCAGTGAGACATTCACGCCCAACAAATTTTTCACGATCCCCCTCCATGCAAGTATTCATTATTCATAAAGTAATATCAATGAGCTATTCAAACACTTAGAAGGCATATTCTTTTTCTCTTGGCATCTCGCCAGGCCCCGGGCGAGATTAGAATGCGAGGCCCCCGTCCGTTCTGTAAATTTGAAATCTCAATGCGAATCGATACAAAATCTTCAGGGATACGTCAGAAATTTATCATATTTGAATAATAATAATAAATTACTGACGAAAATTATATTTATTATAGTAATTTCACTCACACTAAAAATGCCCTTCTCTTTTATCCGGTAGATGAAATCTGAAGCTGTAGGACAGGCCCGTACCCAGGGGAGGGGCCATGGGGGCATGCCCCCCTCGAACTATGAAATAATATAATGTAAAGATGCAAAAAACTACGAAAATAACATTGACCATTTTTCAGATTGTAAGATTTCGATTTCGACCTTGGCTTATTTTTGGAGAGAGGCAGCCTCCAGAAGTCTGCAGTCTGCAACATTGAGTAATGAGAATTGAATGTAAACAATAAGCACCAAGCTATACGCCATGTGACAACGTTCGTCTATAAGCCACTGTTTTGCTGATTGTCGGATCGGGGGGGGGGGATCTGTTAGTTGATTTTGTCCCTTTACTTTGGACCATAACATTGTAACTCTGCAATTGTACAGCCAACGGCAAATATAAAAGTAGGCAAATTGTCTACCACTTTCTTCATTCTGTTTTTATTCTACATCTTGCATAGTTCTAAGGGATGGAATTCTTTTAATGCGAAGCTGATGTTGACATCTGCTTAGTGGCGTTTTTAATTCAACCCATTATCATCACACTGGAAAACAGATTGAATGAAAATAGTAATGGACATATTACTTTTGCCGTTGGGTACATTCTTAGAACTAGCTGCAATACTACCATAACATTGGACTCTAACGACAATTTGCCGACCACCGTGATGGAGTGGTTAGCACAGCGCGCTACGACGCCATGGGTCCCGGCTTCGAATCCCGAGCTGGGTATGGATGTTTCTTAGTGAGTGTTCGTTATCAATTTCATTATGGTATCACTCATCTTCATCGTCGCGATTAGCCATAAATGTCAATCAATCAATCCAACAGCATTTCGGATTTTCGCTTTGTTCCACATTTTCGGATCTCCCCCCTAAAAAAAATCCTTTGTCGGGCCTACTGTAGGAACGAAGGAAACACTGCAAGCATTTCAATGGCTCACACTTGCTTTGTGGCAGTTGGAAATGCTTTATTGTTAACTTATTAAAATAATGAGTGCAAGGTCAAGAGAAAGCAGAAAATACAAGACAAAGAATGAATACATAATTTGTCCAAGCAAGTTATCGTGAATTATTGCGTAAATGTTTCACATGAGAAATACAACGATAATTTTTACTTTTTTCGGGGTCCGTTAGGCTTTGGACCCGCCTATCTGTATGTTACGCCCCTGATTTCAAATTATAACGTTTTACTAGAATTTAAAACAAGATAAAAACAGAATGTTTTAATTTTATTGCCCACAAAACTTAGCCTTTTCCATATTTTTCTCACTTTTAATTAGGGTAAGGACGGGTCAAACGGACACCTTAAGGATATATTGCAAAATAACTATCAAACTGTTTATTGAAAAATTACAAATATGGTCGATACAGAAAGTGTGAACATTGAGTTAACAAATAGTACAATGTATAATTCAAAATAATGAACGTTGGCTTCCAAATTGTTAAATGAATCAGTGTGTGTAGCAGTGTCCGTTTGCCCCACCATCGCGGGGCAAACGGACATGTGAGAGGGGCAAATGGACACTAGCTCATTTATGAACTGTCATCGTTCTCACAAGAAGAACACACAAAGAATTGGTCATTTCCATTCGCAACGCACTTTACGTGGAACCAGACAGAACACACTAAGCACTGCACCCAGTGTTGACCCTGCTTGAACACACCGTTGCATACACGGCACACATCTTTTGCGGTGCGTTTAACATGCTTTGCCTTTCTTGTTGTTTGATTTGCTGCAGTCAGTTTTTTTCTCTTTGAGGCGAGAGATGAAAGAAGGATCCGTTAATAAGTGCGATTCCCCCGTTTTTCGTTTCCTGTTCGAGGTCCCAGAAGTTGATGGCAAGGGGTTGAGTTCTTGAAAACTTCCTTGGAATGAGACATCATCGTCTGTCGCTAAAGGTTCTGGTGATCGCTGATCTTGACCATTCACTTCATGGACAGTTCAAGGAATAAATGCGTGCTCAGGCAGGCGTTGTGGATTAAATGGATGAATCCCACACGCATGAAACCCATTTACTGCATTCCCCACTGTGGCCGCACGATTGCAAGCCTCTGCAAAAATGACACCAAAGGCCACTTTATTGATACCTTTCCCCGGATTTCTTCGCACGTAAACTCTACAGCCGTCGTTGTAAAATGTTTGAAGTGGCCCAAAGAACGAAACGTCGAGCGGCTGAAGTTTGTGTGTGCTGTGTGGAGGTAAACACAGAAGGTACACGTTATTGGCTAATGCCTTCTCCAGAGTTGGTGGATCTGAACAATGCAATCTGTGGCCATCAAGAATGAGCACAGCAGGAGCAGGAGGTTTGACACTAATGAAATGGTCCATATAATGTGCCAACTCTTCCCATTGCATGTAGCCACCATCCGAAAGAACTATTTTCGTCCCAGGTGGTATGCCAATTTCATAGTTCTCATTATATCTTTGACCCTTCATGATAAGAAAAGGAGGCAAATACTGGCCAGTTGCAGATACACATGCCATAACACTGACTGTTTCTCCCCTTTCACAATTCGTTTGGCTCACGGCTTCTCTTTCCCCGCATTGATATGACTCGTTTTGGTTTGTAGATCAGTTGCAAGCCTGTCTCGTCACAGTTGTATATGTTGGCAGGTTTGTCCCACATATTGTGTTCGTCTAGCAACTTCGATAAATTATTGTAAAATATGTTAACATTTGCCTTAGATAGTCATTTAGTGCGAGCATATGACAGAACCTCTGCAACACGCAAGCTGAGTTCCTTGTGACGAGCTAAAAATCCTTGTATCCAGTTCTTCCCTGCCATTTGTAGATCATTAAAGGAGTGTGGCACACCATTTGTAAATGCATACCGATAGGCCTATACCAAACTGCGGAGTTCCTTATAGGTCAAACCATATCCTATAGAATCAAGTTTCAGAAGGTGCTCCAGAAGTTGTACCTCCACTGCTGGCCAAATTTCGGAATTTGCACGTTGCTACCCACCCGTCTCCTTAAAGTGTTCCGCGGAAGAGACAATGTTCTTTCGGCTGTAGCTAGAAGCATGCCATCTTGTACTGCTTTAACAGCCCTCTGCATATTCTCATCTGTCCAGGAACAGCGGCCTGCGGTTCGTTCACGATGTCATGACCCACCATCCTGTAACAAGGATACATTATTTTAGAAAAGCATACATCTGAAGGGTAATACATGCATTACATACAATTCACACATGCCCTTTCGATTTTGAGTCAAATGTAGATTAGTTGCTGAATTAAATAATACCTTATAGTATTTAAATGATATGCACTTTATGCATGTCCGTTTGCCCCAACACAAGCCTGTCCGTTCGCCCCGCCTGTAGCCTTGGGCTTTACATTTTCGAAAAAGCCCACCACATGGCAGCAGCACGTTGACACAGGCTGTGTATGTCGAGGAAGCAATGCCGTATCCACACTACAAAGCGCAACTTTGGCGGGATCATCCTAATCCACGCAATCCTTATGTTCCGCACACAGATTTTTACTGTTTAGGTTTTCGCTAGTACAATTATCCTTACCTGGTCAGGTTTTAACGCTGGATTGGCGTTCTTCTTGAAGATTTCAACCGATGTTCAACACACTTTCTCGCCAATGTTCTGCTTCAAATCAACAACGCCAACCGATACACTGTTGCAAACTTCAACGCCAGATGATTCTAATTTTTCTTAGGGACTGTCCGTTTTCCCCAGTGTCTGTTTGCCCCGTCCTTACCCTATTATATTTTTCGTATAAACCCCATAGGACGCGAGGCCGCGGGCGCTCGCCCACTCCGCACATCCCTTGCTACGCCACTGCAACTAGGAGTTCGAATTTCCCTCACACGGCGAACGGTGAGCTCTGGTTAGCAGAGAGCAAAGCACGTGATGCCCCCAGCGTTCCTTAGTGGGTGGAACCATTCACGTGATGACTCCCAAGGTCTACCAACATACGGACAGATCACCGAGTGGCGGGAGTGGTACCAGGGTAAATCTTCCGAGGTATAGATGCCAGGTAATTGGACCACT
Organism: Lepisma saccharinum; assembly: GCF_977018435.1. NCBI lineage: Eukaryota > Metazoa > Arthropoda > Insecta > Zygentoma > Lepismatidae > Lepisma > Lepisma saccharinum. The sequence goes on along the minus strand of NC_139258.1, from coordinate 31,965,301 downwards.
GATTTCGAGGACACTCTGGATGCAAATGTCTACCAACAATGTAAATATAATTTGATTACTTTTCCACTAGTTCCAATTTACTTTCTCAACTTTATCCAATATATTGGAGGATAAATCATATTTCGCATAAATTGATATGTAGAATTAAAGTGATAATAATTGAGCCTCAAGTGTAGTATTTATATACAATTCTAATTATACAATTATAACACAAACATAGAGAAACAGGAAGATTGATCCTCCAAAGTCCGCAAAGAATTATCCAGGTGCGTCGCTGTTTTCCACATCCTTGTAGCCTTCAGCAAACTGCTCATGAAATTCCGGAGTAAAACGAAGACTAAAATTGGTAAACGCTGTAAGTGCCACAATAATTCAAACACCGTTTTCCACGTTAAACTGTGAAATGTGCCATGCTTTATAATGTGGTAAACGTGAAAAGTGGCTGGTAGCCCTCTAAGTAGTTCAAAGGGCATGTAAAGAGGTCACTAGTGTGCACGTTCTTACAGGCTGATGTGCGGAACGATGCGATTTCCCAACACTTTCGCTTTTGGCACTTACAACGTTTACCACTTTTAGTCGTCAAATCTTGTACATTATTCTCTCCTTGGGCGAAGTATGGTGAGATGCTGAAAGTAGCAGACAAAATTATTGTTTGTTGTGATTCGATTTCTATTTTTATTTGTTAGGGAAGAGTTGCCATAAAATCGATTGTTCTTTGTCTTCTGGCTCCCAAAGTCAAAGAAGAGATATCGATCGGAATATTAAATGTAGAATCTGGTATCTCTTTCAATCCAAGAAATGTTATCTATGTATCGTATTAATTTCCGAGCAATCGTCATATATATCGAATGGTTCGATAAACTAATCAATCGAGAACAGTGTGTAAAATTAAATTGATATTCTATTTATCATTCGGTGCACCAAATTTATGTTTGTCGCTTTATTGAATTCTCAGATACTGAATATCTATTAGACTTATATCGATTTTGACTTTCGATTCAGATCGAGATCAATTGTATCACTATAGTTTAGTATTACGTGAATATTTCTGTCTAATTATTGATAACAACTCGTTTGAACCAGTTTCCAAATTCAAATACTTAGGAGTAATATTAACAAGTGAAAATTATGTTAAAGAGGAAATAAAAAGTAGGCTTAATTCAGGAAATGCATGTTACTTCTCTCTTCATAAACTTTTGTCTTCTCGTTTAATATCTAAGAAACTAAAAGTTAAAATATACAAAACAGTAATTTTGCCTGTAGTATTATATGGGTGTGAAACTTGGTCCCTTACATTGAAAGAGGAACATAAATTGAGAGTATTTGAAAATAAGATTCTTAGGAAAATATTTGGACCTAAAGGGAGGACACAGGTGAGTGGAGAAGGTTACATAATTTAGAACTACATAATTTGTATTCATGTCCAGATATTATTAGAATAATTAAATCAAGAAGAATTAGGTGGGCAGGCCATGTTGCACGAATGGGAGTGGAAAGAGGAGTTTACAGGATTCTTGTTGGGAAACCTGATGGTAAGAGACCTGTAGGAAGGCCAAGACGAAGATGGAGGGACAACGTTGAGATAGACCTAAAGGAAATCGGTAGGGATGGAAAAGAGTATATAGATCTTGCTCAAGATAGGGAAAGATGGAAGGCCTGTGTTGCTGCAGCCATGAACCTTCGGGTTTAAGAAGGCTAGAGAGTTAGTTAGTTTAGAATATTTCTGTCCGCCGAATTTTATGTTTTCATCTCTAGTAGTTTTTGAGTATGTGCCGATTGATTTCGATTGTTGACGCCAATCAAAAATACAGGGTGATTCATAAGTCCTTTAATGAGTTTTGAAATTTAGTACAGATAAACGATACAACTGATAGTGGTTGGTAATTCTGATGCTGATAGAACGGAACAAACTCTCAAAGCTTTTTTCACCCATGCGCTATGTGTCCACCTTTGCTGATGCGGCAGATGTTTAACCGATACTGAATTTCGTCCCACGCGCATGTTAGCACATCACGGTCGATGACCGCGACAGCCGCGGTGATATGGTTGCGAAGTTTCTGGAGATTAGCGGGTAGTTGGGGCTCCTTCCGACTCGAAATCGTCACTTCCCAGTCACACTTTCAACACACAAGACGCCTTATCACGTTTACTTAGCGCCATATTGGCTACTACTGTTACTACTGCCTCCTAGCGGCAAACTATGGTAACTATGCCCTCGTGATCCTACAAAAACTTGGATTGATTTGGTTTATCTTACTTAGCGTTTCTGCCACATTTGACTAATCGCGAAGATGAGGATGAGTGATGATACGATGAAATTGATCAAAGGGCACTCACAAAGAGCACCCATGCCCAGGCCAGAATTCGAAACCGAGAAAGAGTTGGAGAGTTTGTCGTTCTATTAGCATCAGAATTACCATTATCCGTTGCATAATTCATCTGTAGTAGAACTAAAATGTTTCACGGACTTATGAATCACCTTGTATTGGGTTGGTGCGAATGAAATGTCCGCTTTGACGTCAGGTGGGAAACTCACCTCAACAGCACAACACAGGGATTGACTGAGATCACAGGTTTAATGTCATGAACTCTGTATACGTCCAGCAAACAGGCTGGAGCACCCAGACAGTCAGGATGCAGTATGTTGCTGAACAGGGTCGTCTGAAAGTGCACCATGAAGAACACACAATTGCAAGTGATTTGTCTTTACGAATTCAAACTGGGACATTCTGCTCAGCAAGCCGCCAAAAACACTAACAGTGCATTTGGGCTAGGAATGGTAAATGAACGCACCATTCGCCGCTGGTTTGTCAAATTTCGTTCCGGTGACACAGCATTGCAAAATAAACCCAGTGGCCATCGACCAACATCATGTTCGGATAAGCTCCTCAGGAACCCCGTGGAAGCGGACCCTCAGAAAAGTATTCGTGCCATTGCAGACGAGTTAGGCATACACCATACCACTGTCGTTCGGCGGCTCCGTGCGATCGGTAAAGCGAAAAAGTTGGACTCATGGATACCACATGATTTGACACCGGCCAACAAGACTCGCCGTCTGGAGATGTGCAGTTCTCTGAGCGTAAGGAACAACTGGGATGGTTTACTGCATCGGATTGTCACTTCAGATGAAAAATGGATCTGCTATGACAATCATAAACGATAAGGACAATGTTTGGATCGTGATCAACGTCCAGGCCGGTTTCCGAAACCACCTCTCCACCCACGGAAGGTGTTGTTGCTGGTATGGTGGTCTATGGTGGGTGTGATCCATCATGTCTTTCTCAGGCGAGGTGAAACCATCAATGCAAATTGTTACAGTGCTAAACTCCATGAAATGCACCACAAACTTCTCCACAAGCATCCAGCAATGGTTCTCAGACATGGTGTCCTCGTATTGCACGACAATGCTCGCTCACATGTCGCACAAAGGACGGTGCAGGCTCTCCATGAGTTGCAATATGAAACCCTTCCTCATCCAGCATATTCTCCCGACCTCTCTTCCATTGACTACCATCACTTCCGGCATCTCGATCACTTCCTGACAGGGAAGACCTTCGCTGATGATCGGGCGGTGCAACATGCCGTTAAGGAGATCTTTGCGTCGCAGACTCCAGACTTCTTTCGCCATGGAATCCAATTGTTGGCTGAGCGATGACAAAAGTGTGTGGCTGCAGACGGCGACTATTTTGATTAACCAGGTATTGTAGTTTTGATTTTTTTGGCCTTTGGCAATGATGCACCTGAGCCGGACATTTCATTCGCACCAACCCAATATAAATGTCGCATCAAGTTGGTGTTCTGCAGGTGTATCAACTTATCAAATTTCATATATCCGAATGGTTTCGGAGATATTGCGTCATTTAAAATGTGTGAAATGTTGACTTTCAATATTGTTTGATCCCTCTCCCCCATAGAAAGAGAGTAGGGAAATCGAAATAATTTTTCTCGTTTCAAGCTAGCATCTACTACTTCGATTTTAGATCTCCACATTTGCTTGATATCGACAGGTCACTGTTATTTTTGTGTCGCACGGCCAGACAGTATATGTTGCGTTGAGAAACTATTCGATAAGCCTATCAGTCCACCAAGTTTGTGTTTATAGCTGTGGTAGTTCCTCAGATACTGACAATTAACACGGACTGACACGACAAGGGCACTTTTTGAAAGCTTTTCTGATTAGTACCCTAAAATAGATTCAACACGTCATAGACAATTTACGACACATTTGAGGGTTCGAAAGCATAGACTGAGCGTCTCTCTCTTCTCCTCTCTCTCTCTCTCTCTCTCTCTCTCTCTCTCTCTCTCTCTGAGATATTGATCTATTGCATCCGTGTGTTTCGAGATATTAGCCCAGAGAGAGCCGCGGGGAATAACGTCGCAGGCTGTTTGTGCTGCAAAGGGTCTCTCCTTCGCGGATCTGTCCTTCAAAGAAACTTCTCTAACTTATCCTCTCCCGTTACCATGGCTACTTCCCACTCTTTCCCCGACAGCTTCTCGCACGATTTTCCTTTCCCGAGCGCAGTGATGTTCCTGGCCCAGAGGGTAATTTCCCTGTCGTGTGCAAAAAAATCCCTTTTCCACTTTAAGAAGGGATTTTTAAAAAAAATCGCTTATTTTTCACAAGAAGAAGGAAACGAAAATGGCCACTCTTTGCAGGGATCATCGGGAACTTTCGATCTTGGAGGATGCGAGTACGATTTTAAGTGGTATGAAGACAAATTTAACCGTGAAGAGGGGACGGGAGAGTCGTGAGAAATGTGATTGGTGTGTTAGTTTCTGGTCGATATATCACTGACTGTATTCTTAATTCCCTTTATTAACCTCTCCCATGACGCAGTTTCAAACGACGTTGCCTTGTAATCAAGGGGTTCCGGGTTCGATAGCCGGAGTAGGGATATGGTGATTCGGATCTTACTTTAAACTGCAGGTGCAGTTCCGATTAGCCTATCTGTACATAAATTGGACTCAGAGCAAACTTTCATTTATAACACCATTAAGCCTTGTTTCCATGATATAAAAACTCAATATGCTAACCAAGCCAGTAATTTATTTTATTATAAAACATAAACTAAACGTAACGTTTCAACCTTCTAGCAAGGTCTTCTTCAGACTCTGTATCAAGTACAAATGTAACAAGATACAAACACAGGGCATTATATATACACACAAACATTACTCCCTCCAGACTATTAGAAAGTTGTTCTGGAACTTTCTAGCAGGTGGCTTTCCCTTGTCAACTGTACTTTCACCTAAAAGGCTAAACATATTTACTTCCATATAGAATGTGGTTGGACTCTTTATCTCACGCTCTTTTTCCTTCATTCTTCTTCCTTCTTCTCTCCTCTTTCTCTCTCGTCCTTTCCACTCTTTCTAACACCTTCTTCCATTCTTTGTTTAACTTCAGTCCCCCATTCCAGTTCATTGTGTCTTCTTCACCTTTCTTCTCTATTTCCTTGGCCTCCTTCCATTTTTCCACTAGTATTCTCTTCTCCCTTCCTATCTGCTTAGCCTCATCCCACTCTATGTCATGTCCTGTTTCTCTCGTGTGTTTAAATATCGCATATGGCTTTCATTGAATTGGTTATTTTACGTCGCCTTTCTTCCACTTTTGGCTAATCGCGACAATGGGGATGACATGATGATATTGATGAAGGTAGGAGTGCAAGGGGCGACTTTCCCGTAACCACCCAAATGCCAACACTCGTCAGACAGTGCGGGTCACATTAACAATTGCAATGACGTTCGCGGGCCACGAAGCTACACGACGGTATTGAGAACTGTAAGATGGTGCCATCTACCATTTACTTAGGTACTTAATCCGGTTTTTATGTTAAGTACTTAATTTTTCAAACGGGCACGGGCTCTTCGGGCCATGGGTTGAAGAATCCCTGTAGTACACCCTGGACCAGGGCCGGATTAAGACGATGTTAGGCCTGATGCTGCATCAATTGATAGCATTAACTTGAAATATTCGGTGAATAATAAACACAACGACGTTATTGTTACGTCACAGCGCAAAGAATAATAGTAACTGTATAGTAAGTAACGCTGTGTATAGGCGTCTGAAATTGGGACTCCAAATTTCATTCTAAGATTTATTTTCAGGTTAATATAGCAAAGAAAACTGTTCAGCTTTCTCAAAATTCTCTTCTGTTTTCATCTGGGCCTATTTCAGGAATGGGCCTAATGCTGCAGCATCAATAGCCCTGGACTGCATTTTGCAGATTAGCGAGGCTCTGGCGACTGGATTCACAGTAAGTATAATACTCTGTGGGGCTCGTGTTCTGTCGTCCGTATATGTTTGTGATTGTTCCCTTCATCAATCTCATCTTATCATCATTCATCCTCATCTTCGGTAATAGCCCAAAGTGGCAGAAAAGCGAAGTGAAAGAAACAAATTATAACCGATATACCAATTACCATTTACCATTACCATCAACCTTTCTACACACTTCCCCAAAATCTCATTTTTCTGCTCTCTAAAAACAACAATAAACAATAAAATACAATTAATCACAAAACTTCAAACAATTTAAAATTTAAAACCCCCCCAAAAAACTCTCGCCCTCGTCCTAAACAAAAATCCTCTGTTCTCAAAAAAATATCCAACTAAAATCAAAACAATCATTCTATACATAACAAACTCAAACAAATAACATAATTTCTGCAAACGCGACGGCCAGTCTAGCTCAATAACAATAAAATAACAAAAATAAATAATACAAAATCTTGAACTACAACCCTGCCCAAAAATATCTCTTCGCCTCAATAAAATTTAATCAGCAACAAAACACATAACTTTAACTAACTTTAACAAACTATCTGTATAACGTTAACAAAATATCAAACTATAAACAATAAAAATTAATTAAAACAAAATACTTTTCATCCTCCAAATCAACTCTCAAACAAAATATTATTATATTTCTATACTACACAATTATCACCCTTCAATGCAAACTTTGTCACATGGGGGTGAAGCTATAATAAACTAACCAATAGCAAAAAAAAAACATTTGCACCCCAATATCCATGGAGGTTGGCAAAACCAACTTTGACAAACTTTGAATTTACTTTACATCAGCCATTAAATGTACAAAATTTGCTTTACTGTCAGTCTTTATTATTAATTAAACTTTTAAATTAAAAGTAGTTCATGACGATTTCCAGGTGTTTTTTTTTTAGCAGCGGAGAAATATAAACAAAATTGAGTTAAAAATAGACATAGCTGTAGTGTGTTAATGCATGAAATCTAGTTTGCCAGTTGTTTTGCACGTTCATAGATGGTTCTCCCCTTTAATCCCTTTTCCGGTAATTTTTGGCTCGAAAATTTCCCGTTTCTGGGAAAATCTCTCTACTGGGATCACTGGCCGAGCGTCGCATCGCATTTCATTGCGTCGCATCGCGCGCTCGCGCCCCTACAAGACTATCTTTCGCTGGGGCATCATGGGAATCGTCCCCGAGATCAAGTGAGCTGCAACGGAGGTCGGTAAATCCAGAAGGTGATCGATTGAATATCCATCTAGTTTCTAGCGTAGAAGAGTTCGCCCTATGTGTGTTAGAAGGGGGAATTCATTGATACTAAATTGCCCTTAAAAAGCTAAGAAGAGAGCACACTAAAGGGACGATAGACTGTAGGTATTTTAGGGGGAAAATGGCGCTAAGAAAGCCATTAAAGAGGGAAATGGGCACTAAGAAAGACAGAAAAGGGAAAAAACAGGCACTTTTAAAGGGATTACAATGGAAAATAGGCAATTTGTAAGACAATAGAGGCATTTGAAAGACATCGAAGAACGAATATGAACCCCGAAAGAAGACCTAACACTTAAAAAGGTATTGAATATAAATCATTTTACACATCCCGGACCTTTTATAACGCATAAAATAGCCGAATAATCAAATTGAAGAGAATGTAGGCATTTATAAAGCCCTTAAAGAGGAAAAATAAGAAGTCGTTAGCACTTTAATGCTAGGATAGGTGAAAATTCCTCCACATAAAATTCTAGGGAATTCTCGGTGAGTAGAGAGGGGTCCACAGATTTTTCCTGTGTATAGATTAAAATTGTATGAGTGTGCATGTTACCTGTGTTGTAACTATTTGGACAAATTTTTAATCATTCAGAAATATTGTAATTCTTGTATTTGCTTCAAATTAACTTCTAGTTTCTAAGCAAAAGTTAGTGAAATTGACGCTATAAAACTAATTATAACTTCCACAGCTTATAAATATTGATTGATTGGTTTGCTTCATTTTACTTCGCTTTTTGTGCCACTTTTGGCTAATTTCCGAAGATGGGGATATGATGAAATTGATGCATGGACACTCACAAATATCCATGCCCAGACCGGGATTCGAACCACGGACTCTTCGCGTCCCAGTACGCTGTGCTAACTTATCATCACTTTTTCTCTACAGGTAAGCCATTTTCTCATAAGTTTAGAGTGAAATAAAGTGGCCAGCACCACAGAGCCAGAGGTCGCAGGTTGAAGCACTGGATAAGGTATGGATTTTTCACTGTACGCGTATTTATCTCATCATTAGGAATCGGATATTGCGATCAATGCTTATCTTGTTCAAATCGACATATGCATGTGCTTTCAGTATAAAAGTATATTTCAGGATACGTCAGAAGTGGAATTCAATTTCGAGAACTAAATAACCCAAAGTTGATAGGCTTATGGTCGGTTTAGGAGTCGTGTGGATGTTAAGGGGAGTCAGTTTTGCCAGAGAACAATGCGTTTAACTGAACTTACCTTTGAACAAAATTTTCCTTCTTTTTCTTGTGCATAGTGACTCCAGCCTAATGTATTTTAGATGGCAGCTTATTCAATTTAAAATGCTTAAACCAACAACCTAGGATTATTACTGCATGAGAAAATTTAGTGTGAATTGTTAGTATGGTTGTAAATGAGTAGATGGCTTATCGATCGTCAGCATCTGCGCAAGATAGCGTTGCAGTTGCAAACTATAGCAGACACCGAGAATCCTCCCTTTTCTTGCCGTACGATGGTTTGGAGTACTTCCTCATCTATGTACTTAACGAAATAAGGTTTTAATACTTATAGATGATTTTCAGATGCTCGTGCATTGCGCACTTGGATACGTAAGTTTCTTTAATACATTGATGCATTTAAAATTAATAAATGAGGGACTGTCCGCTTGCAAAGACACTAGGTGAGCCCGGTCCAGGTCCAGCCTACCCTGATTTCCAGCCCTGGGGTACGTACAATAATATAAATTCTATCTTGAATTGACTATAGAAAAGGAAAGATTACTTGAAGATAAAACTTAGACAGAATGCTCACTGGGTCTTTTATATCAAGATGATTTACAATATAGTTATTATTATACCTATGTCAATTTTTTGTTAATGCATTGATTTATTATTGAAGTTTATGTTGATTCTTTACAAATTTTGTATCATAAAGTCCCTCAGGCGTATTGTCACAATAAACTTTCTATTGAAGATAAGCTCTCATGTTCTCGCTGACTACAATTCCTACAGATTTAATCTTGTTATAATCTTTACCTAAGTATCAACCTCCATTATACCAATGTTACAAGACAACTTTTGATTTGCCTCTTGCTATGTTCTGTAATTGTGCAACTCTCAAAAATTACTTCTTACTTATTACACAGGAAGACAAACAAACAAGTGACCAGGTTATACATGATTCATTTTCCAGTTGCAAAGAGAATATTTACATTTTTGTTTTTAAACCGTAACAAGAAGTTTTTATATTCTTCTTGATGCTATTTCAACGCTTGCAGATATACGCATTGTAAAACTTTCAACAACTCACTATAACCTCAATATCGCAGAACTCTAGCACAAACATGCCTGTCAATAAACAAACCCTCGCTCCAATAAGTAATTCATGATGTAAACGGTGTTCGGCCTACGGGCATACAAGTAATTTCTGCATTGGAGTTTTCATTGGATCGCATCGGGAATTATCTCGTTTTATAACGAATAATTGTTGTTTTCAGGGAAATGCTTTCTAAAATGCACAAGTGGACAAAATGAGAATATCTATGAAGTTACTTCAATCTTTAACGCAAGGTATATAAAGAACTAGCGACCTAGCCGCCGCATTTATCGCCGTACACACAAGGGCATTTGTTGAGGACTTTTGCTTAGAAGTATTGTCATGTTTCTATGTACAAGGTTTGGGCTGTAAAACGTATCACAAAATATTTTTAAAAGTTTAAAACATTCCCTTTTCAGTGAGTTAGGATAAAAACTCTTTTATTGTATTTTAACACAAGGAAGGGATTTGGGAGAAATGCTCTACCTACCTTGCTATTGAAAATAAAAGTTCCTTTAAATGAAACTTGCGCCATTGTCACTATCCTGAAAAATTGTTAATCTATGCAGATATGACAAAATGTTTCAAACAGATAGCATTATACGTGATGAAATAAAGATTTTTGTTGTTATTTTTTGTGATGCTTTCCGTTTTCATGTTAAGAGACATATGCGTCTAGCATTGGACGAGCCGAACTGTTCCGATCATGGCTTAATTTTCCCAAATTTCAGAGCTTCGTGGAACCAAATATGTCTCCTAAAATGAAAAAGTTCCTGAGCTTTTTAGAGTCACTATTACCAAACTGGCACAGCCAGTACAAAGCAAAAACACACACACCCACATTCTCTCGCACTCGGGCAAGAGGGGGCTATATATTCTCAACCCTAGACTTCCATGTACGGAGGGAAGCCGGGGCAAGAAAGAGCTGACAAGCTTGTCTGACAAAGCAGATATCACAGCAGCGTGTTTAGTGTCATAAAACTTTAAAAATCGACTAATTACACAAATAGAACACTCACAGTATTATTTCCAATCCATTCTACATATTTGTAGCAATTTTACATAAAATACATATTTAGGGTATTTCTAATTAAGTTATGTATTCCTGCTATATCTATAGTCAGATAAACTAAAGAGTCATGAGTTTTGCGTAATAATAACATGTCAGCACAGTTTGAAAACATAAAACAAAAACGCATAAATGAGGGAATAAACATAATGGTAAGTTCATGCCTTACCCATGATTTAAACCTAGGACTTCTAGCAGCTAGGCAAACTAATAGACGATTGTAATGCACGAGCTAATCGATATTTACTTGGATTCAATTGAATTGAATTGACTTTATTGGTGGGCGAGGTTCAGCTGTTGCTGGTGTTTATTAAATACATTTAGTTTTATCAAGAGTTTGGAAAGTGAGTGGAATTTTTTTTGTAAATAGACTTTCTCAAAGTTACATATTTTCGCAATGTTGCATATTAACTACATATTTCATCATATTTATTACATATTTATGTACATTTCATAAGTTAATGCTACATAAAATCAGGGATACTTATTATTTCTTTATGGCTTATTATCTTGTCTACTTCTCTTCTAACCTTGCAGGTCAACGAACGGGGGTGATAATGTGATAGTTTTAGTCGATATAGAACTGAAATAGCGGAGCCTCCCCTTTAAGTTAAAGGGGGAGCGTCTGTTACGAGTCGTTGATAAGCTCGAGAAGACCAACGCTTCATTTTTTCTACTTTTTTGTTGACGCAAAAACTCAACATGAAAAAATCCTGTTCAATGTCTGAACAAATGTGCATGAATACAAGTCAGTTTTCCTAGTAAAACGCATCAGAGCATCGTTATTTAAACAATTAGGATTATATTTACGTAAATTTACCATTGTGATTAACGGTTCAGATTCGATACAGAGCGTTCACGAAAAAATATAATCATTTATTCGGCGCTTATATTTCGATTAAAGATAATCCAAGGGTGTAAAATAAATGGGTGGTTCAAGACTTTTCTTGTTTCATTTCCCCAATAATGTTTCACAAGTCAATTCATTCTAATTGTTTCATCGTAACTCACTACCAATGGGTCCTGGTTCGAGCCCTGCCCTGGGCATGAGTGAATGCCCCCTCGTCAATTTCACCTAATCATCATTAATCTTCGTCGTCGTAATTAGTCAATAGTTGCAGAAGAGTGATGTAAAATACGAAAATATTGTTTCATCATATTAATGAAGGCAATGATCGTGAAAGAATATTAGTTGAACTCGTAGTTCTTATTTATGTACAGTGGCCTCCCCGATGGCGCAGTGGTAACGTCGTCGCCTTGTAATCAAGGGGTCCCGGGTTCGATACCCGGTGGAGGCACATAGTGGTTCGGATCCCACTTGAAACTGTAGGTCCAGTCCCAATTAGCCTTACTGTGCACAAAGTGGACTTAAAACAACAAATCAATCAATCAATCAATTCCTTATGTACATTTTTATCTATATTTGCAGGATTATATTTTCATCAAATATTTGAAATACCTTATTTGTGGAAATCAAGTGAAGTGTGGTTTTCGATCTAATGTACAAAATTCCAATCATTAAATCATATTATTACTGTTATTATTATTAATAATAATAAACAGAACAAGAACGAAACAAATATTGGGAAACGAAACGTCATTCCTTGGTAAGCTATGCAAACCAATCAACACTACTCCTGCTTACATGTTGATTGAACGATTTTTACTTAGTTCCTGTCTATTCTTTCTGATGGGGATTAATTGGTAGTCTATCAGTTTCGGCCGATATAGACATATCGATTTATAGGTAAAATTATCGATAATTTTACCGATCCTATATATATCTATAAATAGAATATATTTAGTGCAGAATTCTGCCGTTTTGTGAAAAATTTTACGACGGATTTTATAACATAATACCTATATATTCTATGTTATTTCAAAGACAAAATCTATGCAGTTACCTGGCAACATTTACAAAAGTTAATAAAACATTCTTGTTTCTAAGCGACTAGTGTAATTATTTATTTGATCGCTGGAATGTTTATATTGGTTTCGGCTAAAGATTCACTAACAGATTATCTCTACTTTCAGTATCATGTCTCTTGAATATTATTTTCTTTGTATGGTATTTAGTAGGACCACAGATAAAGATATATAAGCAGATCTCCATTTAAGGCAGGAAAACCGGTGCACGGACCTCCCACTGGGAATCGCCATTCGCAAGAAGTTTCGCAATAATCCGCTAAGAGGCGCTGAGAGCATCACTCGCACTTTTGCTTCCACTTGTTCTACCAAACAGAATAAGAGATGGCGCTGCTGAATTTCACCGCTGTCTAGGTCAAAAACTTATATATATCTTTATCTGTGGTAGGACTTAACAAATACCGATGCCAATGTGTTGGTATGGAAAATATCGGTTTCCAATACTTTCCAGATGGTTTGGTCTTGAGCGGGATGAACAAAAATGCCACGCAACAAATGCGACACTTTCGTGGAGTCTAATTATCCTAGAAATTATGCAAAATTCGAAGTTTTAATTTTCTTGCACCAGTACTGTGTGAAAAACTGTATTTTGTAATTACATATGTATTACGATGTAATTCTTGAATATTTAGAAACAACACTCTGTTAAATTGATTGTTATTGTTGTAATGAAACTTGCCCACTAATTAATCAATATTTGGAGCAACATTTAAATGTTACAATGTTCAGGGCATCGAAATCGGTAAGAGTATCTGCTCAAGGTGGTATCGGCTCAGCCCTAATGTTTAGTGGTATATATTACATTAGACTAAGGCCGCGATGGTCTAGTTGGTATCGACCTCCGTGGCGGATTGGTTAGCATATCGCGCTACGATGCCAGGGGTCCCGGTTTCGAATCCCGGTTACGCCATCAATGTTTGTGTTTGTCGGGGGCTGCTACGGCACAGGGGTATTCCTAAAAAAAAAAAGTTAGTAGGGCGTCTGACTGTCACGCTGGAGACCTGGGTTCGATTGCCGGGGTGAGGGATCTAAGGTCAGGATTTACCCGGCCTTGTCCCAGCAAAAAGCGGCCCTGGGGCTCACCCAGCCTCAAATCAATGGGTACCTGGAGCGTGGTGCTGATCATCTCCAAAATAGCCTGGATCGGGAATGTGTCGGACCCTACTCCCACATCCCCTAAATGTGCTTTCATGGCATGGTGCTAAATGCACGGGGAACTTTACCTTTTATATTAAATGTTACTGGTTCATTATTTTTCTGGTGCCGTCTCCGATTTCACGTATCCTAGTTATTAAAGGCGTCGCCTTAGATGCGGATTCGTACTCCGCTGAGGATCCAACATTTTGCTCTTGAACCAACATTCTTAGAATAATTGAGAAGACACTGAATAAAGGAAAATACTAGACCTCGAGATAAAATGGAATCGACGTTCTGCTCAAGCGTCACCCAATAAAAATGCCCGTTCGCAGGTTTTTACTCTCAAAGGGTCGCTGCATCAAAACCTTAGCCGTTCCTTAAATGTTCGACAGCCTATTGGAAGGCACCAGTGGAGGATTAATGAACGCTCGTGGAGGTGAATGACCTGTATTTTATGCTATCGTCTACCAGTTACTTTTAAAGGTTATTGTTAGTTTTAAAAGTTGTCTCCGAGGTTGATTATTTACTGCATTTACTCGAGTAACCCGCGCTCCAAAAATTAACCGCGAAACTGTCATGCACTCAACGCGTTTCCATATGCATAACTGCATTACGTTAAATCTGTTGTCTGTCAGTCTCAATACAAACAAGTTCCTGATTAGTTGTCAGAATTCAGTTGAAGGTAGTGTGGGTGGGCATGACAGAATAAACATCATTCATTCAGCGAGACGCATAACTGGAAGTTCAACTAGAACACTTCTAGCTATCTTTCCACTTCAATCGTGTATTATAGTATACAAATGTTCTTCATATTTTATTTGCTATCTAACTACACAACCATGATAAGAGCCTAACAGATATTCGTGATAAATTGTCTTTACGTCTTGTTAGGAGCTCTATGGGTTCACTTTCTACCACATTTTTACTTAAAAAATACGCTGGATACTTGGGTAGATAACGAAATTTAATGTCATATTTGGAGACGCTTAAGAAGGTTCAGAAAACTGGTACAGAGCTGGTATCGAATTAAATTGTTCTGATAGATAATACGATAGTAGTGTAAAATACAATAATACTGGGACGAGAAAGTATGAGCCCCCCTCAGGCAGATTTGGCTACACTTAAACCTAGCTCAAGATGTGCATATGAGCTTATTGCTCAAGTGTGGTACTCTGTCTAATCCAAGATTTTTGTAAAAATGTCCTCGGGAATTTCCCGTGAAAGTATGAGCCCCCTCAGATTGATTTGCCTACACTTACAAAAGCTACATCTGTGAGATTGTTGTCCATAAGCTTGTTAAAAATAAGCCCCTCTTGATATTTTTTTTGCTACACTTAAAACTAAGCCAAGATGCTCATAAGAGCTACCCACATACACCCACATACACCCACACCCACCCACACCCACACATATTTACTTCCGGTCCTATTCCGGTCACTTCCGGTCACTTCCGGCCCATTTACGGTCACTTCCGGCCCATTTACGGTCACTTCCGGTCCACTTCCGGTCATTTCCAGTCATTTACGGTCACTTCCGGTTCACTTCCGGTTTACTTCCGGTCACTTCCGGCCCATTTCCGGCCCATTTCTGATCACTTCCGGTCCACTTCCGGTCATTTCCGGTCACTTCCGGTCCACTTCCGGTTCACTTCCGGCCCACTTGTGGCCTATTTCTGGTTTATTTCTATTGCATCATGTTTTGCAACAAATTATTACCCAATATTATGCAATAAATTATTAGGCATGTGTTGTTTTCTGATTGGTTGGTTATGACATAATGTGATGATGTGTTATATTCTGATTGGCTTATTGTTTCAGATGTTTTCAATGCGGTCCGTGCTTAGGCTATATAAAGAGATTTTGCATTGCATATCAGCCAGTATTGTGAGAGTTGTTGAAGAGTAAGGGTATGTTGTTGCAGTGCTCCTCATATTTTTTAAACACAAAAATATTGCAAATTTATATAAATTGAATTACAAATCTATTTGATTTATTAGACAGAATTTTTTATTATTCATATCAAAATATTGAACAAAAGGTTTATATCTGCCCCAGTTTGTTATACATGACACATGGTATTAGGTCATTGTTTTTCTAGGACATGCCTGTGTAAACATGCATTTGTGCTAGGGCAGTGCTTCTGTACTTATTCTATTTTTGTGCATGTAGCCTATCAGCTTTATACAACCTGTCATAGGTTTATTAAGTATAGAGTTTTGATTTGAACCCCAAGAAATTTTATATAAATACCAAAGCCAAAAATATTAACACACATACACACACACACACACTAAATATACAAAGCACACTGCTGAACCCAACTGATATTTTTTATTAAGTATAAGATTTTGATTTGAATCCCAAGAAATTTTATATAATAAACCAATAATAAAAATGCCAAATCAAAAACATTGTAATCAATGCAAAAAGAATATATCCAGCCCCAATTGGGCTAAGCATCAAAAGAATTGTAATCCAGACAAATGCAGAACTCCCACAAAAATATTCCCTAAATGCCATAGAAAATATAGCATGGAATATTTCACATATAAACATATAGATACTTGTTCTGCACAGTCATCAACATTGCCCCCACAACCATCTACATCTGGTCTGAAAAGGAAGCATGAAACACCTGTTAATGCTAGACCGGCAAAGCAGCCACGCTATGAACCCATCCATAGCAGTTTTGCTGGCCAACTTAGGGATTACCGATTTGTATCAGAGCAAAAATGTGATATTAAGAATTTTTTGAACAGTATAAATCCTGATGTGCAGGCAATTCTAAATGCACAAAATGGCTCTTATAAGCTGTCCCTCAAATTGTTTACACAATATAAGAAACCAAATGGCACAAAATTTACACAGCCCCACATAACAGAAACTGTAGCTATATATTCAAATACAAATTCAGAGAAAATAATAAGCAGTTTGATAGATCAATTGAATATTAAACACTCTGAATTTGCAGCAAAAGAATCAGGATGGAGCCTATGCGGAACTCCACACAAGTTCTATGTTAATATTTCTGAATTCAACCCATTACAAGGATCTACATATGTGTTTTTACCTGATAATATTAAAAACAAAAAAGCCGTGGTTAACATAAAAAATAATGATGAGAAATGCTTTCTGTGGTGTATTTTAGCTGCTTTGTTTCCAGTTTTAGATCATCCTGAGAGAATAAGTTATTATAAACAATATGAACACAATTTTGATGATGCAATGGAGGGCTTAGAATATCCAATGTCTGTTCAGAATATTGATAAATTTGAAAAAAAGGCCAGGGATATCAATGGTAAACAATTATCTATTAATGTATTTATTTGTTCTACTGGCCGTGGCAATTGCTTGATAGCACCTCTCAGAATCAGTACACTTGATGATGATTCTGCTGTTCCGATTGATCTGCTCTTAATTGAAGAGGATGGCACACACCATTACACTCTGATACATAATCTTGAAGCTTTAGTTAGAACACAACTAGACAAATCTAAGACAATATTCAAGTTGTGTAGAAGATGTTTAACTGTATTTGATGGTCAAAAAATAATAAATGGGGTTCGTGAAGTGAATACAGAAATTGCTAAAAACAAGTTAATTGAACATTTAAAATACTGTGGCAACCATAAACCTGTTCATATGCTTATGCCTAACCCAAATGAAAATGCCAAATTCAAAAAATTTGAAGCCTTGTTGGAACACCCAGCATATATAGTCTGTGATTTTGAATCAAACCTCAAACCCCTTGCATTCTGCAGCCCAGATCCTGATGAATCTTCAATTACATGATACCAGTTACATGAACCTTCTAGTTTTTATTATGTTGTTGTACAGGATGGTGTTGTTAGTAAAGAATATTTATACATGGGAGCAGATGCCATCAAAGAATTTGCACATAGAATAGAAAATGAGTGCCATAACATAGCATCTAATATCTTATTAAAATCAAAACCTATGTTGCCTTTAACAGAGGATCAGATTGAAGATTTCAATAATGCAGAAAAATGCCCGGTATGTGATTCTAAATTTTCAGATACAAATATCAAGGTACATCACCATTCTCATACAGATGGTAAATTCTTAATGGCTCTGTGTAATTTGCGTAATATTAAGATCCAGAGACCAAAATTTGTCCCTATATTTTGCCATGGAGCATCTAATTATGATTTTCATAATTTGATCAGGTACGAGGGGTTTGACAAGCAGAATTTAAATATTTTAGCAGAAAATGATGAGAAATATATTGCTATTAGCAAAATAATTAAAGTTAATGGTGTTCCCATTCACTTAAGATTTCTTGATTCATACAGAATTTTATCGGCTAGCCTGGCTACACTGGCCAGTCAATTATCTGATGATCAATTCAAAATCACATGTGCTATGTTTCCAAATCAGGAGCTGAAATTAATTAGGCGGAAAGGTGTATATCCATATGACTATGTTTCAGATTTTTCTAAATTTGATGAGTGTTCTCTGCCACCACAACAAGAGTTTTACAGCAAAATCAGAGGATCTGGAATCACTGATGAAGATTATCACCATGCCCAGTTGATGTGGAACAATTTAAAATGCCAGACATTTGGTGATTATCATAAGGCATATTTAAAACTTGATGTCACTCTCTTAGCTGATATACTTCAGGCATTTAGAAAATCTTCCATGCAAAATTATAAACTGGATCCAAAGTATTTTTACAGTGCTCCAGGCCTAGCATGGTCTGCAATGTTTTTAAACACTAAAATGCAGTTGGACCTGATCCAAGATCAAGATATGTATCTGTTTATGGAGCAATGTGTAAGAGGAGGCATGGTGCAATGTTCTCAGAGATATGGCAGAGCAATTAACAAATATATTCCCGACTATGATCCAACACTGCCATCAAATTATATACTGTATATAGATGCCAACAGCCTCTATGGTTATGCTATGATGGATAAATTGCCATATGCAGGGCTTGAGTGGGTTGAAGATTTCAACATTGAGGATCTTCAGGATTTTGATGACAGTGACTATGGCCTGTTCTTAGAAGTTGATCTGACAATTCCTGATGATTTACACAACACATTTTCTGATCAGCCCCCAATTCCTGAGGTTGAGTGTTCACCTGGCTCTAAACAGAAGAAGCTCATGATGACTCTAGAGCCAAAACAGGGTTATGTCATATATTATAAAAACCTCCAGTTCCTGATGCATCATGGTGTTCAAGTAACCAAAGTTGGCAAAGTTTTGAGGTTCAGGCACTCAAGATGGTTGAAGCCATATATTGATACAAACACAGAGCTTCAAACATCTGCAAAGAGCCAATTTGATAAAACTTTGTTTAAATTGATGGTAAATTCAGTGTATGGCAAAACCATAGAAAATGTCAGAAAACATACTGATGTTAAATTAATTACTGACCCCAGCCGGAGCAAAAAATTGATAGCAAAGCCTAATTTCAACTACAGAAGAATTTAAGATGAACATATGGCACTTTTTAAAATGAAAAAACAAAGATTAAGTTTGATAAGCCTATTTATGTAGGGGCTGTGATATTGGAATTGGCCAAATTACACATGTTAAAATTGTATTATGATGTGCTGAAACCTTTTTATGGTGATCGTGTAAAACTGATGTACATGGACACAGATAGTTTTATCCTTGATATTCAGACAGAAGATGTCTATCAAGATATGTCACAGTCTGAATTGCTTGAATATTTTGATACCAGTGAACATACAAAGATTCAACCCCACAACAAAAAGGTGCCTGGCAAGTTAAAAGATGAGACACTTGGTGATGTTATTGTGGCATTTGCTGGGTTAAGGGCCAAGATGTACAGTTTTGAAACATGTAGTGGTGTTGTTGCAAAAAAGTCAAGGGCATCGGCAGAGTAACTGTTGACAAAGAGCTCCAATTTAAAGATTATGAAGATTGTCTCAAATCATGTAGCACAATCAGAACATCAGAATGCAGAATTCAGAGTGTGGATCACTTGTTGACTACAAATGTTGTAAGAAAAGTGGCTCTGGACCCACATGATGATAAGAGATGCATTTTATCATGTGGCATACATACTCTACCATGGGGTCATTGTGATTTGAAAAGTGGTAATCAATGCCCAATTACAAAGCATGATTTGAAATAAATAAACATGCCTATGAACTTATTTGGGTTCAAAAAACAGGCTATTATGGACCTGCCAACACCAGCACCCTCTTCTGATATAACATCTAAACTAAGTGCTTTGTTAATTATTCATCTGAACAGCATACTTACAGATGTTGATGATGAAACAGGTAAAACATTGTATATATTTAACAATAATTTAAATCACTACCAGTTACCTGTAGGTGGTCAATTACAATTTATTACAACCCCCGAGGGTAATGTCAACATTTCAATAGGGAGAAATATTTACAGGATAAAGCACTCAAACATGATTTCTGGCACTGTATATACTGTTTCTGCTGGTGACTGCTTATATATTTAGGTCCCGGGATCCTATGACAAGCTTATACCTTTTTTTTATAGAATTAAGAATTAGATATTCAATAATAAATAACCACTAAAACAAAAATGCCTAATGATATATTTGGCCATACAAGGCATGAAGATCACAGTGATGAGATTCTGATGCTTGATGTCAGAGTCAAAAAATTAAGAAGTGATTTTCAAGCTTTACAAACCACACTCAATGCCAGTCTTCAACTAGAAATTACAAATTTACAATCACAATGCATGGACCCTCTTCTTAAAATTGATTCAGAACTCAAAGTGCTGCTTCAGAAATATACTGATTTGGCTACATTGGATAATCTTCAAAGTTTAGAGGAGGCTGTAGCAGCTCTTCAAGCCAAATTTAAGACTCAGGCTAACAACTCTGAGCAATTGAAACAACAATTGGAAGAGCAGATTAATAATGTCCAGGCACAGCTCCAAACAATTGTCAAAAGCATAAAATCACAAGAAGATTTTGATCTAGTGATTTCCACTTTAAAAGAACAGATTCAATCACTGGAGATTCCTAATCTGTACCCTCTGAACAATGCCATAGCTGAGGTTAAAGAAAAAATTGAGACACTTGAAAATTTTATGAACAACTTGCCATCTTCTGATGCTTTGAGTGCAATAACTCGGAGTGTTGCAAACATTAAGCTGCAACTTGAAACATATGAAGATTTTGGAAAAATTCAGAGTACCATAACCCATCTTGAAGGTACCATAGCAGCAGTGCAAAGTGATCTGACAAATGTACAAGAATCTCTAGAAACCCGCTTGCCTGGTATTGTAGACACCCTTGTCAGTGTCCAGCAACAGATCACAAAACTTGAAAACCTCAACACTGAATCTGAGCTATCTCATTTTCATCACTTGATCGATGATATCCAAACAAAGCTTGAAATTTTACAACAATCAACACCTACTCAGGCAGACATAACCCTGCTCCAAGATGCTATGCGTGGTGTGGTTGATGCTTCTGAATTAAATTATGTGAAATTGGCACTTGAATATTTGCAGAATACTGTATCAAATCTGCCTACATAACAGGAACTTAAAAATATTAAGAGAGCTGTGAATCGCATATTGAAATCAGAAGATATCAAGAATATCCAGACAGAGATCAAACAACTTACTCAGACAGTGGCCACTCTACCAACTAATCAACATATTAATGAACTGCATGTCCTGTTTGAGGATATCAGAAGACAAGTCCATGATCTTACTGCTCAAAATTCAAAATTGGCAGTTGTTGAAAATTTACAGCAAATTGTAGCTAATATCAAGCAACAGCTAGGGACCATGGAATCCAACCAAGCAAATGCTCTGTCTGTTTTTGCCACACAGCTTCAAGAGATTGTACAACAATACAAGAAACTTGCTGTGGACATAAAAATCAAGCCAGGCCATGATGATGTTGTTAGGACTATCAATTAGCACCTTGAATCTGTGACAAGTAGATTGCTTACAGCAGAAAAGGAAATAACTGGCATAATCGAGAATCCTAAACATACAGTAATTCTTGAATTGTACAGTATCCCCAACAATGAATATGATTCACCATTTACACCAGGTGGCAAAATATATATGCTGTCCCCTGCACAATTTTATTACCAGTTTTTTGTTGGGGGCACACTTAGACCAATCAAGATCAAATATTGGCTACAACCACAGGCACACCACTACCCTACCTTATCAATAACAAATGCTGATAACAAAGCAAAAATCACCAGTGTAGAGTTAGAGGATTTTACAGACCCCAATACATTAGAAACATCTTATGCTGAAGATGATGGCTCTCTGGAATTTAATATACAAATAGGAGACAAACTGTATATAGAAAATCCTGTAGTATCAGCTTCTGAACACCCCATAGTTGCAATATTCTTGTTTACATACTATGTCTAGACAAATTATTGTTGATGAATTACACAGACAAGCCAGACATAATTATAAGAGACTGCCAGTGGTTACAAAAGGCATAGATGATTTATGGCAGTGTGATTTGGTTGAGATGGCAAGTGAACAGCTGAAAATCTTAGACAAGATCAACAAGGGCTACAAGTATCTACTCACTGTCATAGATACATTTTCAAAATTTGCCTGGGCTGTGCCACTCAAATTCAAGACTGGAAAATGTGTTACAGAAGCTTTCAGGACAATCATCAATCAGAGTGGAAGATCACCGCGCTATTTGCAAACAGATAATGGCAAAGAATTCTATAATTCGGTGTTCCAACAATTTATTAAAAGCCAGTCAATACAACATTACTCGAGTTACAGTGATCTCAAGGCCTCTATTGTTGAAAGATTCAACAAAACCCTAATAAATCATATGTATAAACAATTTACCCTCCAAGGTAATTATAAATGGCTTAATATTCTTCCAGAACTTCTACATAAATATAACAACTCGGTCCATTTTACAATCAACATGAAACCCTCTGAGGTAACTTCATCTGATGAGCAAAAATTGATCAGCACTGTTTATTATCCTAGATACCGGCCAACAACAAGAAAAGCCAAATACAAGGTAGGTGATCAAGTAAGAATCAGCAAATATAAGCACTTATTCAAAAGAGGCTTTACAAGAAACTGGAGCACTGAATTATTTACAGTGGTTCAAGTTAAACCTGGGACCCGATATACATATATAATAAAAGATCACCGAGGAGAAATTCTCAAAGGCAGGTTTTATGAAGAAGAACTCAGCAAAACTAAGCAGCCTGACACATATCTCATAGAAAAAATCATCCGCAGAAAAGGCAACAAGATACTGGTGAAATGGCTAGGACTCCCAGAACACAGCTGGATCGAGGCAGACAAAGTGATACTATGAACACCTGGGATGTTATAAAAAGGCTGCCAGAACCTGAACAGCAGAATAAGAGAAATGGAATGCTGCTGCCTGATAATATTAGATGTCTTATTGTTGGGCCATCAGCCTGTGGTAAAACTACACTAATGATTGATAATTTTTTATTGGCACCCAACTGGTTAGACTGGAAAAACAGGCACTTGTATGTCTTCTCTAAGAGCTTGGAACAATTAAAATATCAGCAACTGATGAAGCTATATGATGGACTGGATATAGCCACTTTTGAACCAGATGTTAAGCCACTCCATGAATGTCTTGATAACTCTGTTGTTGTGTTTGATGACATTATACTGGATAATCAAAACAAGGTTAGAAATTTCTTTACACAGGGCCGACACAAAAACATAGATTGCTTCTACCTGGCACAGACTTTTTCTAAAATTCCGAAGCAGCTGATCCGAGACAACAGCAATTTTATATGTGTGTTTCATCAAGATCATACCAACCTCAAACACATACATGATGAATATGTAGGTGGGGACTTGAGCTACAATGATTTTTCCAAGTTTTGCAGTAGGTGCTGGAATCAAGACGGCTATGGGTTTGTCACAATTGATATGACAAGGAAACCCAATAGTGGCAAATACAGAAATAAAATCAACAATTTTCTAGACATTGAGACATATATAAATAACCATGAAAAGGCCAATTATTGATGATCTTAAATTAATAGATTATCTTGTAAAAAGATTTAAGGGATGGAAATCAGAGAACCGAGGAATCTATGAACAACACAAGCAAACAGAACAGCCTATTATTGATGCTATTAGTGAATTAGGTAAAAATATCAAAACTGTTACAGAACAAAATCAAAATTTGATCACAGAGCTTGTACCTGTAGCTGCTAGGAACATATTAGATTATCCAATCACCCCACTTTCTAGTATTCATACACCTAGTCCTGTTGCCCCTCGAAGAATTGAAGCTACTCAGGATCCTATTGAATTGGGTCTTCTTTCTCAAAAATATTTAAGCACACCTAAAGACAACAAAGATGAGGTCTTTGGCTTATATGCTGACACAGAGCGTGATGGTAGCATCATACATAGAATTGGCAATTTCAGAGTAACATTTATGGGAGATGATCTGATAGTATATTCAGAATCTCATCTTGGAGAAAGAGGTGCTTTTGTTAAGTACCCTGGCACACCTGGATTGTGGGAACTGATGACTAGGAAAAGGCCTGGCAGCTATACAGATCAAGATTATGAGCATTACAAAGAAATATTAATAAAATCAGATGCTCTATACCAGAACAATGATCCCACACAAAAAAGAGTCAAGTCTAGCAGTGGAGCAAAATACAACAACTTAATCAAGCCCATATGGACACAGATAAAGACAGGTAGTGGGATCAAACAATACAACACCCTGCCTAAAGAATTTGTGTGGATTGATGATGTCAGGAAACTTGTAGATAGGTTGCTGGTGATAGCTGGGGAAGAAAATGCTGGCAAGCACAATTTTTACAATGAAAAGGTTGGAATTATGGACATGATAAGCACCAAATTGTCTAATTTTATAGTGAATGACACTAAGGGGATTGGATATCTTATAAAAATTATTAATACTCTACCACCTAAATTTTGGAATATCTCTGAGTGTCGGGGGCTGGTTAATCACATCATAAACAAGCTGCCATTTGAACTACACATACCAGGCTATCAGTATTGTGGTCCCGGTACAAAATTGGACCATAGATTAAACAGAGGTGATCCTGGTGTTAATCCCCTAGATGCTGCTTGTAGAGACCATGACATAGCATACAACACACATACTGATCTTGACAAGAGACATGTTGCAGACAAAAAATTAGAAGAGGCTGCATTTGGTAGATTTGTAAGCAAAGATGCTTCTTTAAGTGAGAGAATAGCAGCATTGGGGACCACCATAGCTATGAACACCAAACAAAAACTGGGGTGGGGGTTGTGAATATGTATATAATAAACCTAGGATGAAGGCCAAGGGTGTTATGTATCAGATACCTTATGCAGGTCTTAAATCTCTTAAAACTATTGATAGTCTTTTAACCAAAAAGCAGCGCAAGAAAAAAAATTCTTGTCTTGCCAAGGGCCATGGTATGAAATTATTACTTAGTACCCCTCAATTAAAAGAATTACAGCAATCTAGAAAAAAATCACATGTGGGTGGCTTCATATTTACTATCCCGGCCATCTTAGCAGCACTTGGTGCTGTTGGGAGCTTGGCTGGGGGATCAGCTGCTATAGCAAAAACAGTAATAGATGCTAAGAAGAATATGGCAGAATTAGATGAATTGAAGCGCCATAATCTGGCTATGGAAAAACAAGGCAAAGGTGTTAAGACAGCCATGAATAAGTTTAAAAAAAACAAGAGCCGCTTACAAACCAAGATATTGAAGCTTTAATCAAGCCACTGGGCATCAAAAATTTTAGAGGTGTGTACATGTCTGATTCTTTACCAGAGCAACCACTCAACAAAGAGTGTGGCATAGTTAATTTGGATAAATACAAAAATCAGGGCACTCACTGGATCTGTTATCTTAAATATTTAAAAAATGAGGCATTTGTGTTTGATTCATTTGGAGGTATTCCACCTGAAAATTTAGTAAAATATCTAAAATCAACTAATCTTTATTACAATAATGCCCGTGTTCAAAACTTCAAAGATGTTAATTGTGGACATCTGTGTTTATCTGTTCTTAGATATCTATCTCAAATAAATAAACCATCAATTGAAGATTTTCAAAAGGCCCTGTGGTATCTGAAACATCATGGGGGTATTACATCTCACCAGCCAAAATTCAATATTGAAACTTAGATTACATGATGATATAGTGTATCCCAAAACAATAGCTCTCAGAGCATTTTATGGCATGTACTTGATCCCCAATATTACACACCACAACAACAAGATTGCAGTTGGTGATCAAAACATTGTCATCACTCCAGGACAGTATAATCTGTCTACTTTAAATGCTCAGTTACCTAGAGGTATAGTGTTAACTCAAAATTCTTGTCACTCACAGAGTAGAAATTGTGTGTACTACAGAAACAGTGGATCTGGGTACTATAGGAGAGCTGTTAGGATTTGAGAACAACACAAAACTTGAACCAGCCATCAAACACACTGCTATTAATATACCTAAATTCTTAGCCATAGAGACTCTGAATATTCATTGTAATGTGGCCGAGGGTATGATCACCAAATCAAATGGCATAGGCACTCACAAACAAACTGACATCATTGCAACATTCAAGCCTAACTCTGAATTTATGGAGCCCATCATCTACACTCCATCCCCAACATTATATTTTCCTGTGTGCCATAATAGAATAGATTACATTGAGTTGATGGTCACTAATGAAAAAGAAGAATTAGTTGATTTTGCTGGAGCCACAACAACTGCAATCATAGAAATTAATATTTAAATAAAAATACATACAAAAAAAATGGAAAATATTGAGAGTTATGAGCTACAATCATTACCTCCAAACAGGAGGACATTTGCAAATTTAAATAAACCCAACACAGAGATTGAGGTTGATCTTGATGTAGGGGATGGCTTTATACACCCCACAGAGCAGATCTATACATCAAATTTGATGTTGTAAAGCTCGATGGTATAGATTATCCGGCAAATTCAAATATAAGATTGGTAGACAATTTTGTGCCACATCTGTTCTCTGAAATTGAGATCAGAAAACATGGTGTTGTTATAAACAGAGTAGATTACCCTGGGATTACCTCTACAGCTTTGGCCACACTAAAATTATCCAAAACCGAGGCTTCTTACTACAAAATAGGTGGATTTGGGGCTGGTGATAAAATTATATCTAAGAGCCACACAGTGCTGTTTCCTATGCGCCTGTTGCCAGGATTCTTCTCAGATTACAAAGATATTATGTGGAAGGGTGGTTTAAGAATCACATTTAGAAGAGCTGCAAATGATAATAATGCTTTGATGAGGTACAGTACATTAAATTCCACTGGGGAAGCTCTGCCTAATACCCTACCTGATGAGGGCAAGTGCATTATTCAGACTATGTAGCTAAGAATGCCAGTAGTTGAATATGAGGCCAGTTATGCTCTTAAATACAAAGCAGATATCCTAAAAAATCCACAGGTGCCTTTACAATTTTATACATATCAATGTGTGCAGAAGCCTGCCACTGGTACCTATTATGAGTTTGATGCTACAAATTCATTCTCCAGTATACAATATGACATGCCAGATTTTGTGGTGGTACTGTTTCAGACTGGAAGACACAATAATCAGGAAAAAAAATCAAGTAAGTTTGATAGCTGCAACATCAAGAACATATATCTTAAAAATGGCAGAAATGAGGTGTTTCCTAGAGAAAATTATAATTTAGACATGTCCAAGGATGATTTCCTTAAATTATATGTAGCATTTACAGCATACAAAAGGGTCACTACTGGCAATACTGACATGTATTACACACCAGATGAATTCAAAGCACAGAGATCCATGTTTGTCATCAACACCTCAAAAAGAAAACAAGTTGTGGTTAATGACAGGACAAACATTAAAATTATTTGTGAATTCCATGATACACTCCCTGGTGACACCATATGTAGTGTTATTCTTATAGGTGAAAAATCATATGTTTATGATGTAAGAAATGAGAGAGACACAGAGCAATTCTAGAAGAATTACATTATCTTAATACTAGATATACAAGTTGAGCCTGGTGCCCAATTAAAATATTCGGGTTAACATTAATTCTCTGAACTTAAACCGGAAGTGGACCGGAAGTAAATATGTGTGTGTGTGGGTGTGGGTGTAGATGTAGCTAATAAGATTACACTTTACAGAGTATTACACTAAAGGCAATAAGCTCTTATGAGCATCTTGGCTTAGTTTTAAGTGTAGCAAAAAAAATATCAAGAGGGCTTATTTTTAACAAGCTTATGGACAACAATCTCACAGATGTGGCTTTTGTAAGTGTAGGCAAATCAATCTGAGGGGGCTCATACTTTCACGGGAAATTCCCGAGGGCATTTTTACAAAAATCTTGGATTAGACAGAGTACCACACTTGAGCAATAAGCTCATATGACCATCTTGAGCTAGGTTTAAGTGTAGCCAAATCTGCCTGAGGGGGGCTCATACTTTCTCGTCCCAGTATTATTGTATTTTACACTACTTACGATGAAAGTAACGCTCCTTGTCGATTGTCGACGCTTTGGATAAGCCACTCATTCCCTCATCATTCGACACTTTAATAAGCGCCGTTGATATATGCAACCCGTTGTGCTTTGTTGTATTTACGGTTGCATATACGGCAGGCGTTCTTCAGCGAGAGAGTGCTTGCCCTAAAGTTACAGCAATGGACGTATTCAGTGTTCCCAAGAGGTCGGAATTTCTATAAGTGCTAGGCAAGGATGTATTTGGGGGGGGGGTCCATGGGGTCCGGATCCCCCGAAAGATTTAAGAAATACTCAAATTAAATCTTGAAAATACACTTATTTACCATTTGTTCTTTAGTTTAGTTATTTGTGCCGACCATATTGGAAGGCAAGGATTATATTGGGATCTTAACTTTGAATGACAGTACCAAAGAAGATTTATGCACATTACTACTTATAATAATATGCTTAAAATATTAATCATCAATTTTACTTTTCGTCAACTGGATCTAACATAATTTTTTGTTATTGAATAAAATATTTATTTTCTTTTGTGTATTACATTAATTTCCTTAATTTTGGCGATCTAGACTACGATGTAAGCTAGATAATGAATACGTGTTGTTATATTGTAATCAAGGGGTCCCGCGTTCAATACCCGTGGAGGCACATAGTGGTTCGGATCCCCCTTTAAACTGTAGGTCCAGTCCCGATTAACCTTACTGTGCATAAAGTGGACTTAAAACTCCAACTCAATCAGTCAATCAAAACGTACTGTTATATCTATTATTATATCGTCTTTCTACCTACTCCCGAAATATATTCCTAGATACGTGCCTGGTGCTAGGCTTTCCGTTTGTAACGTATAAGTAGCTGGGACTAACTTGAATCTTCCAAATATCCTAACGCTGACGTTCGATGAATATCATATCTGGATATTTAGGAAAATAATTCCTATCGCAACGTCGATTACAATGTCTGAACTAAAGAGACTACGAAACAAGTCCACTGTCAATTACATACTTACTACAAAAAGAGAAACTGTTGGTTCCTCTTACTGTTATTGTAAACTAGTTATTTTTATTATTCAACACTCAATTTCAATATTCTCCATTTGTGTTTTGAATTGGTGTTTTTCTAAGTCCACTTGTTTTTTGCACAGTAAGGCAAATCGGGACTGGACATACAGTTTAAAGTGGGATCCGAACCACTATGTGCCTCCATATACCTGGGGACCCCTTGATTATAAGGCGACGACGCTACCACTGCGCCATTGGGGAGGTCCTATTCTCCACTTGTGATATTTCTGTGTGATAGTAATAGGGATGCCTGGAAGCAGTGGTTCTTAAGCAGGGGTGTCACTAGCGACTGAAAGGGGGGGTCCCTTCCCGCCCACACAGTCAACATGAGAAATGTTCAGAATTACACAGAGAAGTTGGATAAAAAGAGGGGGAGGGCCAGAAGGAAATAAAGTATGTATGTATGTAGGAAAGGAGTAATTACATTGATTGTGCCTGCCTCTGTGGCGGAGTGGTTTTTCGTATCATGCTTCGATGCACGGAGTCGTGGTTTCGAATCTTGGGTATGACATTAATGTATGTTTATTCAGTCATTTATTTCATAGGGGTACCGGGTTCGATTCCCATTGGAGGCACAAAGTGGTTCGGATCCCACTTTAAACTGTAGGTCTAGTCCCGATCAGCCTTACTGTGCATAAAGTGGACTTAAACACGAATTCAACAATCAGTCAATTTCTTTCATAGCTTCATTATTCATTGGCAGTGTCGTGATTGACCTGAAGAGCTGGAAAAGTAAAATAACCAAGGAATGGAAACTGTGTGAAAGACAGTGAGAAATATATATATATATATATATATATATATATATATATACACTTATATATATATACTTATATATACATATATATATATATATATATATATATAGAGAGAGAGAGAGAGAGAGAGAGAGAGGAGAGTGACAGAGAGAAAGAGAGAAGTGGGCCGTCGTCAGAGGATGGGCGAGGGTGGGCTCTAGCCCAACGTGAAATAGTCTCAACCCACCCTTGTGCCCATCAAACATGAGAAATTTTGAAGATCATTTACAGTAAAGGAAGAATCAACATGAATGAAGGGGTGAAGAGAGAGAGAGGGGGGGGAGGTGGAGAGGGAAAGAAACAAAACGATAGAGATACAGAGGGAGATGTAGAAATGAAAAGAAAGGTAAAGTAATAAACAAGGAAATTAAGTGTGGTGTTTCATTATCAACATTGTTTTTAATCTCTAACCAATTAATAACATTACTAGATGCGTTCAATCTTTTCTACGATTTAAATAACCTGGTTTTAATTCATAATAACCGTTAGCCATTTTACACATTGCATATCTCACTATAAACAATAACACGATAGCAATCTCTTTATATCATATTGATGCTGCGGGAGATTTTCAATAAGCACCCAACACAGAATGAATGAAAGAGAGAGAGAAGCAGAGAAAGGATAAAAATGGAGATTCCGAGTGATAAAGAGAAGAAGGGATAGAAAGAAAGAACTTGAGAGAGAGAGAAGAAGAGATAGATAGTAAATACAAAGGCAGAAAGAGATAGAGAAATGAAGGATAAATGGAAAGAAATAGGAGGAAAAGATATACAAAAAGAGAGAGAGAAAGAGAGCGAAATAGGGAAAAGCAAATAGAGGGAATGAGAGGGGGAAGAAAGATAGAAAGGGTGAGAATCTTAGTAACCACGACAAGCAAAATGGAGCCACGTGAACATGTTTTATACGTTGTAGAGAAACCCCCCAAATTATCTAATGACGTCACTTGAGAAAAAGCTCGTATCCGCTCTTTTACCAAGTATCTTATGTATTCTTTTTTAAAGAAAATTAACCCGAGGGCATAGTGGCAATGTTGCCGCCTTGTAATCAAGGCGTCCAGGGTTCAAAACCCGGTGGAGGCATATATTGGCTCGGATCCCACTTTAAACATCAGGTCCAGTCCCGATTAGCCTATCTGTGTATACAGTTGACTTAATACAAACTTCAAGGTTAACTCATCACCAAATAAATTAAGATAAAATATGGTGATATCACGGTGCATTAGGCTTCTATGCATGATACTTGAGAAAGTACAATGACACGTAGCAAGCATAAAAAGTAGAACAACCTTACACGAGAAGCAGTGACGAAAACTAAATTTTTAACTAGTTCAAGCCTAAGATTAGTGATTTTAACGTACGCGTTACTCGATTGTGTGTTTTTAGGGTATGAAGCATGATTCCAGGGATTATGGAACATGCGGAACACACATATCAATGGGTCTACGCGAGGCTAGGAGTATGTCATATTGATCTCTATAACCCCCTATCCACCAAACGATTAAGGCTATCACCTTGTAATAAGATTGCGGGTCCTACTACTAGTGAGATGTCACATTTGGCTGTTGTATTCATAGTTAACCTGTTAGTCCCCATTCTCGATTATCATGAGATGAACAAGTGGCCTTATTAAATTTATAGGCTCATAGCTTTTACATAAAGTTTCAACGCATGAGGTGCGCCACTATTTGATATTGTACGTTAGAAGATCTAATGTGAATTTAACGACCAGAATAACGCCGTTAATATGCAAGTAATCGAGTAAATCTATATATTGTACCTAGGTATATAAAAATGGATGGATGTATGTGTGTGGGTGTGTATATTTGTTTGTTCCGGCATAACTCTCGAACGCCTGGAGCGATTTCAACCAAACTTGGTATGCGTATAACTTGCAACCTGGAAAAATACTGTGGGGGTAAGACACCCCTGGCACACCTAAGGGTGGGGTGGGAAGTGGTGACATGTAAAAATAATCGAGAAACACCGGTATTACATTCCGCACAAACAGACATCCGTGACCCTATACAATCCGCACAACGATAGTGTTTCTCGGGTTGTCTAACATTCAGGCTCTGTTGCGAATGGAATCCATAGTTTTCGCGACACTCTCAATGCGGTTCCACTCCAAGTTAATCACCTATCGGCATGGGGGGTGAGAGGGGGTGAAAAATAAAATGCCACAAATTACCTAGATTAGTGTCGAATCCATAGTTTTCGGAGTCGCTAAGCTAATTGGTGAGAATCACGATCACATTTAAAATTAGTTACATTTACACTATAGTTAGCATTCATTATTTCCCTGTCTAATAGAAGATTGGGATAAGTAAATATCCGGGCAACGCCGGGTAATCAGCTAGTGATATAATAAAATCAATATGGTTGCAATATGTTTCGAGAGGGGGATTACGGGTTCAATTCCAAAAATATCCTTGAAGCAGTAGTACTAAGAATAATTCATAAATAGTAGTTTCCTCTATTCATTTCTTTAGAGCTTCCGCTTAGCCGAATGGTTGTTGGCCTCCGTAGCGGAGTGATGCCACGGGTCTCGGATCCATACACATTTTATGTTCTTGAAATAATCTCTCTCCCAATACCAAACTTCGGGAGTTATTTCCTTATATTCAGGATCCCGAACAGTTGGAAAATTTCAACCGACTGGGTAATAAACGTACTTAAAAGTCGAAAAGTTCTTGGAAGTGGGAGTTTTCATTTCGGAAATGCAAAAACAGTAACTTCAGAAAGGAAATTGTAGTTGCTAAAATAATAACAGCCGGGAAAGCGCGCGCGCACACACACACGCGCTAGTGCTAATGCTACATGTGAAGTAATGTGTTCTTAGCGCAGTGGTAACACGTCTTGAACTTGCGATAGGCTTGCTGGTAGATAAACTGCCATGTCGGCAGAACTTATATATAATCCACGGGTGGGGATGGAGTGAGGAGTTTGATATGATTGATTTTTACCTTATATACATTACAGGTGCAATAATAACACTTATCTAAAATGGTACATTCTAATTGGACGGGTTAAAGTTACAGTGGTGTAAGTCACTTTAAAAAAAGACTTAGACACAGAAACCAGATCTATATAAGTCAATCTGTTAACAAAAAATGTGCAGTAAGTCAGAGATTCATTCAACTGTCAACAGACGACAGTTTAAGGTCTACTAATGAAGGAAACAGCTGTTGTGTTGATCAGCAAAGTGCTGTGAGTAGGACATTTTATTCTTTTTAAGAAAGTGACTTACACCACTGTAATATACGCAAAATATACATAGATAATGAAAAAGACAGTGCAGAATCAGAAAAAGATGATAAAACTGAAAGAAAAATGGATTGATTTGCTTTATTTTACTTCGCTTTTGTGAAACATTTGGCTAATTTGCGAAGATGGGGATAAGTGATGATAGGATGAAATTGATGAATGGAAACTCACAAACATCCATACCCGTGCTGAGATTTGAACCCAAGAACCTGGCGTCGTAGCGCGATGTGCTAACCACTCCGCCACGGGGTCCGGCCTTAAAGAAAAGTTGCTCGTGGCTTAAATTAATTGTATTTGAACGGTGATCAAAGAACCGTAGTTACATTACATAGAGGCTGCTTTCAGGATCAAATTCCGTTTTTTAGAGGTTTCGTGGAGTCGAAACGAGGCATTATACGGAAGAAGGTTATTATGAAATTGTTTTCAATCTGTATACCCTGCGGAAGTTAGGGCAATGACACACTGCATATGTTGCTTACATGATTTTTTTACGCTAAACGTCACTTCTTGATACGGTTGACTAATCGCGACAATGTGGATGATATGATGAAATTGATGAAAGGATACTCGCAAAGAACTTATGCCCAGCCCGGGATTCGAACTCGGGCCCCTGGCATTATTGCGCATTGTGATAACCACTCCGTCATGGAGGCCGGCTCCTACTTCATCTACTACAGTTTTCTTCGTGGAGAAGCCGTCAGCGTAAACTAGAGATCCCAGGTTCGAACCCTTCGTAATGCATGTGTTTCCATTCCATCAGTTCATCCTCATCGTCGCGAATAACCCAAGAGTTAGAAAAGCGACGTGAAACGACCGAACTAGAAAAGAAGAAGGTTGCTTCAAGCAGTGCCAAGAGTTGAAGCCCTCTTCTTGGAACAGACCATCGCTCCGACGGGTGACCAGGTGAATGGTGGGCCTCCTAGAGCGGATTGAGTCCTCCCTCCCTCCCCCTCTCCCCTCCCCCTTATCCTTGTCTTCGTGGAGGATCAATCGATACCAGACACTGACACACACACACAAAACGCGCGCGCGCATTTATACGCACACACACACACACATGTACACGTGAAGGAAAACCTCTGTCCAACTGCTCTCCCGTTGTCATGACGACCCCGCGTTCGGATCCCCTGGCCACGGTTCTTATTGGCTACGAATGCACGAATCAATTTCTCAAGATGAAGAGATTCCGCTATCTATTGTGGTGAAGGTGTTAATGATGCAAGTTTATATTAGAAGACAGGGAAATTAACAGAAGAACTGCTACGGCGCAGATCGTGGAGGGCACGGGGATAATTGGCCCCCGCTACTGAGATAAAATTCGCTCCGATGTTTCGTACCGTCAATTATTGACAAATAATAGGACTCTCTCCGACAGCGTTATGATTAAAGCTATCGCCTTGTAACCAAGGAATCGCTGGTCCGATACCCGTGCCGGTTGCACCGTGATTCGGATCCCACTTTAAACTGTAGGTCCAGTCAGTGTCGAACACTCCAATACACGCGCCCTACCTCTGCCTAGGAGCTGGATGGTTAGATAGTAACTAACTAACTAACTAACTAACTAACTCACTCTCTAGCATTCTTAAACCCGAAGGTTTATGGCTGCAGCAACACAAGCTTTCCATCTGTCCCTATCTTGGGCAAGATCAATCCAATCTTTTCCATCCTTACTGATTTCCTTTAGGTCCATCTCAACGTCATGGAGGAAACAAAAAAAATCAATATTGCCGATATTAACCACACTTTTGTCACTATCCTTTAATATATACACAGACTACATGTTTCTTGTATCGCAAAAAAAACCGAACAACATATTTCGTTTTGTAAAGTATTTGCGGACCTGTAAATGCCTTATTTTGGTGTATCTTGCTTTCCGAATCTAAAACGCTAAATTTACCATTCAAATACAGTATTTTTGCTGCTAGGTTGCTCCCCTGTACGAAGCGTAACATAATAATAATAATAATAATAAAATTTTTATTGTCATTAGGCCAAGTACAGCAATAGACAAAGTCAATAGTTAAAATATGCACATAATAGTGTGAAACCTATAGGCTATGCAAAGCTAATTAAATTATGAACCAAAACTAAATCATATATCTACTAGACATTCAAAAAAAACCTTTAATATCATAAAATGGGTGTAAAATTAACCAGTTATACAATTTGTTTTTAAAACTCTGTAACGATTCATTATGCAAGTAGAATGGAATTTTGTTGAAAAGTTTTTGGCCAATTACTTCAAAACTATTTAATGACTTAGACAATCTATGTTGAGGTAAGTAAAGTTCTCTGTTATGTACATTTTGTTTATATTTCAATTCAGGCAACCTATTTTTAGTATAAATCAAAACAGAGTAAATATACAAATTTATTACAGTTATTATTTTGTAATGAATAAACAAAGGTCTATAATGTTCGTTATAAGAAATCTCCCTGATAGCTTTCTTTTGCAATAGCAAAACGTCATTGACCTGACAGGAATTCCCCCAAAGGATTATTCCATAAGGGATAAACCAAAGTATGGGTTTGCCCCTCTCCCCTCTCCTCCCTCAGGGGCGACGCTAATTCCACATATGCGTAATATGCAATGCTAATTGGGCATTATCCATTGTCCAGTGCTTTTACCCATACTTCTCTAAGAGAGAGCATCTCTTCCCTCGTCTTCGCTAAGCACCAGATTACGTAGCAATTCTGCTCAAGATATGGACAATAAAGTGAGAGTTTTGTTATTTATATAATTATTGCGAATAGAGACAAGGTGGTCGAAGGAAGTTTATTTTACATGTCTTATTTTAGTAGGCTACTACTTTATCACAGATATTTCAGAGGGGGTCTAGCCCCACTCCCCCTTCGTGGCACGGCCTTGGTCGGGCGTAACTTTTAATTAACAGAGCAGTCGTTGCAAGGAACTGCAATTACGTGACTACTGCGAGAATATTCCAGCGTCACATTAAAGTGACCATTTGTATGCAATTTAGACAGAACACTGGCAAATCTCCTTATGCTACTGGCAACACTGCAGCCAGGCCAGTAGAAGTAGAAAGAAGCCCAGGGTGAGGGATAGAAGCTTTATTTTGAGCTGCCTTGGGTAAATCTAGTACCGTATTTATTATTTTCATTCAGAATTTTTAAACACGAAGGAATTAGTACACAATTTCTAGAGGGATGTTGAGGATAATTCATGTGTGTCAAAAAAGTTTCGTCACGCTTCTTCGCTGATTCTCAAAACACTAACTTTTACTTGGAAAGTCGTTACAAGTAAATGAAAAGGTTCTGGATTCGTTACCCGGTGGAGGCACATAGTGGCTCGGATCCCACTTTAAACTGTAGATCTAGTCCCGATTAGCCTTTCTGTGTATAAACAAACTCAATCTCGCTACAAGTAAGGCGATATTGCCTAGGTCTCCAGAGAAATACTGAAAGAAATACTCTTCTCAGTTCCCAGAGTTCCCGGGTTCGAATCCTGTCCTGGGCATGGATGTTTGTGAGTGTCCGTTCATCAATTGCATCACATCATCACTCATTCCTATCTTCGCAAATCTGCCAAATGTGGCACAAAAAGCGAAGTAAAATAAAGCAAATCAACCAATCTTCTCAGTTCATCTTCATTCAACATCTTCTCTTCTTAATGTTTACTTATTCCGATCGTGAAAGTCTTTGAAATTCTATTCTCTCGCACCTTATCTGATTCCTCTATCAAAGTGAATTCAAAGTGGGTTGATAAGATACATAGTGCCTGCCCCCGTGGCAGAGTGGTTAGTACGTTACGACGCCAGGGTTCCCGGGTTCGAATCCCGGCCTGGCATGGATGTTTGTGAGTGTCCATTCATATTGCATCACATCATCACTCATCCCCATCTTCGCAAATTAGCCTGTGGCAAAAAAGCGAAGTAAAATAGAGCAAATCAATCAATAGGATACATAGTAAGAAGAGTTCGCTGTTTTCTGTTACGAGTGTTCTTGTTACGAGCAATCATTTAAAACTAAATGTGTAGGTGGCTTACAAATATTACGACTCTCCAGTGTTTCCAAACTCACCAAAACGCAAACACGTATAATTGTAAATATTCTCCATCATTATTTCTCATACTCATACTCATGTTTTCTGTTTGATTGTCCATAATACACATACACATTCTGATTTCATGTTGTATGAAACAATGGAAATAGTTTAGCACAGTGGCTCTTGTCTGGTAAAGGTACCCGTAGTAGCGTTGGATACTCTCAGTTGGCTCTCAAATTCTGTTACCGCATTATCAATTTTTCAGTTTAGATATATTTCAGGGCGGTTAGTTAACTTTTAGAGAAGTGTACATACCTATGCATATTCTATTCCTAGATAATATGCATAATAATGTAACCAAGGACGCAGTTAAAGTTGAAAGAAACGATGGTCGAGGAAGAAGAGGAGAGTTGTAGGTTTCTGCTCAGTGCTGACGATAAGGTGTAAATGGATTAAATTGATTTTTCCGTACCATGTACCATGTAATGCAAAAGCACGCAGAATTACTCAAAACTACCACAAAGGGGTAAACAGAAAGATCGATAAATTGATCATCTAAATCTTGATAATGGATAATAATAATACATTTATATCGGTACTTTCACTTCGAGCCTGCTCCTTCATGTTTGTGTCCAATCTTTTCGTTTTACTGTCTCAATCCACTGATTTTTCTGCTTCGAGTCTGAAAACGATGCATAGATATCTGAGAACAATTATTTGTTTCCTATCTCATGTTGAAACCAAAAGTCACACATAGACTTTTATGCTTTACACCTTTGAACTCCATGTTATTCTTTTCAAAACCGGAAGTGCAGTCCTCGCCCGTGCCAAGGAAGCACAGAAATGTAAACATCCGGTGAATAGCCCCGATAATGGCGTATTTATTCCTTCTAGCAATTCCATTTCTTTGGGATAAGATGGTGCGGGGATCACCTGACCCCAAGGAGATAAACAAGTAAATAAAGTTACCGCCGACTAGTTTCCCCAAGCGGCCGGGCATAACTACGCCTATGATTCTTGCAAGTATCTCGTCTCAAGTTGCTGTGGGTATGGTCAATGTCTATTTGTTCGGGTGTGGGAAGAGTTCTATAAACTATTGCAGTACATTTCCATTTCAAATGTGCCGGCCCCCATGGCGGAGTGGTTAGCACATCGCGCTACTACGCCAGGGGTCCTTGGTTCAAATCCTGGCCTGGACATAGATGTTTGTGAGTATCAATTCATCAATTTCATCACATTATCACTCATCCCCATCTTCGCAAATTAGCCGAAAAGTGGCACAAAAAGCGAAGTAAAATAAATAAATCAACCATTTCTAAGGGATACATTCATATTTTTATGATATTTTTACATAAGAATCGATTAACTTGGACCTCGCAAAATTACACCATACTAACTCCTGTGCTTTTGTCCGTTAATATAGCAAAATTATATATATTATTTAATATATATTATACATATAATATATTGAAACGTATATATATGATAGATAGACAGTGTGTAACGTTTTTCCTTTCTTACTCAGTACACTAATGAAAATCCAAAAGCAACGAACTAGCGAAACCTCTTATAGAATAGTTTGTGACACTTTCTAGTATCGGGGTGTAAGGGGTGACTTTCCACGTAGTACACCCAAATGTCAACCTCACTTCCACGTTAGTGCACTCTGGACTTAAGACTAACGAGGCTCTGGCGACTGGCCCCATGGCCAGTATAATTTTGTTTGTGTTGTCCTGTTCTTTTGTCCTTATGTGTGCTGAGTGCCCCTTTACAGCCTCAGCTTTTAACAGAAGTCAGAATATTTTAAGATTTTTAATTATGCAACGTTAGAGTTGTTATTTGTAATCATAAGGGGCTGGCCCCCGTATAATGTGACGGGAGCAAAATAGCCTCAGTGCTGACGCTCCCACAATTTTAAAATCAAATTCAAATTCAAACTTTCTAGTATCGACAATATTCATAAGACAAATGTTCACGGAGTCAAGACAAGAATATACTTTTTCTCATTGAAGCATTCATATTTTTCTAAACACATCCTAAGTTTCTTGAG
Organism: Lepisma saccharinum; assembly: GCF_977018435.1. NCBI lineage: Eukaryota > Metazoa > Arthropoda > Insecta > Zygentoma > Lepismatidae > Lepisma > Lepisma saccharinum. The sequence goes on along the minus strand of NC_139258.1, from coordinate 31,925,669 downwards.
GTGGGCAATCGGGTGGGCAGAGGAATTTTTGGGTGGGCGCTTTCCCACCCTCGCCCACCTGTCTCATCGTCCCTGTGGTAGACTGAGAGATGCACCAGTGTCAGAACATATCTTAAATTATGAGAGAACTGTAACCCAGTAGTGAAGTGTAGTCTTACGAAGGAGGCAAGCGATGTTTCAGTGCAACAAAACAAGTAGTATAATGGCATGCCGAAAAGGGGGAGGGGGTCGAGGTTTATAGCCTCATTGGTCCGTTCGCTGGATTTGACAAAATATCATTATGAAGTGGCGGTACTAAAAATAAACCATATGATCCGCAAACGTCACATTTACTTTCAAAATTCCAGGAAACGTTATTCATATGGTAGTAAACGTCTTGCATATGCGAACTTTCCGCATTTATTAGTACCCACTTTAAACTTTAAGTCCAGTCCCGATTAGCCTTGTTATGCATAAAGTGGACTTATAACACGAACTCAACAACAACAATAAAACTTAAAACATATTATTCTGTTCACAATGTGCACAATGTATACGATTTACTTGTGCTGTGTACAAATATCAATAGATAGTTCTATTTCAGATAGCTTTATTTTCACCCCAAGTTCTATTCAAAAGTCGTCAATTTATTGAATGTAGTTGTAAAATTTGAGAAAAGGTTCACTTGATTTACTGTGTACATAATTGGCAGTTGCAAACACTGGTAGTGGTCAACACTTCTGATGTAATTTGAGCTGGACCGAGCTGGACGCAGGGTGTAGACCAAGGTTCGTCGAATCTTCCCCCCTCCCTGGGGAAACTCTTTCTCCACTTCCTGGAGAAACAAACATTCGCCCTTTGCCATCTCGCCCCAACTCCCAATGTCACTTTTTTACGCGTTATACATTTCGCGAAATATAAAGTAATTTGTAATATAATATAATATATATGGAATTTAGAACAGTGATAACAACTTCTTTCAGTTATCTTATGACTAGGAATTATTATTATATTATACGTGTTCATTCATGAAGACAAATATTCGTTACTAGCTTTTGTTGGCAATGTATCCACAGATGTATCCTTCTGCTTTCGGTTGAGTTCGGTTATTTTCTCTAATCACGCAAGCTCAGGAAGCAGAGCTTTTTGTAGAAGCATTGTGGACGGGTTTCCACCAGAATATCACGCTTCGCCATGTGACTCCTTCGGGTGCGTTATTCTCCAGGAGAGCGGCCGCAAGCATTGAGCCTGGTGCTTGCTACAGAGCTGCTGAGGGAGTTTGCGGCCGTAATTTTTCGCGAAATCGAGTTCGATGGAAACTAAATAAGGCTAAAAAATTAAGTACATTAAATGATATTCTAATAACGCAAGCAGTGCTTGCATTGCTTGTACTATATCTTCGCCTCTGCTGTAACCATTTTCAGATTTTTATTCCTGTGATATTATTTCCCTGAAAGGTGAAACGCAGATTTTGCCCAAAACTCTTCAGCGTTACGTAGATGGAACGAAAGTAGTCCAGCTAATGGATTTCTTCCATATCCGAAAGTACAAATAGGCATTTCAAAAGGAATCACACTCTAGTTGTATTTTCTGTAACAATTCAGTTTCCAATGCAGCGTGTTTCGTGTTTGAAATCTTCGAAAAGCCTTACTCGAAACAGGATGCTGGATGCTAGATGCTTCATTTGACTGTCCTTGCTATTAAGAAGGAATGCCAAGTCTTGTATCTACCAAAGATGGGGAATGTGTTCTCCAATGCAGGGCCGATTTCTCCATGTAGGAAGTGAGGAACTTTACAGTTCATTTGTACTTATTTCGACTTCTCTACTTTTTAAGAGTTTAATGCGTGTTATAAAATTATGAGCGCAATGTTCGTACAATTGAGTAGATTAGCTACTGTCAAGAGTTGACTGCTTTCGCTCACACCAGCAGCAGCCCAAAGACGATGGTCACAGACTTTCTGCCGCTCGTTGAGGAACATCGGCGGTGGCGAGGGGTGGAAGGGGCAATGAAGGGAGGGGCGGCGAGGAACCAGCAAGTTTTTCCGCAATCAGCGATGCCAACCCCAGCAAAATGGTATTAAACCAAGCACAGTTTGATATTTGTTGGCACTTAGGACCCTGCTTTTGGCATAGTGGCAAAATCTGCCATAATCTGCAAACCCCAGTCCCTGGGAAAGGGAAATCGAATTCAATGGAATGTGTTTTCAGGAAATAGAAATAATATTATGTCCAAATCTTATTTCTACTTCACCAGCAGGCATGTTTCAAACGAAAGGGAGTATGCCGATCCAGCGGAAAGCATTTTTACAACGATGCCACGATCCATCTATATTTTCTTCATCCTGCCTCGATTTAGTTCGTCAGGAGATTTTATGGTAGGAAATCGGTTGGAAGTTGAAGGTAGACAATTTTCTCAAACCTTTTTAAGTTCTATGTTGAACCCATGTCGATTGTTGCACAATTTTAAACAATTTTGGGGGAAAATTTACACTATTATATAACTGTTAAGAATAAGGAACGCAAGTCAAAACTCTAGAAAAGTAAATGCAGAATTACAATTATCCGAAAAAATTAATTAATAATAAATCCTAGCACAATTTAGAAACATTTAGCATGATTTCGAAGTTTAAGCAGAACTTTTTGTTATCCTGAATCCACTCGACGACAGGGGGGAGAAGAAAATCCAAATTCTTGAAAAAATCTGAAATATCGTTAATGTTAGTCGTCGGTTTTTATAGTTTCACATTTAAATATTTCATGGTTCAAAGTCAGGAGGAAGGGCTCCTTGCCATACCTTGAGCATGGGTCTGCAGCTAATATTCTAAATGCAAAGGATAGTACAAGCGATACGTGTGAATGTAATTGAACGCATTTTTCAAACCTTTCTCGGTTTACCATAACTTCTTCCTACACTCCGAAAAAGTCACGAGTCGGCACTGCTCCAAAGCACATACAGCAGAATTCTCCTACAGGAGAATTACAGTTCACTAAGTGATTTTCGTTATCTCTAATACTTAAGAAAATTAATTTCTTTCAACGTCATGTTTATTTTGCAAGAAAATTAAACTCCTCCAAACATTTTTTTCGTAGTTTATATTACGTGCTATCTTGAATATTTATGTCAGTAGTTTCATCTCAAGAAAGACGATGAATTATACCGGTAATATTATAAATGGGGAAACTATTTTAGACCATTTTCTACCCGTCTTCCAACACTGAAATAGGCCACTAGGCAACTCATGGCAGTCCCCACGAATAAAAAAAAAAGAATTAACGCCTTTATTAAAACGAATCATATGGAGATAACCTCGTAATCAAGAAGTAAATTTAGGCAGTAAACGTCCACTCTGAATAAAGAACAAACACGAAACACCATACTTGAATATAATAATAATAATAATAATAATAATAATAATAATAATAATAATAATAATAATAATAATAATAATAATAATAATAATAATAAAATAAGTATATATATATTTATATATTTATATAATGCGTATGTAGTGTTTTCGTTCGGGCGTTTTAACGTAACTGCCCCCCTACAATATTTTCTCGCCCCCTGTCACTTTTCCCTAGCGTCGTCACTGGTTCGGACACTGGACTAATAACATCTGGAATACGTTCCTTCACACACACACACACACACACACACACACACACACACACACACACACACACACACACACACACACACACACAAATACATAGAGAGAGGTGAGGTGGTACAGTTGGTGGTACAGACCGACTGACTGGCACACGAGAGACCCAATGTCTCTACAATGAGCGAACCAGTCACTAATAAATGAGTGACTGACAGTGGCGTAGCACAGTTCTCTGCTTCCCCCCCCCTGCAAGTGAAATATTGGGGGCCCTCTTAGCAATATATATATCGAGATGATGCCAGAGTGAGACGCATGTATCATAGTCAGCTAATCACCCCTCCCCCCTCAGCTGTACAAGAAATTAACTTTTACCCAAACATTCTTCCTTCCAATTTTGTGTTATCGACTTATACGAATATATCAGATTAGTAGCTTCTTGAAACTAAATCAGGATGGCCTGAATTTCTTAGAATAACTGAAAGAAGAAATTGGAAATATTTTCTCTTACTTCAACGCCAGGATTCTCTTTTGGAGCAGAGGAGAAGCTTCACGCAGCCAAATAATTTGTTCGTGATCCTTTTTTTTTTTTGCTTGAAACATTTTTAAAAAAATATCAGGTTAGATATAATTGCACAGATATTCAAAAAACTACTGGGACTCCCCGATGGCGTAGTGGTAAAGTCCTTCCCTTGTAACCAAGTGGTCCCAGGTTCGAAAGCCGGTGGAGGCACATAGTGGTTCGGATTCCACTTTAAATTGTAGGTCCAGTCCCGATTAGCCTATCTGTGCATGAAGTGGACTTAAAAATTTAAAACAACAATTCAAACAATTCAATTTAAAAAGAAAATACTGTTTGGGGAATTGTTTAAAGGATAGTAAACACTCCTCTTTGTTATTTGGAAGTGAATGCGCCTGCACCTCCAAAACCATCTCCTGGCTGCGCCAGGCCAAGATTAAGAGTCGCTCACATTAGCCTCCTAATACTAATAGTGAGTTATATACACAAGCAAACTTATTATTTCGGTTTTGGGGGCTAAACTGGACCTCTAGATTGTCAGTGGTGACCTAACATCACAAAGTCAATTGCAATCTGCTACGAGCAAATCTCAGCGGCCTCCAATTTTGAGACGTAGATAATAAATTGGCGATGGGGCACCATTCACTGAAAATCTGTCATTCAATGAAATGCTGATTGGAAGGACTGGCCCCCAAGAAAGGTGTTTCCACACGGACACGATGTTTAATTTTGCTGTTAGTGGACTTCAATATCATTATTCAAAATTACAACAATGCCATTTCTTTTCGATAGACCACGGAATATATATTTCTTAAAGAATTTCTCATATAACAAGAACCGCTTTATTAATAGATCATCAGTGCTCGAGGTGTGTGTTGGAGGGAGGGACGAAGGGAAGATGCTATCCCCCAGCTTAGAAAAAATTCATAATGCATCCCCCTACAGCTAGGATAATTTGCATAAGAATCCTCCTCCACTTACTGCATTGTCTTCAAGTTGATCCAAAACTCGAACAAGGAAATTCGCAGGTAGGAATTTTCACACCGAACACTCCAGATCACAGAATCATAAGAAATTGGAAAAATGGAACTGGTTCGATAGAAATGTGCAAGAAATTTCAATATATCAGAAAAACGAACTTCACAAAATTTGTACTGGTAACGTTTAACTCATACACCCTGCGTGACAGAAAAGGGGGTACTGGCTCTTAGGAAAAAGGGATAATTGTCCCTGAATTTTGGGGCCCCTTTGAAGTAAAACATAACAAGTGTGGACAATGTGGGAAATTTATCTCAGCTCTTATTTCAATATGAAAGGGCTTGGGGCCCCCCTTAAAAATATTTGGTGGGAAGTTACATTTTAAATGTCACGTGTAACTAATATTAGTGGTAAGAGATCATGAATTAGCATGTTTGATTGTTTATTGTATAGCAATAAGGCATCGACTGGTTGAGCAACTGAACACTGCTCATACTGGATTCATAATTGTACACAATTGACACACTAAACTACGTTTACGACAAACTGCGTAGCGTATTTTCCTATCGATGGTCATCTACGAGCAAGTACCTTCATTCTGCATTTCGGAGAGACCCACATGCCAAATTGCCTGGGCCCCTCTGACTGTGACAATACGCTGTTTATTAACGTTATATGATACGTTGCTGGGAACCAGATTTATGTTTCGTATATAGATTTTTTTTTAAAAATAAGAGATACTCTCTGTTAAATTTCTGAGAGTATATAAAATTTCAGGAGCACAGAGAGAGAACATTGCGGGGCCCTACATCTCGGGGGCCTTCGAATTGTGGGGGTTGCCGCTACGCCACTGGTGCCTGGGACAACTTTCAGGCGGCCGGAACTTGGTGCAGATCGCACACCCACCCACAAATGGTCGAGATTGTGAATACTACCATGTTCCCCCATATGACTTCACGGAATGTTATGATAATGAATGTGCCGGGGGTAGATTGACCTCTTGTAGACACACACACACGACACCATATGTGTATGCAGGCACGTATCCAGGAATTCCTTTCGGGGGGGGGCTCGACCCCATTTTTAAAGGGGTATAGTAAGAATCTCACAATTGTATGTTCAAGACCAGTGGTGGCAATTGGGTTCCAAAACAGGAAGGAGGGGGGGGGGGTGCGGAGAGCGTTGCAAGGAAAGTTTACTTTCTCTTGGAAGGCAAGGTTTAACATTAAGAGGCCATAATGTTGAGGCAAGAAAATAAAAAATGGGGAGCAACTATCCCTTAAATCGTCGCCACTGTAAGGCTGTCATTTTAATCAGAACGTGAAATCGGAACATCTTTTACCACTCGACTCCTCTGTTTCCATGCATTAGCATTGTGTGCCGGAACCATCTCAGTATGTGTGTTTGTCCATTTCTTCTCATCAGGCATAAAAACATCTATGGTGTCTTTGAGTATTTTTACGAAGCTGTTACACATGCACGGGATGGACAATCCACTCGACAACGCGAGATTCAAATTGTGGGCTGCGAACTGGACGCAGACAGCTCTCGAATATTTCTCTCTGATTCGAGCCTGAACACCACTAACGTGTCTTGTCCTCCCATGTTTGCAGCTCTTATGAAAGCCGAAACCCACCAAATTGTTCAGATTCTGGCCTTAGCACTCACAAGTGTTCAAAAATGCCTGTCACAGTTTCCACTGTCTTGTCATATATCGGCACGAAACAAAGCAAGTCTTCTCGAATACACAGTGAAAACCCTTCCGTTTCCAACACATCTAATGTTTCGTCTCCCAGTATGATCAAATGCTTACTCATTTATCTCCAGTGACGTGCTCAAGGGAGGGTTGGTGAGATCATAAACCCATTTGACCCAGTATTCCTTTTTTTTACAAAAAAAAGAAGAGGAACGTCAAAGACAGGAAAAATATGGCAAAATCAGGCCTGACCACCAAAAATAGTATGCGTAACCCCTCTCCGTTCCGAAAATCCTGGGCACGCCTCTCTTTATCTCGGACACATTTTTTAAAATCAACTTACCAGAAGTTTTTATCATTCCGTATGGGAGATTGAAGTAAGATGCGTTCTTCCTGCAGGTTTGGATATGATCCTTTAGGGTGCTGTTGTCTGCCTGCCTTCACACCTAACCTTAATAAGGCCCTAATTTTCCATTCTTGTGACTTGGATTTTCAAGACTTAGGAAGGTTTCAGACTGAAGGGACACGTAATACATGTCAATTGGAATGGGCCAATCAACAGCAACGTTTCACACCGTAGTGACACAAAAAGCGGAACAAACCTAATCTTCAGGCGACACGGTGTGAAATCTCCCTTATTAGGCCACTGTCATTGCCACCTCGAAGTAGTAGCTCTTGTTGAACACAGAAGAAAAAAAATCTCCTCAACCGGTGGAAATGTTCCTCAGTTTTCTTCTCTCTCCTATATTTTCTGTGCTTGTTCACTATACAGGCAACACCTTACGATTTGATATACACAGGATATGTACTATGTAGACATTTTAACGAAAAATCAGTTGAAGTCGAGGATGGCTAGGTGGCTCAGTTGGTAGAGCCCTGATCTGATTCGGGTTCTGGTAGAGCCTGCAATTTCCGCCTAAAATGTCTACATATGTAACATCTTCTTGCTTTCTCTTCTCAACATTCATAAAATTTTCGGCTGTCTCTTTATGGTAGTTAAGTGTTTGAATGTGTTTCGAACCCAGTAGGCTTAAACAAAAGTTGTTTTTTTTTTACCATGAAATTCTCGGACTGCATATATGAAATTTAGTTCTGGCAAAACTAGACATCACTCAAAACTTTGATTTTCAGTTGATCTATGCAGCTTATTTCTGTTTTAATAAACCACTCCAATTCTGGTAATGCTGAAATATTCACTTTAGAGAGATAGAGAAAGAGAGAGAGAGAGAGAGATAGAGAGAGAGAGAGAGAGAAAGAGAGAGAGGCAGGCCTTGCTCTCTTCGGCCCTCGAACCGAACTAGCACTACACTGAGGAACCGGACGTTCTGCTGTCGTCAATGTCTACATTTTCGAATCACTATATCTTATAAAGCAACCAGATAGGACGCTGACTGATCTGATCACCAATCGACTGTATGAACTGTCACACTTACCTCTGAAATCTCATTAACCGATTTTTTTGTACAGATCAACCGAAAAATTGAATCCGCGTATTTATATCCTCATTATATTCTAGAACGTTCCGCAGATAAAACAATTCGTTAATATTCCAGTAGTTGACTCCTTCTCTCATTCAAGAACGTACCCTCTCCCGCTTTCCCGAGATTAGAAATTACAACGAATCGCCCTACGTGTGGCGCTACCTTTGCTGTACAGCTTCCAAATGCTGACAAGTTTCTACATAGTGCTCAAGTGCGCTGCGACAACACCGAAAGCGCAAGAAAAGTTTACGTGCAATATTATCAACAACAGGGTTATAGAACATTCTCCGTCTTCCCTCGATAATTGTGTATCTCCTTAAATCATCGTCACATTGTGACACGCACCTTCTGCCTTTAGGGCTTTTAGTTTAGTCTGGTTATAACCCTTTTATCGGACTTCTCAAAGGCTTCTAAGGGTTAGTAGGACCAAGCCCTTGCGAGGTCTGTGGTGTAGGATTTATTTTTAATTATCACCTATGCAGGTTGAAATGAAAGATCCTTAAGATCTTTTACTCGAAGATTTATTTAAACTTTCGATGTTATACAAACACTTTTCCAAACAGACAATTCACCCGGTATAACTTGTAGGCCTAAACCTATTAGTTATACCGAAGTTTATAACCCTGGTCTTTTGATGATGCAGGAGAACACCTTATTCAGAGTTGGGTTTGTAGAATATCTGCCAAAATGGAGTACAAGTACACCAGCCAATCCGAAGATTGAAGCAAGATATTCCCCAACGTCCCCTGAACCATCAACCTTTCGGCAACCAGGAGAATGTCCCGCAGACTCACAAAAGTCTAGCTCTTTTATATCATATTGTTGTTTACAATTTACCATGGTTATTACATAGTTGTTTAATATTTCTATAGTTTCAACATTTAAGTTAAACAATTCATTACCCATTGTAACATTAACAATAACACATTTTTAAAGAAAAGATTCCAACATAGATTAATATAATACAGATTGAATAGTTTTTTGCTTGAAAAATCATGTGTTGACAGGGACGACACAATTGTTCAAAAAGCCAAAAACCTAATTTTATCTAGTGTAAAATAAAAAATTTCCTGGTGGGGGGGGGGGCTCGAGCAACCTCAACCCCACCTTGGATACGTGCTATTAACAATAACAGGGTTATAGAACATTCTCCACTTGTCTCGATAATTATTTCTCCCAAATTATCATCATATTATTCAAGAAGCCAAATTCTAATTTTATCTAGTGTAAACAGAAAAAAATCCTGAAGGGGGCTCGAGCCTCCTGATTCCCACCTTAGATACATGTTATTGACAATAATAAGGTTATAGAACGCTCTCCGTCTTGTCTCGATAATTATTTCTCTCAGATTTATAAATTTATTATCTTCATATTATTCTAGACGCCAAAAATTTAATTTTATCTCGTGTAAATTGAAAAATTTCCTGAGAAGGGGGCTCGAGACACCTCATCCCCACCTTGGATACGTGCTATTAACAATAACAGGGGTATAAAACATGCTCCGTATTGCCTCAATAATTATTTCTCTCCTTACATTGTTTTCACATTATTCAAGAAGCCAAAAACCCAATTTTATCTAACGTAAACTGAAAAATTTCCTGGGGAGAGGGTAAGAGCCCCCTGTGCCCCATCTTGGATACGTGCTATTATCAATAACAGGGTTACGGAACATTATCCATCTTGCCTCGATAATTATTTCTCTCCTTAAATTATTGTCACATTATTTTATTTCACCACAAGAAACCAAAAACCTCATTTTATCTAGTGTAAACCTAAAACTTTCGGGGGGGGTCGAGCCCCCTAAGTCCCCCCTCTGGATACGTGCCTGTGTGTATGCGTGTGTGTATGTATGTATATGTGTGTTTCATTAACTTTGTTCGGATCAATAAATACATCACATTGTAATTTCTGTGCTGGCGTGTTAAAAAACTGCTGCTTTGGAATTTCTAATCCAATTTATCCACTGATGTCCTTCGACCGAGTACGTCAAAGGAATGTGTTCGAATCCCGTCAAGTACCGAGAGGAAAATACAACAAAATCAGCAACTGCAATTGAATCACGAGCCCTTCGATCTATTTGGTGTTAAGTCAGTAATTGGATTATACGCGAAAAACGTATATGAACCTAATTTGCAATAATTTTGCTATCAATTACTCTATCTACAGCTGGATGAAAAAAAAAAAAGGTACACGGCTTCAGCTTCAGCTTCTGACAATCGAATATGTAATCAAAATGAAGTTTAATATACGTTGACGATTATCGAAACTTATTTGATTTTTCAAATTTATTTATTAATTGAATGGGAATAATATTTATATCAAGGATGACATCTGGAATATAGATATAAATACCTTCGGATACAAATGTTTTGTAAGTAAATTTACAAAATAATAGCGTTGTATATTTGATTCCAACGGTAGCTACAGTAAAACAAAATGGCGTCGGATGCTGAAGCTTCCTGTGCGTCTGACCCAAATTTTGCGGTTATATGTTCATTCCTGGAGAAGTTTGCATATACATGTGGAATAGTTTATCCAAATTTTGCAGATCTACAAGATATGTTAGAAAATTCACAGGATGGTAAGTAGTTTTTAGTGCCTATGAGGCAAGTATCTGTTAATGTTGACAATAACATCCATTTGGTATTTCCTTCGGTACATCAGCGCACCTCGGCGTTAAGCATTTTAAGAGTCTGCAATTTAAAATAGTTTAGGACAGATGTGCATAAAATCTATTGAGTTTATTTTCCGTGTAAAATCGGACAGGATGGGAGGTCATTAACACTCGAAAGAGATTGAGAAATGGTATAAACAAACGACGAGTGTGCTGACAATGACGAGGAAGGCGTCCGCATCACAAAAATAAAAACACAAATTCTTAAGCATTGTGCGATAAGGCGTTTATTAATCCCTTCCGTTTGATTTCTTTCATTCATAAAAATGGAACTATTTCTATGCATTCTAGAGAGATAGTTTTATTTCACTCCCTGCTTTCATATATACCAACTCGAGTCAATAAATAGTGAAAAACTTTTTCTGTCAAAGACGTACCAATAGGCCTATTACGTGAAAGTAATTTTGCTTAGCATTGTTTGCCTGACGAATTTTACAATTTTAATCGAAAAGATCTGAAGATTATTTTAAAGGGTGACAATTAAACTAGTATTGCACACAGTTTATTTCGAGGTTATGGTAATATGGTGTTTACATAATTTCGTTCACTGTTGATCTTTGTTGTGTCAGTAAATTCAGAAGGCTTGACATGGATCTTAGTTAAACAAATATTTGATGTATTGGGAGCAATTACAGAATACCGGGAGTATCTCCAGTTGCTTTCAAATTCAGCATACTCACTAATTTTGGCATCCTAATCACGAATCTGCAGTTAAAAATTGTCGGTCACGTCTAGAAAATACGAGAGAAGTAGAAATAAGGGGGTCCGTGAACGAAGTAAACACCGGGTTCAAAAACTATGTTTATGAATACCCTGAATTTTAACTATGCTTACCTAACCTAACCTAACCTTATGTGAATGGTTCGTGCGGCAAGTATGTTTTCCAAATTTACTGAAGACGGCATATTGTCACATGTAAAGCAACGCTCCATGGAACAGATAGCGAACTTGTTAACATCATCAAACATGGCGACCATTAGTATCAACAATCATAGCGGTAATGTATGCACGGTATTTGGCATTTTCTAGACGTGACTACCAATTTTTAACTGCAGATTCGTGATTTTGATGTCAAAATTAGTGAGTAGCCTATACAAAATTTGATAGCAATCTGAGATAGCTACTCCCGATATTCTGTAATTATACCACGTATTGTGTTATATATCAAAGCAAAGTAATCAACCAGATGTAATATATTTACACTTACGAACATGAACATGTAGTAACTTTGCTTGTAGTATGAACTGCATTTCAGTTTAGCAATTGCAAGTCTCAATTTGTAAGATATTTTTAATGGATATATTTAAGGATTTTGCAATTTTATTTGCATTTCTTGGAAAATAATATATTGCACATTACTGTTCTTTGAAAAAAAACATTAAGACTACTTTATTGTGTATTTCAACGTGAAACTCATGTCTTCACAAGAACAGTAAATATCAATAAAGTCAAATAGCATAACAGTGAATGAATTGCAATTAAGAAACAAATATGTGCATGGGAATATACAGAAGGGAAAAAAATGCTATCCAGAAAACATACAGTAAGTATTTGCTAATCCTCTGAAGTATGTGCTAACAGGTGTAAATAGAAAAGTAACCATGTAAAACATGCTTCAGAATTAATTAATTGCAGCTGTGGCCTCTCTGGTCTCTAGAGGCCTCCCCGATGGCGCAGTGGTAGCGTCTTCGCCTTGTAATCAAGGGGTCCCGGGTTCGATGCCCGGTGGAGGCACAAGTGGTTCGGATCCCACTTTAAAACTGTAGGTCCAGTCCCGATTAGCCTTACTGTGCATAAAGTGGACTTAAAACAACAAATCAATCAATCTCTGATCTCTAAAATAGGTATGAATGAAGTAGAAGGAAACAAAATTAATAAATAAACCAACGAAAATAGTTAATGAATTTCACTACGAGACCTTATAGGCATTATTCAGTACTGTCCCGGGTTCGATCCCCGGCCGGTTCAAATCCGGGAACTTTTCTAACGTTGAAAGTGGCCTCGGCGCCCACCCAGCGTCGAACAACATGGGTACCTGGGAGAAATCCTGGGGTGTAAAGGCAGTCAGGGGCATGATGCTGATCACATCACCCCCAACTACGACCGGATCAAGAAAGTGTGGGGCGTTACCCCCTATACGCCTTCATGGCGTGGTGCTATGCACAGGGGAGCACTTTTTTTTTTACTTTTTTTTTTAGTATTATTGTAGACTACCTCATTTCAGACCATCTGTTTTTTGGGAAAGAAAAAGAAACAATGTCAAATTACTATTGCCCCACCTAACCTTACAACCATTTCCATTGTAAATGTCCATAAGTGTTTCTCTTGCTTCCCCAGAAAACAGGCGGTCTGAAATGAGGTAGTCCGTATAATACTAAAGTACCCATTATTCAAAGTGCCATTTTTGTTGATATAGAGATTACAGTTGAAAGTGGTCCGAAAAAAATGTGTGTCTTGTTGAAAAATTAGTTTTTTTTCCATGGCTTTTTTGGTTGGATATTGTTTGTCTTCTTGCCCCAAGTTTTTCAAATCAATGAAAATACATTAATTGGTAGGATTTTTCTTGTTCCAAAGCTTCATTTATTTCTTTAAGGTTAAAAGATACTCGTCTCGAAAGTTCAAACATAGCTTTTTGACATGAAATTCCTAGCTAGACATAAGCAGTACCGGTAGTTAAAAAAGGAGATTTTTTTTAATTGTCTTTTTCCCTGCACCTGTTGTTTTCATATTTCAGTACGTATATTAAACCTGTGTAACATTCAGTCTAAATGCCATCCTTTTTTAACAACAGTACTTGCAATTATAAGTAGCTTTGCGCTCTACAGGCTAAAATATTAATCTCCTTTGGAGTTGCATACTGATAAGTATTGAACAGGGTATATTCACTACAAGGGGATATGGCAATGAGTTCACCCCACTTTCACAATACTTAGCAACATGCACAAGAAACACTCCGAACACAGAAAGCCTGAGGCATGGTTTATTTTTTGTAGATGACACAGTCATAATGTGACCACATGATGACCACACACTACCAGATTTCTGCCAGCATCTGAATATCACATCCATTAATTAGTTTTAGTATGAAAAAGGAATTAAACGAATGCCTACTATTAATAAATGTCCTAGATCCTGAAATCAAATATTGAGTACTGTGTATCGTCATTATTCAGTTAATATCTGAACATTTCTGCGAAGTTTTGATCACATTTTATTGTTAATTTTTCTACAACAATGTTGCCTTTTCTGCAATTGTTGCACTCATTTTAATCCGGTATTGAGCCTTTTATATTAATTTTTCAGTTAAAATCTGAGCATTTTTGCTAAGTATTTCTCCTCTGAAAGTCAACACGCACACTACCCCTAGAGTACAAAGAACACCATAATCCACTGCTTAAGCTCAGGGGCAGATAATCTGCTGAAGTCTGGTGACAAGAACAGGAAGACATCATAGATACAATGAAACTCAATGGATATCCACCAACTGAAACTAAGAGAGCCATCCATAACCAAGCAGACAAAAACTGAGATGTTCTCCATAAAGGTTCACATAACCACTTTTTTTAGATGCAAATTAATCTAACACAGTTATTTTTAGTGGTTTTTATTTTATCAGCGACATTTACCAGAAGTGTAGTGACGAGCTATGTGAGGTTGTGTGTTGTACTATGTGTATCTAGGGTAAGCTTGAAAAAGTTCTGGGAAATCAGGATGAAATGTCGCAGATAAAATAAAAACTATTAACAATAACTTTGTTATATTATTTTGCATCTGCGAATACTGAGATACGATGACTAACTGAAAGGGCATATTATGCGTACCATACCTCCCTGCGTTGTTGGAAAAGATAAGCAGTATTGGTTGAAAATTGCATCTTAGGATATCATTCAGCAGTTACAAGAAACTAAGAAACATGCTATCAAATGCCAAACCAGAAAACACCATATAAGGTAGCAAAAACTGCATATATAGCATACCATGTGAATACAGGTGAGCTTGCATAGGAAAATGTGGATACCCTCTAGAGATAGGATAGATGAACACAAGCATATGTGCAAAGGTGAAATAGATAGGTTAAAAATGGCAGAACACACACAAAATGAACTACATAGAATTCAATGGAACAATATAGCAGTACTACACACAGAACCAATTGGAAACAGGAAAATCAACGAATCGACCTTTGTAGCAATGACTCAAAACAAGTCATTCCAGGGTAGAATTCAAGGAAATATGGTTGGTGCCCTTCCCCAGAAAATAGAAATAGTAGTGTAAGTGGAGCAAAATTGTACAGAATAGGGTCATTCCATGCCAAATCAACAAAGTCCACAACCCAACCATCTCAGAATTTTCTGAAACGACTATTTGGTAGTCTTCATGAAGATATGAAATCCTGAGAAATTGTAGCTTCCTGTGTGGCGTAGTTGTGGAGTTTTGGGGGCTTGAAAATTCAAAAAATTGTCGATTTTTAGTCTGCACCAGACTTTCATGGATAATTGCTCTTACCTGAATTGACGTAGAGAGCTGGTTGTAGTCTTGTTTGAAAGGACATGAAATAAGCTTTCCAACAGTGTATCACATCACTGTATTTAGAATGAAATATTTTCAAGGTCATCCACTTCCACCTTTGGACCTTAAACTTTTGAAGATACATATCTGCGATTTCCTTGGAACTGAAATATATTGTTAACTCAAGGTTACACGGTAAAATAACCGAATTTGAAGTTGGGACGATTATGGTATAATTAAAGAAAAATACCAATACCACGGGGTACAGTGTGCAGGATTATATTAACATTTGCTTAATATTTTATAACATCAACCTTTAAATTTAACATAACAGGCACAAACGTGTGGAAGTTTATGCTCAGATAGCCTAATCAGGACTGGGCCTACAGTTTCAAAATGGGAGTCTGATGCACTATGCATCATGTCTCCACCAGGAATTCAACCTGAACCTGATACCAATTGCTTACAAGACAGTGGTGTTACCACTGTACACCTGGAACACACAAACATGCACAGCATAAATAAATTAGTTACTAGAAGTAATGGCCAATATTGGTTTCTTGGCTGCGACACTATGTAACTTCATTTATCTAGGTGCAAAGTTTGGTATTGCAAATCTCTAAACTCACAACTGAAAGCTAAAAATATATATATTAAAAAGCTAGCTGATGAAAAGGTACTCTCGGGCCAGGTGAGTTGCGGAAAAGATTCCAAGCTTTCGAGAGCTAACGTCACTCTCATCTTCAGGGTAGAAGTGCAGTTCTGAGCGTCAACCCGGTGTATATAGGTTTGTGGAGGGGGGATCAGGACATCTTTTTGTACAACTCTAGTAGAGTTATACTTTATGTTTAAGTGGTTAAACTAACAAGCTGCAAACCCAGAGATTTTAGGTTCAAGTTCCAGATAAAGCATGAATTTCTTCACTTTTATTCACTTATCTTAATATTTTCTTCAGGCATATTCGTTCATTGCCATCGATTCATTTAACTTAACGAAAAAAATTATATTATACAGGGTGCTCATGGAGTATGGCACCAATTTGAGAATTGAACACATTTCCTTAATGCAAAACATTCTTCCACCAGTCCCAATACCCTTCTTCAAACATTTCAACATTTTTTCGCGAATTCTCTTCAAAATGTCAGAGTTCAGAGCATCTAGATCTTGGAATTGTACAGCAAATTTTCCAACTTCACTGTGGCTATTCAGCTGCCACTTTCCTCTTTACATTAAAAAAGATTCATCATCCCCAGTTCATCATCAGTGTCATAGCTCACCTGTAATCAGAAAACAATACCGCTATTGGTTCTTATACAGTGAGTTTGGTTTGGCTCTGGGCTGAGATAGTGTGTGAACAACTCTTATAACACAGGTTAGTATCACCACCCCATTTCATAGCTGTACGATAAACTTGGCAACACTACATCACATGCTCTGACGTCACGCTACGTATTCTCGTGTCCGAGCCAGGAGAATCGCTCGACCACTTGGTGTTGGGTAGTGAAGCAATACACGCACACTTGGGAAATTTCTACTACAGTTAAGTATTTCAATTTAACTATGAATTAATCAATAACTTAATCCCTGTTAGTCTATTTATCGGCCATTAGGGCTAAAATTGACCTACTTAAAATGGGAGGTTTATTATTTTATTTTTATATTAAACTTCCATATTTTTTTATGGCCGATAATATTACATGTTTAATGTAAAAAATTAATATTGTCATATTTCAACATATACAGGGGGGGGGGGGGTGAACACTCAATCTAGGTGCCAAGAAGTCAACATTATTTACTGGTTATTTATAGAAACGTAATGATGTTAGAATTCTTATTAGTAATTACTATTTACTTGTAAATGCTTTGGTTGTAATAAACATGAAATTGAAAAGATACCTTTGCTTGTAATTTACAATTACTTGATATGGTCTATTGCTCTCACTACTAGGTACGTAATTGTATGGCTCTAGGAAAATGGGGGTCCAGTCTAACTATCCACTCTGTGGTATGATGTTCGCACATAATTTGCTTCCTATATAGGCGCAAAATACGTGGGTATGTCATATACTCGTTATGCAATATAAATATAATTGTCTACATGCTGAAGATATGTGCGTAAAAAAGCGAGATGTTACGGGATGAAAATGCCGGCATCTGCACTATCTCGAGCCAAAGCCAAAACGAATACACTGTATAACTACATACATGAAGAAACGTGCATTTGAAGTAGTAGAATTTATATTATGTAGTTTCCATGTCTAACATGGACTAATATTATGGTACAACTTCAGTTACAAAGTACCTATGTAAATTGCAGGCAAGTAAATATGAATATATATGAGATGGTGCCAGTTCTTAGGAATTATATTTTCATGTGATGAGTTGTCTATGAGTCATTAATATGTGCTACTATATATATTATAATTTTAGATTTACTTCTTTCTTGTTAAGATATTTCGGGGATAGGGTAATGATTTATGACAGCAAATCGTTTACAAATTTTGATGAAAGAATCTATCATGAATGGCCTATTTTAAAAAGTCGCAATAGAAATGCATGGTTAAAGGGGAAAATAGATCTTACGTTAAAGAAGAGAGGTGAGTTCTATTTGTCAACATGCATTATGTGACCAACACGAAGTCAATTGAAAATGATGCTACAAATGTGTGCTAGCCCAGAATTGGCCAACATAGAACCACTCTTTTTTTAGCTTCGTATTTTTGATTAATTTTCAGGAAGTTGTACATTCGCCTCACTCTTTGTGGGAGAAAATAATTAAAACACAGCAGGTACCAGATACTGTTTGGCCACAGAAGGTGAGCCTATCTCAAACGGACGAGTCCAAGCATAAAAGGGGAAGCTGAAACAAAATTTTGATAGTATTCTATCTGCGTGTATTCAATTGTTGTTTATTATTATTATTCGATTTTTAGTGTTTATCATGCGTGATGTGTGTATTAGGGATGGCCAAACGGATCCGGATCCAAAAGTTATGGATCTGGATCCAGATTCAAAAGTTACGGATCTGGATCTGGATCCGAAAATTCCGGATCCGGGTCTAAAAGTTTTGGATCTGGATTCGGATCCGAAAGTTCCAGATCTGGATCCAGATCCGAGAGTTCCGGATTCGAAAACTTCGGATCCGGGTACGAAACTTTCGGATCTGAAAATCCGGATCCGGATCCGAGAGTTTCGTATCTCAATCCCATTATAATATTACCACACCTTAAAAGGTATTATGATCTTCGATTACAAAGAAATTTTTCATTAGTTAGTCCTACAAGAATTTTTTTCAAGTGTTGTTTCTAAGATACTTTGCTACGCATCGGCTAACATACTCGTACACAAAAATAATCTTACTTATTTAACATAAAATGTCAGAGGTGATTTGGTAAATGCCATTGAAACGAATATGTATTCATTCGAATGTATTGGAAATGGAAACACATAAATGTGAGACATTCCATTCCAGGATGAAACCTTTAACACATATAACGAGATAGAAATGTTATACAAAAATTATACAATTGTTCTACAGTTATAGTTTTACAAATTAAAATAAAACATTATAATATATGCAGTGTTATATAATTTCAAAGTGTAAGACTAACAAGGGAGGTTATCTAAGTGTCCCCCTCCGATTTCCATGAAACTTGGCAGGCGTATAGTGGGGCCCAAAGGAAGAAATCTAAAAAACGGTTTTAGGGGGCAAAACCCCCTCAAATGTCAAGATGAGGACAAATTGAAGTAAGGATCTGACCTCTGTGTTCCCCTCCGATTTCCATGAAACGTGGCAGGTGTGTGTATAAACGGGCCCAAAGGAAGAAATACGTGTTTTTTGTTTCAGCTAAAAACTGTTTTAGGGGGCAAAATCCCCTCAAATGTCAAGATGAGGACAAATTGAAGTTGGGATCTGACCCCTGTGTTCCCCTCCGATTTCCATGAAACGTGGCAGGTGTATAGAGGGGCCCAAAGGAAGAAATAAGTGTTTTTTTGTTTCAGCTAAAAACTGTTTTAGGGGGCAAAATCCCCTCAAATGTCAAGATGAGGACAAATTGAAGTAAGGATCTGACCTCTGTGTCCCCCTCCGATTTTCATGAAACTTCGCAGGTGTATAGAGGGGCCCAAAGGAAGAAATACATGTTTTTTGTTTCGGCTAAAAAATTCTTTAGGGGGCAAAACCCACCTCAAATGTCAAGATGAGGACAAATTGACGTGGGGATCATCTGACCCCTGTCCCCCTCTGATTTCTATGAAATTTGGCAGGTGTATAGACAGGCCCTATGCCCCCTGTTTCTTCCTATGCCATATTTACGTGGTTTCGGGGTCAGATCCCCACTTCAATTTCTCCTCATCTTGACATTTGAGGGGGCTCTATACACCTGCCAAGTTTCATGGAAATCGGAGGGGGAGACTTAGACCTCCCTTGTAAGTGTATTAATTAATTACAAATCGCGCACGCGTGCACACACACTATATATATGTATATTAGCAGGTAACAATATGTTATAAACATATTCTTACTTTCCAAAGAAGCGCATGTGGAATGGCAAAACGGATCCGGATCCGAAAATTCTGGATCCGGATCCGAAAGTTCTGGATCCGGATCTGAAAATTCCAGATCTGCGAAAAAATTTTGGATCTGGATCCTTAGGATCCGGATCCGCTAGGATTCGGATCTGGCCATCCCTAGTGTGTATAACAACTTGTAACAAATCCTCTGGAAGTAGAAGAAATATGATTTTTGCAGCCACCCCTATTTTAACAGTGAACTCTCCCAGTTAGCACATGCACACTTCCGTTGATGGTTTAAACTATCGTAGAATGACTCTGAGTGTACCTAATTACAAGCAGAACTTTGTATCTGCATATGAACCACTCCGGTTTCAAATAACTACAAGATACTTGCTTCTAATACTTTCTTCTGTCCCCTACTACTTCTCAAACAAACATACTCTTACTACGTAGAAAATTTCATACCATGCAATGGTATGCCAGATACCCGGGTTCAAGTCCTGGTTGAGCCTGCATGTTTTGCTGAAAATTTCTACGTAGTTCATCCCCTGTGTGTGCCTAATCTACAATACTCTTACTAGTTTTCAACCTTGTAGACTAATTTAAGTCTTAATGACTTGAATTAGAGTATCCTTAACAGTTGTTGGTACTTTAGTATTATACGGACTACCTCATTTCTGACCATCAATTTCTACACGGCAACCTGCACCTCCAATCTTACCACTGTTTTTGTTTTCAAGAGAAGACACACATACCTCTCGCATGTAATTGTTCCAGTCTGTTACCGTTTTATCTGACTGCTTGGCACACCATTTCACAAACGTAAATTCCTCACAACAACAGGTTACGTTAGGAAACTGTACTGCTGTTGACAATGATATTTTGCTATATTCGAACCACGTTCCAATGTGAAGACAAACCTAACGTAGACAAATGAGGTAGTCCGTATAATACTAAAGTACCCAGTTGTTCAATGAATATCCCTTTCCTTCACAATAAAATCACTTTCCAAACTTCATCTTGATGTTTTCTTCCGAAACTTCATTTAAGGAGATTTTCTCAACATCCACAGATAAGTATCTCTTTTGGGAAAGTGAAATGTTAAATAAATAATAATAATGAAAAATATTGTTACATATAGTAGGATTAGTTCCATAAGTATCAAACTGGAATATGTACTTGCACCTGGAAAAGAGAGCAGAAATATGAAATAAGTAGAAGCAATTTAATTTGGGGGTGAACATGAATATGCAACCACATTATCGAAAGGTCAAAGTACTTGTAAAAAATACTGATATTGGTTTTTCTAGGAAACTGGCAGTCTCAATGAATCCATATTACTATAATAATTTGCTGATAAAACTTGAAGGCAACAAGTGATGCCCCATGTGTTTTACATCAAACATAAAATATCTAAAAAGTCTTGTGTTTATGGTGTTGATGTCCTTTTTTTTTTTTTTACAGGTTCACATAACCACTTTATGTAAAATAATACAATACAGTTATTTCATTTTTTTTATTATATATTTTATTTATTTTGTGGCATTGGTATGAAAGCAAGATTATGGTGTGTTGTGCTTGTTATTTATTATTTTAAAAAGGTGTAGGTTTTGAAGTTTAACTTTACCCCTCTTTTTGTATCTTTTAGTGCCTCAGCCTTTGATTGATCTCCATGTGAAGTTGCTTAGGAAGGCGAGAAAGTCAGTGTCAACCGAAAAATGGGAGAAAGCTATCATTAAGTTTTGCCATACATATTCAAATCAAGATGGATGGGAGTTGGAGCGTTTTGGATATAAGAAGGCTCGCCTTGCTGTAAAGCTACGACTATTAAAGGTAGGACCTTTTTTGATTGTGAAAAACCTTACTTAAGTAAATGTATTTTGAAATTTATTTTTCACCGTAATGCTGTACTTGTAAAAACTGCTTAAGCTTTAACATTTTAATGCTTTGAGTTAAACAAGCTGTAACAATTTGTAGGAAACTGTCCAATTTGATATGTCATCTTGTTGACGGAATGTTCTTAGGAATCAAAAATACAAAGAAATGTTCTACTGAATCAAATTCACCTAAAATGAATTCATATTCATAATTGTTGAAAGTATTTAAACCTTTCTCATTGTTAAAGTATGTACAATTAATTTATATATCTAGAACCTAGTCTTAAGAAAAGTGTTCATTACAATGACGTTTCTTATGAATCCTTGTTTTGTTACATCTTTATTGCCTGACCATACTTGTATGGTAATTGCATACTTCATGCAGATTTAAGGCCCATACTTAGCATCATATGCTTAATATGCAGTTCTGGATAGAATTGTACACACATCGAAAAACGTTTATCAATGTTATGCTAATATTGAAGTACAATGTGAACGTTTTGAGTCTGTTTTGGTGAATGAGCATAATAAATTCACACCACCTTCAAGACATCCCTGTAATGAAGTTCTAAAATAAAATAAAAATCTGAATAGATACTGTATGTTCCGGCTCTCACACAAAACCACTATATCCGTTGTTTAAAAATTGCTTCTTTTCTAACATCATTTGCAAAGTTGATAGTGTGGTGCCCATGGTTCAAGCTGGATAACAATATCTTCAATATCTCACAATGTATTTGTGGTGTATTCACATCTACACATTGTTCACATACACTCACTCTCTCTCACACACACACACATTCTCAAACCCTCTATTAATTCATCTTTATTGCTACACAAATTGCCATGATGGTATAGGGGAGAGACTGTCAGTACCTTTCAAAGCAAACTACTGGAGTTGCATTTGCATGTTGAAGTCTGCTGATCTCTGTCTGACCTACAATGGTAGCCCACGCAGGCATTGGTATTACTGGTTATGTGAAATGTTTATGACTCCCATAGGTTATAATTAGAGCCCGGAAGTTTGGCAAAATGCCTCTTTTTATCTACTACATATATTGATAAAATTTTTCCGGATATACGTTTCTTATGTTGTTTCGAATGTTTTAGAAGCCTTTTCATTTTGCCTATTTGGGACCTCACTGCCTATTTTTAATTATAATGCCTTTTTTTTGCCTTTTTCAATGAAATTTGACAATTTGTTTTTTAAAAAAATGTGTATATAAATTATTTTTCTCCCAAAAAACGTTGTTGGCATTTATTTTTCTTCCGTTTATTATGTGAATAATTTTCGCCTTATTTAAGTAATATTGAACTCACGCATGTTTCAACATTGCTGAAGGAGAAACAGTATTTCATGCTGAGTTAGGATATTGCCTTTCGGTTAACATTTCCTTGTGCATGATTGACTGCTGAAGTGGAGAGGTTGATTTCGAACACAAAGAAGATATTCCTGAAATCTCCCTCTCGAACCCGAACATTTCAGGAAGTTGCACCTGAGCTTAGTTTATCTCCGCAACCAGTCTTGACGAGATGGGGAACCTAGATATCAGCAGCTATATATTATGCTAACAACCTTGAAAAAGTCAGTGAGGTGATCGATGCTCTTCCAGAAAATGAAGCGGCTTCAATTCGAGAAGTGAAAAAACTCCTGTGCTATTCAAGTTTATTGTTGCACATTATGATGCATTGCCAGAGACAATTACAATTATAGCATCCATGAAAATCTACGAGGAATCTATGCAGCAGATGATGGAAGTTCCAGGAGAAAAGGGGTCAGCTGTTGCGGAAAAGTGCAAACGGGTAGTGAGTGCAAATGATGACTTGAAACAATTGAAAACAATTTGTGATATTCTTGAAGGTGAAAATGCTGTTACCGAAATGAGTTCAGCTACATTAGCTTGTTTTATGTATGCTCCAATAACTTCTGTCGAAGTAAAAAAAGGTAAAGTGCTCCCCTGTGCATAGCACCACGCCATGAAGGCGTATAGGGGTTGTGGGGGTAACGCCCGGTCGTGAGTGGGGGGTGATGTGATCAGCATCTCGCCCCTGACCGCCTTTACCCCCAGGGTTTCCCCCAGGTACCCATGTTATTCGACGCTGGGTGGGCGCCGGGACCGCTTCCATCGTTAGAAAAGTTCCCAGAAAAGTTCCCGGATTTGAACCGGCCGGGGATCGAACCCGGGACCTTTAGCATGTTAGTCAGATGCATTACCGACTGAGCCACCGCGAAGTAGAAAGATCATTTTCTATTATGAAAAACATGCTCTCTGAAAAGACGACTATCAATGAATGTTGAGAACTTAAAAAACACACTTTGTAGTCATGTGCAATCAAGATGGAGAAAATTGAAATGCTGTTCCCAATGTAGATTTTAATATTTTGCCAGAAATTATAGATAAAAGTAAGCGACTTCCAAATGTGCATTTTTTCGGTTTATTTTCCTTTTTTTTTTTTCATTTTTAGTGCCTATTTTCCACATTATAAATGCCTTTTTGCCTGCCTATTTTAACGAAAATAAATGCCTGAACTTCCAGGCTCTAGTTATAATGATGCGATTAATGTGTGCCCATATCAACATGGTGAATGAAAAGCTGCAATTGATGATGGAGAAGATTTTGTTAAGAAAACATGATTTGTGGGATGGAATTGCTCGACATCCCAGAGCATGTGATGAGCAGTCTGATTGTAGACTGTTTTGATGCTTAGAGAAGAATGATTGAAAATGTAGACTGTTTTGATGCTTAGAGAAGAATGATTGAAAATACAGGCGAGAATGTAAGACACTGTATTTTCACAAATAATCTTCCTATGTTTACCAATTTTTATATATTAAAAATGGAAAGTAAGTTTGTTTCACCACATAACTTCTTTTCTTGGAAATAAGCCATTTCTTTTCTCCCCTTGTCGATCATTTTAGCTGCGAGACATGTTTTTGAAAGACTTTAACATTTGAGAGAATATTATGAATCCTTATATTGTGGTAAGTTTAGTGAAGGAAATAAACCATTTTTTGCCATCAAACATGTATCAATATGAAATATTATCCCAGTTTAGTGAAAAATAGTTGAAGACTGTTCACAAATCACAAAAAAATATTACGAAAAGTATAATTTTATGTGAATAGAGAAATAATAAAGTGGTGGACTGTACAATTAATGTTCATGTTACAAAAATGCATGCTCATATCACAGGGTGAATACTGTATTCCGTTCCCCCATGCCCTCGAATAAGCCCTTACCTGGGTTTGAAAGGAAGGTAATTTTTTCTTTTTTTTTTAACTTTGTGCTGCTATGCAGTCTTGCACTTACCCTAAACGTTAGTAATGTGTTTATAGACATTTCCACTGAAATTTTCTGATATGAGCGCAGGAACACCAGACAATAAAATAACGCTTTTATAACTAACTATAGTTAATAATAAATGTAAATAAGTGTTATTTTACAAATATGCTAAAATGAGGTTTGATCTGTGTTGCTGATTAGTGATAAAAATATGATTACATTCTGTTGAGAATGTGTGATGTATAAAACCATCCATACCCGACTCTCTTAAACCCTTTAGCTGCAAGTTCCTGTGCTGGTGGTCATTGACACTTCAGTGTTGTAATAACACCATTGGCTTTCAATGGGATTATTTTGCAGAAATTGGAAATGTTGGGAAGAGAAGTGTCCACAGTGTTCCCCAAACTTTCTTGACAGTTTTTTTTTTACAGCTTTTCCAAATGCAAAATACACACTTTTTCTGAATTACAAGTAGAGAGCGTACTATGTTACCACTATGCCATCGGGAAGATATATGTTTATCTATATCAATAAGTACAAGACATGTAATGTTCTCTAATTACTATTTCCTAGACATTGCTCAGTTTCGTCAGAACCCTAAAATGCATACCAGACACAAATACTGTCCACCATCTTTTATCTACAGATAAATGAGTTATCTTGGGTAATGCAAGGAAGGGAAGTATTTCGACCCATTTAAATCCAAGTAGCAAGTACCTTTATTGGTCCTGCTACACAACCCTGCTCAACCTTGTGTGTTTCTAGAGCATGGTGTCTAAAGAATTATGGGAATTGGTGGATTTTTGTCTGGATTTTCAACACAAATGTAAATTAATATGTACCTTCTAATATTTCGAATCCTATTAAATCTATATGTTCATATAGATTCTACTCAGGAACGCAGAGACCAAAATTATGGAAAAATCAAAACCTTGCATAAAACTGTTCATTTGATGTTGCTTCACAAGTTAGTAACCTTGCCTGCTTTCTTTGAAGAGAGTACGAGTTGAGGTAATGTAAGGAAGGGGTTAGTAATCAGGAGCATATGTTCTAGGCTATCGTGTGAAGCCTGAACCTGTATACACGCGTGTTGAAGAAAGCCACTCGTTACACCATTTTCAAGATCAGTGGTGTTCTTCGTGGCACCTGCCAACTTCTTTGGTGAACTGCTTAGCACAGTTTGCTACAATGACAGGTGTCCCAGATTTGAATCCCAGCCTGGGCTTGATTCTTTGCGAGTGTCCCTTCATCAATTTCATCATATCATCATTTACCCTCATCTTCATGATTAGCCAAAAGTGGCAGAAAAGGTTAAGTAAAATAAGCCAAATCAATCCGTGAATCTCAGCCTAGAACCAAAAATAACAGAAAGGGGAAAGGGAGAATCATCTAAAAATGTGCATCAGCCACTTGCAAATCTCAACAATATGTTCCACAATCATAGTTTGTTGCTTAATTGAATATAGAGAGAGGCTTTTGCAACAGTTGAAAAACTGCATACAGACAAACCGCAGAAAATAAAGACTTATATGGGTTTGTGGTGTTAAAGAATTTTAAGTATTATCTGCATCACCTGTAGGCTGAAGTGCAACTCAGGATAATATTTTGATACTCCCTTATGTTTGTTTTTCTGGTGCAGTTCTTTGCTTGAAACCTGCACATTTTGTTTTACCGAAAGTTGTAATATTCATGTTGGAATTATCTCCGTATGGTGACTGTGTCAAAAGGGGAAGGTGGGTGGATTACGTCTGGTCTGCCAGTCTGTTCCAGCAAGCAAGAAAAAGCAGACCAGTAAATATTGTTTTAGAAACTTTATTATCCTAATTATTATGCAATTAAATATATATTGCTACAAACAAAATATATTGTATCACCTATTTTTGTATGGTATTTAAGGTATATCCCAGATGGACAAATGGTTAGCACTCCCACTTTTGTCACTACAGACTGTGTACCTGTCATGAAAGTCAAGAAAAAGTAAAGATATCAACAAGTTGGTCAAGAAATCAATAAAAAGTCAAGAAATTATGCTTGCAGTCAAGAATTTTTGCTATAGATGTGACTGATTGATTGATTTAGTTTATTTTACTTCACTTTTCTGCCCCTTTTGGCAAGTCGCGATTCTCTTGTTAAATACAGTGTCAGATTTCATCTTAACTGGCCATTTGGTAGAGGTATTTCATTACATAAATGTTTATTTTCTTAATTCTTAATTACCACCTTTACCTAACTACGGTGGTCTAGTCGGTAGGTTATCTGGCTCTGGGGCTCACCCAGCCTCATACCAATGGGTACCTGGGGTTAAAGGTGGCTGGAGCATGGCACTGATCACATCACCTCCAAAATCACCGAGATCAAGAATGTGTGGGCCCCTACCCTTTCATGACACAGGGGTGTATGCATGGGGAACTTTACCTTACCTTACGTAAGTTGGGGTTGAATAGATAAAGGTTAAGAGAAACAAGAGAGAAAATGTCAAGAATTTTGGAGTTGTTACTTTGGTAGACACCTTGTACTAGTAGTTTCAGGTTTGATCTCTAAAGCTCTAAAATGTTATGTTAATACGGGATTGTGATGACAATTTGTTGAGCAACTTGCAAAGAATTAGTATACTCCAGTTTCTATGCCCCAAAAGGGGCTGTTGTGCCACATAGTTTAATTTTAGTTTTGCTTAAATGTATGTTAAACGTGACTACATCAATCCAAAGAATATTCCCCTTCCGCCTCCTCAATCATCTCCTCCCGCACTTTCACTCGCTCCGTATAATGTAATGCCTGTTGATTCAGGGGCAGATTTTGGGACAGAGTTGTCAACACTTTTTCACACAACTTCTGCTGCATCCTCAAGATTTAACTTTAGCACATAGGGATGGAAACTACAAAAATATTCTTCTCTTCCCTCCCAAAATGTCTTATCTTGTCTTATCTCATCAGGCAGGATTGTAAGGAAGGGACTTCGCGGGAAAACGTGATCTTTTTTGCTGCGAGGTTGTGTATGTAGTGAAATGGTGATCGAAATATTTTGTAAATTATATCATGTCCTGTGTTGTGTGTGTAATGACCAATATTGGGTAACATAGTTAATGAAGTATTGATGCCAGCATTATTGTTTCCGTGTGAGCATTATGTACATCTTGTTGTGTTGCTTTCTTTTGAAATGTTGCATTTGTTACTGAAGGTTCATTTCCAAGTTTGCTTGTTGCTTTGTCTGAAAGCTTCCTTAAATTTTATTATCATCAGAAGCATTGTTTTCAGCCTTGGCTTATCATTTCATGAACTAGATTATTACATAAGCCACTTTTTATATATTCATCACTTGTCTGGTAATATTTATTGTAAATGGAAATCAACGAGTACAAAACACCTGCGTACGCTTTATTTTTGATCTGAAATATAGGGACCATTTATCCGTTTTCTTCACAAAGCTAAATTGGCTCAAATTAATTGATCAGCGAAAGGTACACAACCTCACCCTTCTCTATAGGGCAATCAGTTCAAAGGAACCGGCTTATCTCTCGAGCAGAATCTCAATGCTTTCCAAATCACACAGCCTTGACACCAGATCACGAGGGAGAACTCAACTACTCATCCCCATTCATAACACAAATTTTTATTCAAAATCTTTCACCGTTTCTACTTCTCGTCTTTGGAACTCACTGCCCCGCGAAATCAGGAACTCATCTTCAGCATGTGTCTTTAAGACGCAATTAAAACATTTTTTATTGGGCACAAATAGTTAGCACATTATATTTTAGTGATAAATTGAATACAGTTAAGCGCAGAACAACACTGAAAACCCTTATTCACCTTAATATTTCAAATCTCTGACTACTGTCATGAATATCTGATTGTGTGTGGGTGTGGGTGTGTATGTGTGTGTTTTGTTGTATGCTCGTGAGTATAGGTTAGGATTTTATTCCCGTATGTATTTTTTTCTTATCCTTCTTTTTTGTATTTTTTTTTGTAATTTTATATTTTCTTTCTTTATTTTAATATTTACCTTTGTATGTAATGGTTTAAATGTTGTTTTCTAATTTTCATATAAAATTTCGATGTAAACATGGTTAAGTGGTAGAGAAGGCTACAAAGCCTTAACTTCGCCACGATAAACAAAATGCAATAAATAAATAAATTAGTATATTAAAATGTGTGAAGCCTCAATGGAAGAAAGTTATATGTGCAGACAATTGTAGGGAAACCCTAATTCCAGTTGACAGGATGGAATATGCAGAATAGGATCATTCTTTCAACTGCTTTGTCCATCAGTATATAAGGTGTGCAACCAAATGGTATGCAATCCCTTGTGGGTTGGATCTTTGACTTGAGGGTTTATCCACAATTTTCCACTTTGAGGGGCATGCAAAGTAATTTTGAGTAAAGTGTTATGATCAATTTAGCACTGAAATGTGTGACCATGAAATAAGATTTCTTGAAAATTTTAGGTGGGTGTTGGGGTTTGTGAATAAATTACTGATTTGACTTGTCACATTTGAAATGTAACTAAAGTTTCAGTAAATGTATGTACTTTATTGTGTATTTAAGTCATGAGAATAACAAATACAATTGCAAATTTAATGTAGTTGATGATATACATTTGATGTGTGTTAAAAATTATGTAAAATGGAATCATAATATCCTACTTTTGGAGGCCTGTAACTAAAAATATTGAAATGCAGGAACTGTAATTTCAGGAGAGCATTTTGACATTTTTGTTGTATTGGTACCAGGAAGATTAAATGTATATTGTGGTAAAATTGGTATTTCACTGTAATTATGTTGTATTTTTTGCAATGCCTAAAGCTTTCTTTTGTTAATGTTGTAAACTTTGTAAATTCTAGTACACAAATTGTATTTCATTTACAAAAATGTTATCAGAAAATACTTGAAGCATGTAAGCACCTCCAATACAGGTGCATGATCATGGGGTTTTTGTTTTATGTGTCTTGAGCCAAAGGATATGACTAGGGTGTCTGATTTGTAGGCACTATAACAAAATTACATTAATTTTGAATAGCATGATTAAAATTCCTTACCATAACTTGTGAAATAATCCACTGCTTCAAAAGATTTGAGGGTCTCCCCGATGCCATAGTGGTAATGTCGTCAACTTGTAATCAAGGGGTCCTGGGTTCGATACCCGGTGGAGGCACATGGGACAGTTGTTCAGATCCCACTTTAAACTGTAGGTCCAGTCTCGATTAACCTTTCTGTGCTTAATGTGGACTTAAAACAACAATTCAATCAAAAGATTTGATCCTGATGACTGCCATCGGCATGATACGTGGCAGTACATAAAGTTTCAGAAACAATCTCAATCAGGACTGGGCATCATATTTGTTCTGCACAAGAAAACATCAGTTGTAAAGACACAGAATGATCATCATCTTTTGTAGACTTATAGTCTCTCTATGAATGATCTTCCATGAGCACAGTAGAACAGAAGGAATTGAAGGTGGGCTCAAACTGATTTTTGTAGCCAAAGGGCAAGAAACAAGCAACAAGGTGCCATGAAACTTCCATTTGAAAGCATTGCCCACAGGATTGGCATGTACTTTCATCACAAAATTCAATGCTGCAAAACTGACAAATGTAAGGGACCAAATTCGGACAGCAAAATCCAAATTAAACTTATGACTCTCTCTTTGAGTAATCCATATCCACTCAGAATTGGACAATATATTGCTAGCAATTTTGCGAATGGTTAACTGGATCCTTCTTTCTGCATTCCAAACATTGCTTATCACCTGAAAAAAATATGAAATAGTGTTATACTATTGCCTTTTGCACTTTGCTTTCTAAGTATCCTATGAATGCTTAATCTTAGAGAGGCAATCTGTTCCAAACTTCAGTCTAGAGCAGAGATCATCAAACTCCCCAACGCTTGGAGCTCCTTCCCAGTTTGCAAGGGGATGGATGGCATGCTACCATGAAATTTTATGAAAGTTCTTCACTCATAAAAACATTAAGATGCAATAAAATCACCCTTTTTAGTAGACGGATGGAGCTATAAAAATAATTTATGTCACGATGAACTTGTAGTAGCAAGATTTTCAACTTTAAAAATTTTTTAGATCTTCATATTTATGATTTTCTGAGATAACGACAGATCATTTTATAATGTCTCTTATGGCCAGTCAGACATGTGGGATGGATGAGGTATTACATGAGGGTAATTACGTGTTTTTCACGCATGCATGAGATTGTCAATGTCACGGTTTAGTTCTATGCAGACAGAATGATTGTAGAATTGGAGAATTATGGCATGGTATAACAGTGTCTAAGATTCAAGTCCTGGTCAGGCTTCTGCATACCAAAATCTAAGGTAATGTTATTGCTTCTTAAAATATTGACTGAACTACAGGTTAGACTGTTTCCTCGCCTACAGTGGTGATATAATCAGCATAACATGTGGCTTTTATTGGCAAAGTTTCCCTTAACATCACGTGCAGCATGTAGCAAACTATTCATGAGCCACTGGAAATATTCCTGCAAGCCACTGGATCAACTGTTTGGTGATCCCTGGGTTAGTGCTATGACAATTTCATTCTTCAGTAAGTATTCATACCTAAGTCCCGCGACAGGTTAAGTTTGCAGCAGGTTTTATGTATTAGTCCACTTGAACGGCACTCAGCATCTCCCGGGCATGTCTTGCCTCAACCACCAAGCTGTGCATATCCCATACTGTGAGAAAATTGGCAGTATTACAGCTCAACTACATTCTGTGTGCATGTTTGGGTCTATATATGCAAAAAGTTGCTGCAAACTTTACCTGTCGCGGGGCTTAGTAAATTTCAATAGAGGGAAGCGTCTCAGCTTCAATGAGGGTTTTAGACTTGTTCCTACCTGTTATTAAGAATAATCTGCTAATTTCATTCAAAGGTGTTAAGGTTTTTAATTTCAGTACACATGTGCGAGGATCATTTAAAAAACAAGTGGTATCCTATTCCCAATTAACAAAATTAGATGAAGGAGAAGAAAATAATTTTGTTATAATAGTTCAGTAGTTCATAAAAAAAAATAATTGGATATTAAAAATATTAAGGCCAAGAGGGACAATTACGCACCAGTTGTGCATTTATTTCAATATCGTCGGATTGGGCACTGCTATTTAAAAAGGGATTAGTATGCAAGAGAGTATGGATTTCTCTCCATGTTGCAAGTGGAAACTGTTTTTCAAATTGATTAGTAAGCTAGACACGATGTTTGAAAAATATGATTAATAAGTATTTACAGAATCCCATGTATTCCATATGGTAAATCAACTTCAACTGCAAGTTACGGCTAATCAAATGGGAGTTTCGACTTTTCTTACTACTATGACATAGTTCAACGTGTCCTTTTTTCGTCCATGTACTTTTCTACGGCATTGGATGTTTGATATTTCCTAGAGAATGAATAAAATATAATCCCATAAGCCTAATGCATTTCTCCTTGCCTCCTACGGCAACTCCGGCAGTGTTGCCAAACCTGATGTTCATAAAGGAGCTAAATTTCACCATTAATAGAGCTAAAGATGACTTTCAAGGAGCTAGATTAACGAGGGCTGCATAAAGTGCCTCCTAGGGTAATTTTGGTGTCAGAGGGGTGAGGGAGCTGCTATTACCGTTAGCTTTAAAGTGATGACAATTTAATCTTAATTTTCACCGTCTAGATTTGGCGGCATCACCCATCTCAATAATCAACTGATGCTGATATGAAATCGAAAATAAAGGATTCCCGGATAACAATATTGACATCTTCACCTTAGCTACGGCGCTATATAAAAGTAGCTGGGGTAGTAAGAGGCGGTGGGTGATGCAGCCAATATAACAATATCACGTCACGTGCAAAATGTACACTCATGGCAAAAGTTGGTCTTTGTGGACTGGAGCCTGTGGTGGGGGCAGGTGCCACAGTTCACAGCAAAACGAGTGCATGAAAGAGCCAGATCTGGCTCCAAAAGAGCGAAGTTGGCAACAGTGATCGGCAGCTACCACAGCGAGAAAGACCTAGGGGATATTGTCCCTCCTCCACCTTAAAATACAAAATATTTAGAAAGAAGCATGTTGGGTGCTGGTAAGCTAGGTAAATGTTTTCTTGTATGTACCTTACACAGATGTATTAGATAATCCCATAAGTTATGTATTTTTTTGGCACAAGAAAGAAAAGAGAGATGACATACGTGCAAAACAATCATCAGTCATCTTAATACTTGCTCCCTGATTTGACAATCCTCTGCTACCCATCAATCAGTTTTTGAACACCTCAGTTTTTGAGGAGAAAAACTCATCCACTGTTTGCCGCACATCCTCCTCATGTTTCGCAATGTCTTTTCATCAAGATGGTATTGGAGACTGCAAAACAGACTGAAATGTGTGGGTGCAAGATCCAGCAAATAAGGTGGGTCAAGCATTTTCTTCCATCCGAATTCTTGTAATCTCTCACAGGTGCTCCTTACCGTGTGTGAGTGGGCATTGTCCCCATGGATCAGTACACTTTTACAATTGACCAGTACAGGACATTTGTCCAGCAATACAGACCATAGCCACTTCAACTGCTGACAGTAGATCTCCGTCTATTTGGTTCGGTGGAAGCAATTCAAAATGAATGATACTGTACATATCCCACACCATCACTTTTCGTAGTTGGAGCTCTTGTATTGCCACTGTTCCCACCACACCTCCTTTAGGCACCCAGTGACGTTTGCGTTTAATGTTGTTGTAAAGGATCCACTTTTCATTTCCGCCACTATTCTGTCCAAAAATGTCTCACTTCAGTAATGAGTCAGTAGGACGTTGCAAATGTCCACATGCTGCTGTGGTGTCAATTCATGAGGTATCCATGTTCCCAGTTTGGACATATAACCAAGATCCTGCAGATGACAGTGAATGATTGAATGGGTGGACAAGAGTACTGTGGCCAATTCTTCAACCATCTGATGTGGATTCTCCTCAACAGTTGCTCTCAGAATGGTGTTGTCCAGCTCGAATGGTCTCTCTTGTCGTAGCATATCAGTGTTTCCAGACCAGAATTTTGCGAACGATCTTTGATATTTGCAGACATTAAGGGTCCCATTCCATAAGGGACGTCATTCCGGTTATGGACTAGTTCAACAATAGCAGATATCATTCTCACGTCTGGCATTTTTTTTTTTAGCCCGTTGAATGTCCATGATGGTACTCATAAAGCATAACATGCAGTTTATGTAATTCAGATACTGCCATGTTCCAACACGTATCTCTGCCACACAAATTGCTGCAGACTGATTTCGTTCTGTGCATGGATACACAAAAGTATCATGGCCTCGAAGTAGTTCGTAATTTGCCCCTCACATGACACTCTTTCCCCGGCTTTGCAGAAAACGACATTACTTATGCAATTACCGAACATATATATCTATATATGGATAAAAGGAAGGAGGGCCACGATAAGAAGTAAAACAGGAAACATTCACCAGACACAAGAAAAATTCCAATTTTTGCACCCGTAAGCTGCATCTTCAGCTGTAGAAGCAAAGTAAGTGAGGAGATAGAAGCAACTGAGTGATCTGCATGGTTGCCAGGTTCAAAAATCAAGTCACGAGAGTCCCTACATATCAGCCATGAATGCAACCCCCCTCCCCCTGGTTTGAACAAGCCCAACCAGTTACATTCCCCATTCCCACTCCTCACCTCCATTATTACACTTCACACCCCCCCCCACACTGCACCCCGTCAACACCCCACCCATGGAACTCGCAGTTTCCAACAAGCCTGGCTAGAGAACCATGTTTTTTGACACCATCTACAACTTCGTTTCTGGACCTGGCAACCTGAAGATCATGCTGTTGCTGCTTCTGTCTCTTTGCTTACTACACCTGAAGATGCAGCTCTTGACCATGAAAATTTGCATTTTTCCTGTCTGGTGAGTGTTTCCTCTTTTACTTAGTATGTATGTGTCCTGTTGCAAACAGTTTTTGACACTGCACTAAATAGGTGTCAACAGGGGCAGACAAGAGTTTTAAAAAAATACATTTTTCATGAAATTTCAATCTTTTTAAATACTGTTGTGAATTTTTCTCAATGTAATCCAAAATTGTAATAGTTGCTCAAAGTGTGGTCTTTCATGGTACGTAATTTGCCTGAACCAATAGTCTACTTACGAATAGTTCCTTCCCTTATTTAACACGTTGATCCACGATGGAATTATAGCTGTTTTCTATAATGTCCTCTAGAAAATTTAAATTCAAGCCCCTTCTGTATTTCAGTATTTACCAAATGTTGCATCACACTAAGAACACAGAATTACCAGGAATGAAAGTTTGTTATAGAAGAAATTCATCCTCATATGTTATAGTTACTAGACAACTATCATGAGCACTCAACAATGGGGTGGCCTAAATAATTCTTTTGTATCCCTTACAATATCAGGCATTGTCTAATAGCTATCATTTGCAAAATTGCATGTAAGCAACCTCTATGCACAATGTGAAATACTCAACACAAAGTGAAATAAAGTTAAATCTTTTGTTCACACACAAAAAAATCATATCAATCCATATCTACTTAATTATAATTGATGCCATTCATGGTTTTACAAATGAGATAATCAGAATATTAAAACAACTGCCAATAAATTGCATAATCCACTTTTTTTTTTTTACTAAAATTCTGCCTTTATAAATTTACTTGACATATTTGGACTCCTGAAAAGTAGGGGTCAATATTGGTAATTAAATTTGAAATAATCATTTTGCTTACCAATATGGGCATGACTATGGTTCATAGATAATATAATTGTTTGTTGCTTACATAGTTTTTGGCCATCCGAACATACTGTATTCATGTTTTCTCCCTATATTTTTGTAAAGCCTCCCCAGTAACATAGTGGTTATCTTGTTATATGGTAATCAAAAGGTGATGGAGATAGAATAAAACAATCACTTCTGTAAGGAATTATTATAGATTATGGAGTGACAATTACTTTCTGAGCTGTTCTTTACCAATATATGTACATTCTTTAAAACTTAGCAATTTGTTTTATGTTTGTCAAGTACTTGGAAAAGCTGAAGAAAGTATTAAGTATTAAGTGGAGAATCTGCCCCCCCCCCCTTTTCCTTTATGTTTTTTTTTCCCGAGTTGTAAATTTGAAAGGAGAGAAGTGACAACTGCACAACTGGCATTCCAAATCGTTTGCCAAACACTTGTCTTTTTGTAATTTAATGGTGCTTTTCTGCCACTTTTAACTAATCATGAGGATAAGGGATGATTAGATGAAATTGGCTGAAGAACTCACAAAGAACTTCCATGCTCAGGCCAGGATTTGAGAGCCTGGAAACTTCTTTCGTGAAATCGAAAAGTCAACCACTTAATACTCTCAACAACTGAACTAGCACTTCGAAAACACGATAATCCCCAATCAATAGCTACAAATATTTTATTTAAAGAAAATGACCTGTGTTTATTTATAAATATGTACACATTTGTAGATGGTACTATTATAAAGAAACAATTCAAAAACATTCTTTAAATGTAAAATGAAAATTTTCGGAAATTTCCCCATTGCACATACAAATTTGTACTTCAATTTAAATGCTGTATTTTATCTTCACACTCACAAATGTAAAGTACGATGTAATTGGTGGTGGACGGAAGAATCTTCATTGCTTTAAGGAGAAACAAATTTTTGAGTAAATTTTGTAATTGGAAACATTGTTCCCTTTTTAAAAGACACTTACTTTTGCCAGTTTTCTACGTGTGATTTATTTAACAGCACAATCTTATCCTTTTAATTAGAATAAGTTCAGAATGAGTATTGTACATTAAAAGGTGAGCCTCAAATACTTCAAAGTAACACATCATCATTCATATAAAGCGTTCATTATACTATTTAGCATAAGCGAGAATGTTACAATTTTATTTATTATTTTGTGTGTATTCCATGAATTACAGTTTATATTCATGTCCTTCATTTTTTAATTACATGCACAG
This sequence comes from Lepisma saccharinum, assembly GCF_977018435.1. Taxonomy (NCBI): domain Eukaryota; kingdom Metazoa; phylum Arthropoda; class Insecta; order Zygentoma; family Lepismatidae; genus Lepisma; species Lepisma saccharinum. The sequence goes on along the minus strand of NC_139258.1, from coordinate 31,888,602 downwards.
CGAAACATTTCTTTGTTGGATAGGTATTGCTCTGTATCCAAGAGAGCAGAAATTATTTTGTTTTTTTTCTTCTGATTTACAGATGCTTTTAGAAATGCAATTTGACCTCAACTTAAAGTTTAAAACAGAAGTGAATAAGCTGTCTGCTATGGAGTTAAGAACTGAACCACTTGGGCGTGACAAGCAAGGTCAAACATATTGGTACCAGCTGGATGATGACTGCAATCTTCGTGTATATCGTGAAGATCTGGATGATGAAACATGGGAGAGAGTTGCAATGTATGTATTAACTTATTTTTTTCTTTTGGAAAATAGCTTATCAATAACCTTTTTCATGTTAACAAAGAATAAGCTACAAACAAGTGTTCTTGGGTTACCAGCCAGGTTAAATTGGAGTTGGCTTGCAACATTTCAAGCCCTCATCTTCAGGGAATGTTTGATGCCAGGAAAGCTACAATTCCTATCAAAGAATAAACTTTATATCCATGTCTGTTTGTGCGATATCTTTCTGAGAATTGCAATATCACAAACTATAGGCTCTCGAATTCAATGTCAATTTAAATTAGGAGATAGATGAAGGCATCACAAAACATCTATCTTGATCAGCAGACAAATCACTAATACTACTCTTAGTAAGGAAGTAAGCATAGTATTACAGGAATATAATTTCCCTATCATGAAAAGCTATACAACTCAAATAGTAGTATATGCAAAATCTACAGCAGCTGGAAAATCCGTATTTGATGAATGTAGTGCTGAAGCTATAAATGAAATAGCAGAGATAGAATATGAATTAAAGGAATTGTGTATATGATATTAAAAACCGTGAATTATTAAAGATATTAATCAGTTGAGTTCTAGTTCCAATAGTCAATCAAGCTATAGTATAGATTAGCCCATCACCTGAACCAGAATCCCTATACATGAAAGATGTATCATCCAGATTGTAGCTGCCTGCCTTTCCTGTGTTAAAATCAGGGCACAATCATGTCATATCTAGAGAAGCATCCTCATTGGAAGGCTTCACATTGGGATTTTTATCGATACAGTGTTATGTGTGTGAAATAAATACTTTTAGTTTGAGAATCATTTTCCAGAGAGTGCATTGTCCCCCTAAGCCACCTCCCCCTATTCCTCTGAACGTCCTTGTGTTAAACTGAAAACTTATTTGAAGATATATGGAATTTATTTTAGCACCTAATTATCCAAAATCTAAGTTAGTTTTATCTATTCAGCCAATACATTCAGCTAATAACACATGGTTCTGATGCTTGGGAATGTTAGTAAATTTGAATACACCAATTTTTGGAACAAAAGTAATCAAACTACGTTTAATTCATATTGATACTGTCTGGTATTCAATGATGTAGTCATAAAATAGTACCAGGATGTTTTACAAACTGCATCACAATAATATAAAATACAAGTAGCAAAAACATTAAGCTACACAATATGGTGCCATAGTTGTTAACATGGTGTTTATTAATATTATCATTATATATATAGTTGTTACACAGTTAAAGTATAACACAGACTAATATATATTCTTTAGCTGAAGATAAAAGTTATGTAAAATTATTGCATCACTCATAAAAACACACACACACACACACACATCCACACGTCACTCACACTATCAGAAGAGCTTCTAACGTTCCTGCTAGAAGCTGAGTTTTGTCTCAGGTGTCCCTAATAATTTATTTATTATATTGTTATGCAACAAAAGAGCCATTATGTTACATTGTGTTTTGTTTAGATAGAGACAACAAATTAATGTTAAATAAGGCAAATTTAAAAAGTTAATATTTACTGTCATTTTTTTGAGATAGGATGTGCTCTGCTTACATAAAAAAAGTACTTGGGTGGTGTCCAGGCACACTACGACACTACTGCTAGTACTCATATGAAAACTTTAGTACCAGCTCACCACTATTAAATATGTTGTGTTTGATGAAGAGGTTTTCTCGGGATATCAGCCAGGTGATTTCTGGATATCCCGAGAAAATCTCTTCATCCTTCACTGCCAGGAAAGCTTCAAGAATTATCTTGTGTATGAGTTTGTTTTTAATTCCACCTTATGTACAGAACGGCTAATTGGGACTGGACCAACAGTTTAAAGTGGGATCCGAACCATAAGCCTTCATCGGGCATCAAACCCTGAACCACTTGAATACAAGGCAACTATGTTACCACTATGTTGATATATATTATATTCTTGTGCATTGTATGTTGCTCAAAGGCAGGATGATGACACAGGAAAGATAGGAAAACTAACTCAGTTTTTAAACTTGTATGTAGAACTGAAATCTGAAATCATGTCAATTCTAACTTTTATCAGGATATGAATATGTGTGTTTCTCTGTGCTTCTCATATATTTTGCTTGAAAATTTTAATGTGTAGTATGTGCAATCATATCATGTAGTCCTGTTGTTCGGGGTTTATGTAGAATTTTCCATCTGGGAAAGGCTGGCCCCCATGGCGGAGTGGTTAACACATCGTGCTACGATGCCAGGGGTCCTGTTTTCGAATCCTGGCCTGGGCATGGATGTTTGTGAGTGTCCATCAATTTCATCATATCATTATTCATCCCCATCTTTGCAAATTAGCCAAAAGTAGTACAAAGCAAAGTAAAATAATGCAAATCAATCAATGAGTCAAAACCATCTGGGAAGGGATGTAAATTTGTTTAGATCTCTCTGGAAAAATTGATATTGAGGGGGCATCGGGGATAAGTAACTGCTGTAATTGATATCCTTATGTGGTGGGTCGCCCAAGCTTTACAAGAGTAAATTATGTGCAGTGCAGCTCTGAACATAGAACTTCATAGTTCTTGTTCATTTTTTTTAGCATAGTCCCCTTGCCTTTCAATGCTCATGTTCCATTGTTGTGCAAGCTTTCTTTATGCACTCAAAAAAAAAAAAAAAATTCAGCTGTGCTGTGGTGTTAATGGTTATTAATAGCTATGGTGATCATGCACCATTTTTTAAAGTGGGTGTTTGTGTGTGTCAAATTGATAGTCTGATGTCTGTCATTTGATTTTTTTTTGTGGGTGATTGGATATTTTCATTTCATACCTCACCATTTACTCTGGCCTGTAATGGTGGATCCATGTTCTGTTGCCGGTGATGGTGTCACCGTTACCACAGCGATCCAAATTTTATAGACAGATAATCACATGCATTTGCTTATGCAACATTGTTACTTGCTTTGATACCCATTTTGCACAAATTTTATGAAAACCGAACCTATTATAGTGGATTTTATAGGTAGAACCATGACTGATTTGCTCACAATTTCCCACTTCATCAATAGTATTCTCTCTTCCACTGAATAGAACCATGACTGATTTGCGAATGGTTTGCCACTTCATCAATAATATTCTTTCTTCTATAAACAGAACTATGCCACATAAGTAATGTCTGGCTCATTCTTCATACATGACACTTGTGTGACAATTTTTGAATTTTTCCGTCCATTGCAGCAAAACAATGTTCCCATACTGTATTGAAAGTTTTTGATGTTTTTTTTATCCCTTATGTATCTTCACACCACAGGAAACATTCTGAATACTGCTCTTGTTTGGTGACTGGAAAGGGTATGAGCCATTGTTAACATCATGGCAGAAATAATGCAACTGACCGAGCAACTTGGACAGCTTTGAATAGTAGAAACCACGCTTAGCGACACATGTTGGGGGGGATTCTGCCAACAGAAACACAAATATAACTGTCTTGTGGTAATTGACTTACCCTCATACAAGCATGTGTGGCATTGGTAGTGTTAACAAAATAGAAGTATTTTGGTGAAAATTTGAAATTTCACAGAAAAAGGTTTGGCAAAAGTGCACTCTCCTTTTGGCCCCTATCTATCTAAAGTAGCTTGACATGCAATATTACACTTAGAATGTTCAGCTCATCAAATGATGGTACACGAAGTTATGGCAAAGCATGATATTCATGGCATGGTGCCATGCATGGTAAATGGGAAAGGTTTTGTGTTTCCTGCTCTTCATGTATTTTGATTAATTTCAAAGGTTGACTTACTACCTTCTTAATAGTTGAGGTACCATAATAGATGCTAATGTAAGTAGTGATCTTTGATATTAAAAGGAAGAAAAGAAGAATGTGAAAACACAGAACCTTTTCTCACACAATGTCAGTTATTTCTTCTAACCTGCAGATGTGTATCTTGCCAGTTGTACTTCTGATTAAGGTTCTAACTTCAGGTTTCAAGTACCAAATTTTTGTTGTGTGTGTAGTGAGGCAACCAGCCATTATCTTGACAAATTCAGTCATTTGTACAATCAAATATAGTAATGTAGAAATAATGTAATATTAATACAATGAAGCAAAAATGAACTGGATAAATTTGTAGTGTATGAATTTGCTCTAATTGCATGAAAAGAAGTTGTTAAATAAGTGTAATACTACAGAGGTATGTCTTCTAAGTAGCCATTACTTTGATTTTTATAATTCATTGCAATGTCAACATAGTGGTGATTTTGTGCACTTTGAATTATTCATAAATAATGTACAAGCATCAAAGATAAAAGCACCGAGTGGATTAAATAATGAAAAAAACAATTTAGATCAAGTTCATATGAAGTTTATAATAAACAGATAGAAACCATTTTTTAAAATATGTCTTGCCAGAGTGTATCTCTCAGACGACTGGACATGAGCTGTGACATTTTTTCTATAATGATGCACATTTGAGAGCTAGGAATTTATTCTGGCTGAATTTTATGTCACAGTTTTCATGAGTAATGAATAATAGTGTAATTTCCATAATTATTATTCAATAAAAGTTAGGGATGAAACAGATTAATCGGTACTCTATTAGTATTGGCAGATATTGGTTTATCGGTAAAATTACCGATAATTTTACCAATCTGATATATCTATAAGTAGGGACATTGAAATGTGAAAAAAAGATGCAATTTTGAACATTCTGCACGTAACTACACCCCCAATGATGAAATATCAGGGTGGCGACAGACCTGGAAAACAGGGAAAAGTCAGGGAATTTGAGGTGTCAAAAATAGTCAGGAAAATGTCAGGGAATTTCGTCTTCATTGACTTTTTTTAAATTTAATTTAAAGATATCGTTATGGAACTCAGCACGGGAACAGAAAATTGTTATAACTCGGGTACTATGGGAGCAATCTACTTCGGATAAGTTTTGTTTTGCAGCTAAAACATCAGCGCATGCAACCGTGTACAATTCAGAACGCCGGACCGAGAAAGGGGGTTTGGGAGGCGTGACTCCCGAATTTTAATAGAAAAAACAAAAATCTGAAGTTTGCCCCCTCTTCTCCCACTATTTTGGGGAGAAGGCGCGAAATTTAGTATTCTTTTCAAAGAATGGACATTTCTCAAGAGAATGAAACATGTTTCATGTTCTTGGGTGCCATACAAGTTGAATAATAAGCCAAAATGTGATTTTTTATTTTTACAAAAAATATGTAACTTGCATTTTTGGAGGAAAATTGTTATAACTCGGGCACTATGGGAGCAATCTACTTCAGATAAGTTTTGTTTTTCAGATAAAACATCATAGCATGCAACCGTGTACAATTCAGAATGCCGGACCGAGGAAGGGGGGCTGGGGGCACGACCCCCGAATTTCAATGGAAAAAACAAAAATTTGGAGTTTGCCCCTACTTCCCCTGCTATTTTGGGGAGAAGGCGCGAAATTTAGTATTCTTTTCAAAGAATGGACATTTCCCGAGAGCACGTAACATGTTTCATGTTCTTGGGTGCCATACAAGTTGAATAATAAGCCAAAATGTGATTATTTTTTTTACGAAAAATATGTAATTTGAATTTGTAGAGGTAGGCTAAATTGTTATAACTCGGGCACTATGGGAGCAATCTACTTCAGATAAGTTTTGTTTTTCAGATAGAACATCACAGCATACAACCGTGTACAATTAAGAATGCCTGACCGAGGAAGGGGGTTTGTGGGAGCCCGACCCCCGAATTTCAATGAAAAAAACATAAAAATCTGAAGTTTGCCCCCTCTTCTCCCGCTATTTTGGGGATAAGGTGCAAACCTTAGTATTCTCTTCAAAGAATGGACGTTTCTAAAGAGAATGAAACATGTTTCATGTTCTTGGGTGCTTTAAGCCAAAATGTGAAACACTGTTTTTTACTAAAAATAGGTAATTTGTATATTGCTCAGAAAATTGTTATAACTCGGGCACTATGCGAGCAATCTACTTCGGATAAGTTTTAATTTGCAGCTAAAACATCAGAGCATGCAACCGTGTACAATTTAGAACGCTGAACCGAGGAAAGGGTGTTTGGGAGCGCAGCCCCCGAATTTCAATGAAGAAACCATAAGAATCTGGAGTTTTCCCCCTCTTCCCTGCCATTTGGGAAGAAGGCACGAACTTTAGTGTTCTTTTCAAAGAATGGACATTTCTGAAGAGAACGTAACATGTTTCATGTTCTTGGGTGCCATACAAGTTGAATAATAAGCCAAAATGTGTTTTTTTTATTTTATTTTTTACAAAAAATAGGTAATTTGCATTTTTGGAGGAAAATTGTTATAACTCGGGCACTATAGGAGCAATCTACTTCGGATAAGTTTTGTTTTGCAGCTAAATCATCATATCATGCAACCGTGTATAATTCAGAATGCCGAACCGGGGAAGGGGGGTTTGGGGGCGCGACCACTGAATTTCCATGAAAAAAAACAACAAAAATCTCAAGTTTGCCCCCTCTTCTGCCGCTATTTTGGGGAGAATGCGCAAACCTTAGTATTCTCTTCAAAGATTGAAATATATTTCATGTTCCTGGGTGCCATACAAGTTGAATAATGAGCCAAAATGTGAAACTCTGTTCGGAAATGTGGCATGGATATGTTGCAGAGAAGGGGAAGTTGGTCATCAATATGAATTTCCCAGGCTTGCTCCAGACCTGTGTCAGAGTTCCACCCAAACATAAGTGTATGAAGGTCCAAAAAGCACATTCATTTCGTAATCAGCATCTTGATACCATATGGTATCATCGGGCGAGTACGACCTTACACTGATGATACCATATGGTATCATCGGGGGAGTAAAGGTTAAGCCTCTAAATATTACGTGGAAAATGCATTGAGTTATCATTTTTTTTCTTGTCCGTATGGGAGTAGTAAGGGGACTTGTCAACAGATGGAGGGGATAAGAGCGGGTGGCGCCGTCCGATAGTTGTCAGATGTCATAGTAAGGCATTTTGTTGGGCAAACTGAAGGAACATGGAAACAAATAGGTTCCATTGATACATACGATTTTTGTCGAATATCGCCACCCGACAAAGTATCTCACTAAAACATGCGACAGAAATTGCATGGACTGCAACATCCAACAAAAATCGAATGCATAAACAAGAAGAGCTTTAGACTGCAAATATGCTGCTGGAATTTTATTACTCTTCTGGCTCACTTCACCTTATTTAATGTAGCAGTGCTTACGAAGGTTTTCTTTCATCATCCTGACGTATTACTGGTTTTGCACAAGTTAACATACATTTACAATGACATTGCACTATTCTTAGATATCAAGAAGAATCCAACCAAATGGAATATATATTGAATACTATCACGAAAAAGTGAAACATAAAACTGCATTAGTGAACGTTATAAAAATTGGCAAGTGCATGCTCCCAACCTCAAATTTACTGCAACACTAGTATTGCAATGAAATTAACGCCACTGTCTGTCCTGTCTGTTTAAACTCATGAGAGATGGTCATTAATCTCTCACTGAGCAAGGTTAATGTCCAATATTATGAAATAAAATACTAATAATAGATACGTAAATATTTGAATATCATATTTACTAGAATCATTCAATCATAAAAGAAAATCACTTTCTTCAAGAATTTAATTTTCTCTGCCAGCCCTGCTAAATTTTCACTTTCCATCTACTGATTTATACGAGGGGTGGCCAGAAAGTAATTTCCAATTAGTAGGGACATTGATTTTTCACAAACGCGAAAACTGTGAAAAATGGTAATTGCTGCGAAGTTATGTTTAGGAATGTGCAGTTATGATGTCTGGACACATTTTTCGCCCGTTCGAAATAATGTGAATTTGGCATAAAATGCGAATTGTTGGCGTTTTTAGCAATTTTTTTTAAAGAAATGTCCTAAAACAACGAAAAATTCCATGAAATCCAACATTCTTGTCTTTTGTAGGCCATGTTTGTGTACATAGAACATGTTTCACTTATATGCAAGAGTTAAGTTGTTTGCTTTACAGAGAAGAGAGAAGTAGCTTTATGCATTGAAAAATGAGTCCGCACTCACGGTTCTTGCAAGCAGAGGGTTCCAAACCTCAGTGGAAATATCAACATATAATACGGAGAATGTATAGCTAAGGAGACTGATAAATTACAAATTGTATTTCTTAATCAATCACTCTTCACTCTTATCTCATTTAGTCGTAACTTTAAAAATAATCAAGTATTTTATTTTAAACTTACTGCATATGAAAAATTCCGTAATCGTTCCCTGGCTTGTGAAATGTAATAATTTTCCAAATTCACTATTTTGCAGTTTGAATTCAAATCATAGAGAATAGAGAAATTAAGCCAATTTCATAGAAGATAATATTGGTACTTAACAAAACCATACGTGGATCTGTGTGAGTTTATTATTTCTATTTGCAAAAAGATCGATTTAGTTTAGTTTGTAATTGTCAGTGAAAAATGTAAATTTTGTCCTGGAAAACCTGGAAAAGTCAGGGAATTTCATTTCTGCTTGTTTGTAGCCACCCTGAATATGCATGAGCTTGATTCGCGAAGTAATGCGAAATGTGTGCTTTTCCACGAAATGAACGCTTTTTCGTGAAATAACCATGAAATATCATCAAATTAAGTAGAAAACATGCAAAAACCGGCAATCGAGGTTGTGCGCACAAACTGTCGATTGGTAACGAAACGTTTGCCTGAAGTTTCCTACCACTTGCAGCTGAAGAACGTTTTATCTTCGAACACTTCAGGAAGATGCTGAAAATTGGGATTTCCCATGCACATAATCTGAGTTCGAAAACTTCGCTGCCTGTCAAGCTGCATTCCTTTCTTTCCCCGAATGTCCACTCAACTTCCAGTTTCATTGAACTTGCTAGCTGTAGCAGTGATAAGATTTGTCTGTTCCCGCATATCAAGGGAAACAATGGTGTCATTTGTGTTCAGTCATGAATGAATTTTGTTTATCATCATATGATTTTCAACATGTGTTTGTGTATGTGCAGTAGTGATTATTTTATTTGTTGGACAGCAAGAATATCCTTTAAATACATACAATGAATAAATCACTTGATATATGCAATTTAGAAATGAAGTGATTTTGTGTTGGTTTTCTTTTTGGTTGGACAGCTAGGTACTTGTGTATGTGTACAGTATAAAAAATGAAGTAGTTTATCAATTTATAGCTCTTTTGTATGTTGTTTCCTCTCATAATGAAAAAGTGTGTGCCAATTTTTTTTCCCACCGCTGGTATATACCGCTGATCTAACATTTTATTTACCGCTCTCCTCAGTTTTTATTTACCATAAATTTGTCTCCCTATCTATAAGTATCTTACAATTTAGTGCAAAATTCTGCCATTTTGTTATAATTTTTATGGATAATCTCCATGCCCTACTTTTTAAAAAAGTAAATGTCTGTACAGTCAGCTCTCGATTCTACGACCCCGGGTATAACGACCCTCTCGATGTAACGACCCTTTTCCCAGGAACCGTGAAAAATTTAGAAAAAATTGGGAAAAAAGATGAAAAATTGAAGGAAATTGGCCGAAAAATGTGTTTTTTTTCTCCACTCATTCCCTTTACAAGTGCTCTACCGCTCTCAATTGGGTCTGAACTAAAAATAGACACCACCACACCATGTTTGAGTGATATCCAATAGCACTTGACCTCTGCCCTCCCCTGTTACCACCAATGTTACCCCGCACCAGAAGGCTGCTACCCAACGTGCCAGGCTTGTTTGCCACGCTTGCTCTTGGATACGCGAGAAGAGAAGATCGAATGTGCTTGGATCTTATTTTAAATCGACTTGACTTGTTTCCCTGTCCTACGAGCTGCTGAAAACTCGCGGAGGAGCAGCCTGAAATGACTGCTGGACTTGCAGTCTTTGCCAATGTGTATATCAGGTCAAGCTCTTTCATCGATAAATACACCACCTTGAGAGATAAGATCGCAGGAATGTTCGAAAATACAGATGCGTGGCGCCTGGAAGTCTGGCCCATCTGTCCAGCTCTGACCTAGAGTTCAGCAGGTTCCCGTGAGTGAGCAACTGTCGGCCTTGTAGCCGACAACTTCCGGTAACCGCTTTCATTCAAAGCGTGTTCTTTGTTCCCTGCAACACTTCATAAAAAAGTGAAACTGTTAGAGATAATCAAAACCACATAGGCGAACTAAAGATCGTCAACCTGCTTAATGCGTTGTCATCCAGGTTTCCACAAAAGTTTACTTCGATCTTAAAAGCATCATAACTCCAGTTTCCCACTTCATACGTTTTCCTAATTGTGTCGATGTCGTAATATCTGCCAAAAAAGTGTTCCTTTGGCTCACTGACTTCTCCCTTTTCCTGTCAGCATATATGGGGGGGGGGGGAGTCGATGCCGATTGTTTCAGCCACGATTTTCTTACTCGTGTGTGCACATGGGCTGATTACAGACGAGGCTGGAAAAGGACCCACCCCTCTTCCTTTCCATTGACGTCTAAAATGGAGCAACCAGTTCTGGATATATTCTTGAAAATGAACAAAAACCATAGAACAAGTACAAAAATAAAAAAAGTGACCCCTCCCCTTTCCCCAGCTCATTCTCCGCCACTGGTGTGCACGGCAATGTTGATAATTACATAATTCAGGTCCTTTTTTTTATGCTGTTGTCTGTATAGGAAATACTGCCCATATTATTGTCTGTTGCATGGTAAAACATAAAGCAAGGGTCACTTTTTCTTTACACTGCTGTTAAAAGTTCAGTCTTTGACAGTTGCGTTCAATGTAGGAATGGTCGCTGATTAAAAAGACATTATTTAAGGGGAAAACGTTTCTAGGGGTGGGTGTTTGACATTGAGAATACTCCTAAATCCAACATTAAATAGTCGATTAACATGAGAGTAAATAACGATATACCATTTTGATATGTGAAAATGCACAGTTTCATGAAGCTTGTTTTCAGTTCATTTTATGCTGATGGGCTAATCGGAACTAAATATACAGTTTAAAGTGAAATTCAATTCCAAACCCGAATGATTATCGGCTGCGACGCTGTTTATAATGACTTATAATGATGTGTCCTAGAATACGCATTGGGTGAAAACAGATCACAAGTTGCGAGTTTCCTTTTTCACGCTGGATTACAATTACAATGCAAGCCAAGGAAGGAGTTTGGACTGCTCCCTTGAATAGGGGATAAGGGTGAATTAAGTTGGTTAAAACAAAGTAAAGTGACTTTTTTTTACGATGTATTTTACACAGCTGAACCAGAACGAAAATTACAGCCCTGCCTTTATTTTTTTTTGTCTGGTGCCTAGAGAGGTTGTGTTGTTTCTCGCGAGAGATCTAATCTTACCAGTTAAGCTTGTAAAGTCCGCGCGTTCATTATATCCCCAGCGGTTAACAAAGGGAGCGGTGCTCTTTGTTAAAAGAAACACCCAAGCGGGCGGTTTTCTTTTGAAGAAACTGGAGTAGGAAAGCGATGTTGCCAAATTGAAGGAAAGGGTAAAGAAAAAGAAAGAGAAACAAACAAATTAAACAATATGTAAAGAGAAAAGACTCACGCACCCGCCTGCTCCGCCTTGCAACTACAAGAAATGTAAAGAAAATGTGGCAACAACGTCTGAGTGCACGCGCTTATCGGAAGCGGTCTGGCTATTGTTGGCTATTGTTTCCAGTGTTAAGTTTTATCAAAGGGTTGCCGATGGGGATATAATGAACGCGCGGACTTTAACAGACAGTGCTCCAGTAGACCCGTATAAAATCCAACATTCATTCTGCCCGATTATCTCCCGACTTTTGCTGGCACCAGTCTCACTGGTGTCAAGATTCTTCGAGTTTCGCTTGCAATAAGCGAGAGATTGTTTTCCTTTCCATAGGTCTCAGTGCAACCGGTTTTCTCTTGAACTAGAATTGTAAGAATTTCCTGGAAAAGCAACGACTGTGCACAATTGAAAGAAAGTAACATTATTTTAATTTTTTTTGTGAAAACGTTTTCATGTTCTATTTTCCTTCTCACAACACGCATCCTGTGCATAACAGGTTGTATAACTACCAGGATAAATGGTGTTACCATCTCCTAGGCATCTTTGTGTCCGTTTGAGCTCCGTTTAAGCTGAACATTGGTGCAAATTCCAATAATTTCCCGGAAACTGTGAAAGGTCGTTGAATCGAGAGTTGACTGTATATGCAACTTGTTTTACCCTGCAATCACCTCAAAACACACATTTATTAAGTTAGTCAATAAACCATTCAAGTTCATCAAGGACTATTTGCAATTTTATATTGGATTGTTAGAATATCGTTTGTCAGTCAGTAAATTTCATATAAGTACTTATCGATATCGGCCAAAATTTCATATCGGTCCATCCCTAATAAAAGCTATCGCCAAACAGACAAAACTTCAAGATTTAAACAAATTAGTATTGATTAGTGTTAGTCTGTGTGTTATTTATGAGAAAATCAAGTACTGCAGTCCATTTGAATGAACGGTACAATTTACTTGTATTTTGTAAAGCATTTTGTTATTTTATAGGGACCAGGAGAGTTTGACCCAGCTCATTGCTCAACTGTCGTCAAGTGATCCATGTCGAAATGCTGATGACTCCACATATAATGAAGACAGCAACAGTCAAGATATAATTGATAAACCCATAACAGATACAGGGCAGCTTAGTGAGGGTATAGATGAAGAGGAGCCTGATGACGGTGAAGGATTTGAAGATAAGGTGAAGGAAGAAAGTTGTTCTGAAGCTAAGATAAAATCAAGTAAGTCTCTTAAGAATGAGGAAACGAACGAAGCAGTAGACAAACCCAGTGACGCCTCAGCAAATGATAAAAAAATCATGCCCCAGAATTCAGAAAAACGTGAACACGGTATTAAGATTAAACTAGATCTGAAAGAAGGCATTGTGAGTAGAATAACTCAGTCTACAGTTAAACCAGAAGAAACTGACGACATTGACAACGAAAGTTCAAAGTTGGTGGATAATCATGTGAAACCTCAGCAGTGTTCTCTTAATGATACTGTAGAAGACACCAAAGATGTTAACTCGCAACCATCAAATGAAGAAGACAAACCAAAAGAACCTGTCAAGGACGTCAAAACTAGTGACATCAACTCTGAGAATAATAATAATAACAATAATGAAAATGTGGTGAAAAGGAAACTTGAAGAAAATGATGATTCTTCTGTAGCAAAAAAGATCCACCTGAAAGACAACGAATTGAATGAGAAGGAAGATAAAGACAGTTCTAATATAAAAGAGAAGGAAGCCCATTCTTTAAAAGAAGGAAGTTCAGTTGCAAAGGATGAAGAGCCAGTGGTCAGCGAAGCAATCGAGGAACCAGTGATGTTCATTAAAGGTGAAGGATCTGGGAAAGACTGTGATGCAGGCAACACAGATAAAGAACAAGACTCTATTAAAAAAGATAAACAATGTGTGGATAGTGATGAAACACCTGAACAAAGTGATACAAATAAACCATCAGAAGCGTGCAGTACTTCTGCAGACACTAGCGCTAAGAGTGCTAAAAGTGAAACATCTTCCATTAGTTCTAGTAACGAAAGTGTCAACGGACCAGATACAGTCTCTGGTTCTTCCAAGGCAAGTGTGAGTGAAAATGTGGAAAAGTGTAGGACTACATGTGATGAAAATAGTGCAATACCGGAACAAAGTGATAGTGTGAATCAAGTGGGGTCAGTTACTTGTGAACAATCTGCTAGTGATGTTTGTAATGCGAACAAGCCCTCGAGCACATCACAATTGGAAACAAATAAAGGTAGTGCATCTTGTGAGCAGAAGGTACAAGAAAGTGCAATAAGTGAGTGTCCTAAGGCAAAGGGTGAAGAAGGTAGTGGTGGGCCTGTGAAGGGATCATCTCAGAGTCACGATTCAGCATCGGATGAGAAACAAAAGAGTGAAAGTTTTTCAGTATCAACAAAATCATCACAGAAAGTACCTGCAGATTCACCATCCACAGAATCAAGTTCTTTACAAACCTCAAAATTTCAAGGGGCTTCTTCAAACGTATCTGAAAATTCCAAAAACAAGTCTGACAGAGTGCCAAATGTGGATGATTGTACAAAAATATCCACTGTACAACCAAGTGCACAGAGTACCAAAGACACACCAGAGAAACAGGAGGCAAATGTTGCAGCAACTACCAAGCAGATAACAGAAGTAAAAGATGGTATAAAAGGAGCAAGTGATAAAGAAAATAAAACCGCTGTGCTGGCCAATTTACCCAATGTTCCAAAGAAATTGGAGACAACTGAGAAAGGGAAAGCAAATGAGAAAATTAGTGCACCACCATCAGTATCTGAAGAAAAACCTGCAAAAAGTAGCTTTTCTGCAGAATGTCAAGATACTGCGAGTGATAGGACAACTTCCGGCAGGCTTGGCGAGAGAGTTGCTGGACATCCTTTGGAGAGTATAGTAAAGAAATTATCGTCTGTTAAATCACCAACAGAATTGTTGAGCAAACCTTTCGATCCCCCTGAAAAATTTCATGAGATTGCTAAACAGGATTCAAGTATTTTGGATTATCCTTCAGTTCAGAAACTTCCAAGTGTAACTGCAAGAATGAGTGCTGAAGAGTTACATGAATTGAAGGGGAAAGTGTGTCTGCCACCGAAATTAGATATAGAACTGACAAGAAAAAGTCCCATGCAACCAGAACAGGGAATGGATAAATATTCTCAGCGTCCAGATCTAGGTCCTCCACAATTGAATTTTGGCCGTGACTTTGCAAAAGCAGGTGCCGGTAGCATGATTGATGAAGGTCCACCAAAATTGGATATTTTTAGTGCCTCAAGCAAAATTTCAGAACAGTACTCTTCTGAAAAGGCTGCTTCTTCATCAGACAAAACTCCTCTCTATTTTCCAAAGCAAGAAGCACATCCAAAATATTCAAAGAAATCCATGGATAAAGCAGAAAAGGCTTCATTAAGATATCCCACTGCAGATGCAAGTTCGAAATTCAACGAAATGGCATCACTTCTTAGTTCTCAGATGTATCCCATTCTTCCAAATTTGCCTTTTGGGATGTTTGGTGATACCAGTAAACATTTGCCAACCGATCTTATGCTAGAGGCCGGGAGACTTGCTGCTGAAAAGAATTTTAACATGCTTGGCGTCAATGAATTTCAGAAAAGCATGGAGAAACTTATGGGAAAAGGTTTTGCTATGGAAGCTGACAGAAATATCAAGTCCCATTCACTTTCATCTTTAAAATTGCCAGATGTTCCCAGCATGCCAGAGATGAGCAAGAAAGAGAAAGCAACAGACAAAAGTTCCAATTTGGGACTGTATCAGGATCCTGTGACAACGAGAAGCCTCTTGACTGGTGGTTTTGATAACTCGTACCAGATAACATCACATATGCATAACTTGTTAGCAAATGCTCAACGAGGAGCAAGTGAACGTGAAATACTTGGGAAAATGTTAGGTAAGGAAGCATCACCCTCAACTTCGAGTTCAAGCACATCTTTCGAGAAGCACCTAAGGGAACAGAATATGAAATATGCTAGCAGAGGTCAGGATGGGCCTTTACTTTCTCCAACAAGAGAAAGTTTCAAGAAGAACGAGACCACTCCATACAATCTTCCAGTTTCGTGGGATGCCTTGACGACAAGACCATATGATGTTTCAGAATCATTGATGCTGGGTGGTAGAAAATTCAGTGGCAGCGATTTGTTTCAAAACATAGAAAAAGGTTTAGATAACCCAATGTTTGCCCAGTCTGGTAGAACCGAACATTTCAGATCACAAGACTATCCTTTAAAATATGCAGATAAATTACAAAACAAATCTGTTGAGAAATCTGATTCGGGTAGTAGACGCTCGCAACCAGCATCTGTTGGGTCAAGCAGCAAATCTCGCAGAAAGTCAGTGGAAAGTATTACTATGGGAATAATGATGGAAAAATTGGCCGGGAAGACTAGCAGTTATGACATGCCAAAGAAAATGATGGAGGCTTCTTCAGATCAAAGTTTGTTGGAGAAATTTGCTAATGTTCCATTAAATTTACACACAGAACAAAACAAGAGTTCGTCATATTCATCAGGAAAACAAGATTTACATTCTAGCACAAGCCATTTTAAAGATAAAACCCACAGTGGCGTGTACGATAAAGTACCTCTTGATTTGTCGGTGCCGCAAGCCAGTACAAAACCATCACACATTGAGGTTCCATTACAGAAGCTACCTGGACATGCAAACGACAGAAGAAGCACAGATGTTGGCAGCATGGAAAATAAGACTGAAGGAGATTTTGGTTATAATAGTGGGAGACAATTTCCTTTTATGGGTGACCATCTTCTTCAAAATCAATTGTTCCCATTTGGAGCTGTTGGTGCTGCTCCAGCTGGACTTTTATTTAATGAAAAACTATTTCAAGAAAATCAGAAACTCTTGGCCAAGCAAATGTCTATGGCAACAGAAGCTGAATTTATGAAGCAACAACAAGATTTCTTAAGGGCCATGGAGACCATTAAGAACCAGCTAGGTGATAAATCTTTCTTTGGTTCCAGAGAACAAATCGATGCATATACAGCACAGGCTTTGACTATGGGGTTAAACTTTCAAGATAAGATGCCCACGCTCTTCCCCACAATGGAAAAAGGACGAGAAATGAATATCCCAAAACAAGTTGGGGAATTTGGAGACAGAAGGAGAATGGGTGGTAGTGATGCAAATAGTAAAAGTTCAGTTTCAAAAAGTCATAGCATAGAGCAGCAAAGGCTAGCAGAAGCAAAAGCAATTGGATATGAGAGGGAATTGTTGAAAATGAGCGCTGGTGCTTTAAGTGATCCTAAGCTGCTTGCATCATTGAGCGGTAGGGACGCTAGTGCACCCAAAATGTATGCTGATCCTTTCAGTATGTACAAAACAGATCCAAGTCTAACAATAACAAGCTTACCAGCTTCTCTGATGCAGGACCTTAACCAGAAAGCAGGTGACAGGACAGATCATTCCGCAAAGGCTTTGTCAAAGTTCCACGAAAAGCATGAGATGGAAATGAACAAAATAATGGGAAGGTCTACCAAAGATAAAGCATACACTGATAAAAAACTGATGCAGGCAGAGAGGGAGGAGAAAAGCAAAGGCACAGGACATAAATTTGACAGTGGTAAGCAGAAACAAAACTTTTCCGCAGAAAGTTCAACCAGCTCCTATAAAACTATAGGTCCAGATACATCTGCACTAGATCTGAAGTTCTCAAAGATGTCTGATCCAAAGAATACACTTGAAAAGTTGTCTGGAAGCATGAAAGCCAATGAATCTTTCATGGGTAGAGATGATAGATTTAATAGACCACCAGATAAATGGGAAACTAAATTATTTGACCATATACCAGTACCTACACGTAAAACTGAGCAAAACTTTCCTCAAAATACTTGTGCTAAACAAAGTGATAAGATAGACATAACAGTCACAAAACTTGGTTCATCTAAAAATATTGAAGAAACATCTGCTGATAAAAAGAAACTAGAGAAAGAGAGTTCTGCAAAACCTAAAGAGCCTACTGCTATTGACCTTCAAAAGAAATCAGAAATAAGTCATGAAAAACAAGATCAAGGGAAGGTCAAGGAAATGGAAAAGAAGATTACTGATGTCCACAAGACCACGAGCAAGGAAATAGAAAAGAAAATTACTGATGTTAGCAAGACCACGTGTGAAACAGGAAGCAGTATATCTGAGAAAAACCAGAAAAGTAAGGACATTGTGAAAGAAAAATCTACTGAAAAGGTTGTGCCATGTCTGGAAACTGATGCTGTCCAAAAGACTGAGGGGTGCAAAGCAATTAACTTGGACTCTAAAACAAAGCCTGATGAACACAAGACTGAAGTTATTAATTTAACTAAAGATGGTCATGTTAGTGAGAAGAAACATACAGATAAAGATCAGGAAAGTGTCAATGAACAACTTACTTCGGAAGTGAAGTCCAAGGTCGATAGTCCTGGTGCGAAATCTGGAAACAGCTGCAGCAAAGAACATAAGATTGGTGAGCAACAGACCGCTTCTGAAACCAAGCCTGCAAATTTAAGTACTGAACTTAACAAGAAACCTGCTGATAAGGTTGATAAAGAAGAGGTAAAGGGTGTGGTACAACCAATCAAGCAAGTAGAATCTCGTGTTGATGAGAAGGAGCAATCAGAAAAGAAACCAACAGATAAATGCAGCACTAAAGAACAACCTCCTCTTGAAATGAAGCCTGGCAGTAGTGAAGAAAACTCTGAAAAGAAACAAATTGATGTTAGCAAAGATAAGAGAAACGGTGAGACAAAGCCAGCTTCTCAAAAGAAATTGGAGGTTAGTGAGGAAGATAAAGCTAAAGACAAATCATTAGAAATGTGTGGACAGAGTGAGAAGCATGACAAGGAACAGGTTTCTCAAGCGAAACCTAAATGTAATGAGCAGGACAAATGTGAGGGCTCTACTGTTAAGGGTACCATTGATCAGAAGAGTAATATTGAGCTCTCAGATGTGGACGCCAGCAAGAAAATCAAGTCTGCAGATAAATCTGTGGACAGCAAAGATAAAGAAGGAAAAACTGTCTCAGAAAGCAAACATGAAAACCGTGAGAAAGAGATCACAGATGTACACAAAAAAGACAAAGAAATCGTACAGTCTTCTTGTGTAGCATCTGAGAGTGGGGAAGATAAACCAAACAGTCAAAATGTTGATAAATGTAGTAAAAATCAAAAGGATGATAAGGCACAATCTGTTAATCAAGCAAAATCAGAAATTCACAAGATAGGACAGTCTGATAGCCAGGCAAAATCAGAAGTTGGCATGAAGGAACAGTCTGTTAACCAGGCAAAGTCAGGAGTTGCCATGAAGGAACAGTCTGTTAGCCAGGCAAAATCAGGAATTGCTGTGAAGGAACAGTCGGTTAGCCAGGCAAAATCAGGAATTGCTGTGAAGGAACAGTCTGTTAGCCAGGCCAAATCAGGAATTGCTATGAAAGAACAGTCTAGTCACCAGGCAAAATCAGGAATTGCTGTGAAGGAACAGTCTGTTAGCCAGGCAAAATCAGGAATTGCTGTGAAGGAACAGTCTGTTAGCCAGGCAAAATCAGGAATTGCTGTGAAGGAACAGTCTGTTAGCCAGGCAAAATCAGGAATTGCTGTGAAGGAACAGCCTGTTAGCCAGGCAAAATCAGGAATTGCTGTGAAGGAACCGCCTGTTAGCCAGGCAAAATCAGGAATTGTTGTGAAGGAACAGCCTGTTAGCTGGGCAAAATCAGGAATTGCTATGAAGGAACAGTCTGTTGGCCAAGCAAAATCAGGAGTTGCTATGAAGGGACAGTCTGTTAGCCAGGCAAAATCAGGAATTGCCATGAAGGTACAGTCTGTTAGCCAAACAAAGTCAGGAATTGCCTTGAAGGAACAGTCTCTTAGCCAGGCAAAATCAGCAATTCCCATGAAGGAACAGCCTGTTAGCTTGTCAAAATCAGATATTGGCATGAAAGCTGTATCTACAGATGAAAAGAACAAATCTGATAAGGATAATAAAGATATTCCCCTGAGTCCCCAGTCCACTGTGAAAGAGGATAAAATTCCTAGAGAAAAGGATAGTATTAAAGCGACAAAGGAAGAAGTAAAATCTATTGACAAGAAGTGTAAAGATTCAATATCTAGTGCTGATGGCAAGATAGCTGATAAAGAAAAGGCAAAGTATTCTGAAAACCTTATGAAGGAAACACTTTGTGATACTAATAAAGAGAAAACTGTTGGTGCTATGAAAAGTGGAGAAGAATCGAAGGGGGCAGACTTAAAAGCACCAAAAGAGGAACATATCTTGGATGCTAAGTCTGATAAGAAGGTCACCGAAGAGGCACCGACCAAAAAGGCTGAATATGACACAAAACAAGAGTCCAGTAAGAAAGTTGAGCAGAAAGGAGGAAATTTTGTTAAAGAAAAGACTGAATCTGAAAGAAAATCTGAATCTAATAAAGAAAAGAGCAGTGAAAGTTCAGGAAGAAATGAAAGGATACAGCCTAAAGCTAAAGATGTCCAGTCTTCATCAAAAGAAGCTATTGTACATGTTAAGGATCCTAACCAGGACAAATGCGATGAGAAACCTGTAGATAAAAATGAAGAAAATCGTTCCAAAGCTGGGCTTCCAGCTACGTCTAAAGAAGCTGAACAGAAACCTAAAGAGATAATCACAGAAAAACCTGCAGCAAAGAGCCCTTCCATAAAAGTAAAGCAACCAGAGAAAATAAATGCCGAGCTAGAAAAGGCTAGTAAGCAAGACACTGCTAGTTCAGCTCCTCAACCGGAGAAGAGTAAAGAACCTCTTACAAGAGATGGCAACAGTGCAAAGCCTGCAGGACAGAAAGATAAATTACCGGAGAAAAAACTTGTGACCAAAACTGATGACAAATCACAAGAACCTAAAAAGGAAGTTTCACAACAGAGCATGAAAGAAACTAAAGCCAAACCATGTGTTTCAAAGCCAGAAGATAAACTTTCTCAGAGCAAGCCCAAGAGTTCAATAGAAGAATCTTCACAGAAGGACATGCCGTCCAGCAGCACCGATTCCTCAGATGAAATCAAGAATGTTGAACATAAAGCTCCAGGTGCTGCAGGTGATATCAAAGTTACTGGTCTTCGAGTTAGAACAGATCTGATAAAATATCCAGTCACTGATGTGAAAGTAGCTCCAGTACAAGGGAATACTGCCATGAAACAGGCTCCCGCAATAGATAGAAAGCAAAAGACTGCAGCTGTATCTGAAACAAACAAACAGAGTCAGATTAAAGATGCAAAGAGAGCTGAAAATGATGAAACCGAAAAAATAAGTGACAAGTTGCCTCTTACAGAGAGATCACAAGCAAAACAAGAAAATGATGCTGCAAGAAATATACCTTCTACCAGTGAAATTAAAAGTACTGAAAGCAAAGCAAACGTCCCTGGTAAAAAGAAAGGTCGAGCAAAGAAGGTAGAGAGTGAAGAAAAAGCAAATAAGGAACAGGTTTTGGTTAAAGAAACAGAAGAGAAAGACAAGAAGGAATCAGTCAAAGTATCAGCAACCTCCACAGTTGGTGAGAATGAGAAAGAATGTCCGAAGGTGCAGGACGACAGCAGCAAAACTACAAACAAGGATGCTACCAAAAAGCAAAAGGCATTAACAAAGAAAGTGGATGATAGCAAAGAAACCAGTGATAAGCCTGCGGATGGTGTGAAAGATAAAGAAGAGGGTGAAGTCACAGTCTCTGAAACCTCAAAGAAAATCAAAGAGCAAGGGAAGGAAACAGCAGAAGTAGAAACTGGCATACAAGAAAAGAAGAAGAATGATGATGGTGACATTTTGTCGAAGGACAAACCAAGTGATTCAGTACCGGATGGTAAAGTCACTAGAGGAACTGAATCACAATCTAAGTCGCAAGATCAGCCTTTGAGCGAATCTGAAGAAAATCTACCAGAGGCAAATGATGATGATTCATCTGTAGACTATCATGCAGATGAAATAAGTGACATGACAGAAGTTCAGGATGATGATCTGTCCGAGAAGAAATCTCTGAGGAGTATTAGGAAAAGAAAGTCAAGCAGTGTAGAGGAGAACATTCCAAGCAAATGCAAATCAAATGATGATGAAACAAGCCCCGAAAAAAACACCTCACCACCTAGTAAGGAGACTGGTAGACTTATAACCCAATTGTCATTTGACAACGAAAACATTGAAATTATACCAGAGCTGGGCGAAGCTCTTCGGAAAGCGAGTGCCAAAAGACTGGAAATGCAAAGAGAAAGGCTGAGGAAGGAAGCTGCTGGCGAAACTGTAGTTAAGAAGAGAGGCAGAAGACGAAAATCAGATATAGTCACGGAACCGAAAGTGCTTCGGCAGAGTTCAAGGCGACGAAGCAGCTCTACGGCAGAAGAAATTAAAGTTGTGGTAGCTAACAAGAAAGCAAGTGCCGATGGAGGTGCAGAAATTTCAAAAAGCGAGGATAAAAGCAATGATGCCATAATGCCAACTTTGGAACCAAATGATGGAAGTTCTGTTTATGATGATGCAGTTATGCCAAAATTAGAGGCAGACAGTGGGACTAAGGATGGTGGAGATAAAAGTGAAAGCATTTTAGAAATTGGAAAGAAGCGGGGGGTGTCATCTCCAACTAAGGAGAGCCCGTTGTCGAAAGTTGAAGAAAAGCAAGAAAAGTTGAAGTCTGAGGCTGATGAACCACCGGTATTAGAACGTGAGAAACCAGTAGAGTCCAAGTCACGACAGCGAAGAAGCCAAAGGATAAAGCCAAGCCCAGAATCAGTACCAGTTAAACCAAAAGCATCATCGGGAAAGAAAAGAACAAGTAAGGAAATAAGTAAAAATAGCGACGATGATGATGATGTGAAGTTGAGTGATCTTGTACCTGGTGGGAAAAAGCAAAAAATGAAAGGCAAAGTAAGCTCCAAGCCAGGAAAGGGTAAAAAACAAAAAGAAGTCGTTGATCACAGAACTGAACAGTGGAGCCAGGAAGATTCCGATGAATTTTCATTGGAGATGGGGCTTGAAGGAACATCTTCAGGTAGAAGTCCAAGTCGAGGTGGATGGAGAGGACGTGGTAGAGGTAGGGGGCGAGGTCGAGGAAGAGGCAGGGGTGGGAAAATGGCATTGCAGGATACCATCAGAGATGCACCATCAACGGATGAGGCCAAGAGTGAACCATCTACTCCTGAACCTAAGCGTGAAGCAGTTAGGAAACCAAAGGATCAGAGCCCTTCAACACCAAGCCGAGGAAAAGGGAGAGGTAAGCATACATGTACACACATGTTAATGCATGCATTTCTGTGCCAGCGTTCATCAGGTGAACGTGAGATTTGTCATCTCAACTGATGAAGTGTGTTTCAAAAAGGTTCTATCATATTTACTTGAGTACCTCATGAACTTTGATTTACAAAAACATGGTAAAAATTTGAAGAACATCGGTTTACAGCCAATAAGGCACGGTGTAAAATTTGTGGAATATTCATATTTACAACCATTCTGGATATCATGGAAAAGTTGGAGAATTTACATTTTTCTGGAAATGTCAGAAATTTGTTCCTTTTGTGTACAAATCAATGTTTTAGTGTTACCATGGAAGTAGGTTTTTGAGCAACAAATTTTAAATTTACTGTGGCCAAAATATACTTTAGTTTGATATACTTAGTATTCCTGGTAAGTAGAGTAGAAATTGTGTATTAAATATTCTAGGAAAAAGGGTCATGTTTAGAACTCTACCCTGTGGAAATTTAATACAATAAGTGATTATGGTATTTTTGCACTATATTTATGACATATTTTTAGAGAAAAGAATTCTTCTCTCTACCAACAGCCGATTATTGTTCAGTTTCTCTTCACATTATTACCTTTACATGTGAAGTTAATATTCTTGAACTTGGGCCGACCCCCGTGGCGGAGTGGTTAGCACATCACACTACGATGCAGGGGTCCCGGGTTCAAATCCTGGCCTGGGCATGGATGTTTGTGTGTGTCCATTCATCTATTTCATCATATCATCACTCATCACCATCTTTGCAAATTAGCCAAAAGTGGCACAAGAAGCGAAGTAAAATAAAGCAAATCAATCAATCTTGAACTTGGTTAAGTGGACCTATTGTTTATTAAAATATAGTGACCTTCTTCTAGGCATGTTCATGTACACTAATTTCCCTAGTGATTTGGTCTGGAAGTATTTCGTTCTTGGTCTGGAAAATCTGGTGGAAAAATTAAAGTTGTAGACACTGTGATATTCTATCCTCTATTGCATTTTGGGATGTCATCTGATGATGGTAAATAAAAATAATGAAAGAAATGTTATTGCATGATTTGCTGGTTGTGAAATGCAACGATAAAACGCTTGCCACAAAAGTGCAAAATCTCAATTTTCTTCCTCATAATCAGAGTACACAACTGTTTGAAGATACAGGGTGTTCAAGTAAATATGGTAGTACAGAATATTTATAAATTTTAGCATATAGTTTCTCAGTGAAACTATACCATAACAATCTGCCGGAGTTTTGCTTTAAAATATTCATAATTATTTAATCACAAAATCCACTTCTTCCCACAACACTGTTGTCAAAATAATGAAAATTATGCATTTTTGCACAATTACAAGGATAATACTCAACTGATAGATAGCCAGGCTCTGGAAAAGTGTCAATGACTAAATTTCAACTCCGATCTGGATAGCACTGGTATTGGCCAATACTTGATACATTATTATTGATCAGCATCAGTTCAGGCCTAGTTAAAACTGAATTCATGCCAGAATCACATATGTTATTTATTCATGTATTTGCTGGCACAATACTTAAGCTAATTAAAACCAATTCAAGTTATCTGGTTACATAACATTAATTAAAAGATAAATCAGCCATTCAGGTTCTTCACAAAATATTTGCTACTTTACATCATATCAGGATAACATGGTTGTGGTTATTAGTAAAATTCATATATTTTAGGGATGAGCCGATATGAAATTTTGGCTGATACCGATAAAGTAATGATATAAAATTTACCAATACTGATAACCGATATTCTACCGATCCGATATAAAATTGGAAATGGTCCTTCAAGAACCTAAAAGGTTCATTGACCTTAATAAATGTGTGTTTCAAGGTGACTGCAGTGAAAAAGAAATTGCATATTTAGACATTTACTTTTTTAGAATTTAGGGCATGGAGATTATCCATAAAAATTACAACAAAATGGCAGAATTTTTCACTAAATTATCAGATATTTATTGATATATCGGATCACTGATATATACACCGATATGCCTATATCGGCTGATACCAATAGAGTACCGATTAATCGGTCCCACCCCTAAATATTTATACTTGATAATTGTCGATAAAAAGATTCATATGACAGTAAGAATCTTCTTATGTCATGTGCTGGGAACATACTTGTTAAAAACAACACAAAACGCACAAGCAGCATGCTAACCAACCACCAATTACCACAGGATTGAGTTTCCTTTTTGGTACAGGCCATGTCTTGAAAACCAAATAATTTGCTAAAATAACATGGGAATTCAATTTCATTTTTTAAAATGTTTACCTTTATTCCCTTGGTTCTGCATATTACATGTCTAGGAGAGTACATGGTGATTTAGTTTCAAGCATTCACAGCTGATAAAGTTGTTGCAGGGAGGAAATTGTCAGATGAAGATCTTGGAGTTGGGCTTGTCCTTGAAGAGACCGTTGGAAGTAGCCGAGGTTTTCCACCAGTCCGACAAAGCAGAAGAATAGCTCAAATCAAACAGAAGGAGGAAGAGGAGAGGAGAAAATTAGAAGAAGTGGAATTGCTGGTTCTGAAGCAAGAGCAGAAGAGGAAGCAACATGAATTGAAAGCTGACGTGATCAAGGTAAGGGAGTTATTTTTCCTTTTTTTTTTCTATTGGATAAATTAGATTCAGGATTGGGCATACTGGTTTACTTAAAACACTCCATATTTGGTGACAATGAAAGATGATACTTGATTGAAAAAATACTGTGGAATCTTGATTATACGTTTTCAGGAACTTGAGACTAAAAACCTTAAAATGCAGGAAAAATGCAGTCTGGATGTGTATTTGGTTTTGGGAGATCTTGAGCATAATACACGGGAAATTGTAAAATCCCAGAACATGGATAAGTCAGGAAATTCAGTGAGTGATAAAAATCATGTAGAAGTCAGGGAATTTTGAAAATACAATGAAACCTCGGTTTTACATTTTCCTGCATTTTAGTTTCAATATTCCTTGCCCCAATAGAGCAAAATACTATAAAATTTTCTCTGAATTTACATTTTCCTGCATTTTAAGTTTTTCAGCTTGAATACCTGAAAAATATAAAATCAAGGTTCCATTGTACATCAAAAAATCTGGACTAGTCAGGGAAATATAAGTAAAAAGGCGTAGAATTTTGAAAATACATTCAAAACCTTGGAGAATCAAGTGGGTTTTTTGGGGTTGGCGGGGCTTAAAAATGAAAGTAATCCACTTTTTTTATGTAAACCTTCTTCATGATGAAAGAAACAATCTATATAAAAAACAAATAACAGTTGGGCTGAAAAGTTCGTAGGCTAACATAGTAAAAAATATTTTTTTGACAAAATTCGATTTTATTATTCAATATAGTTGCCTTCGAGGGCGATACAATGATTATAGCGGTCATACAATTTTTCGATGCCATTTTTATAGTACGATTTCTCTTTAGCCTCAAAATAGGCCTCAGTTTCGGCGATTACCTCTTCATCAGTGCTAAATTTCTTTCCAGCGAGCATTCTTTTAAGGTCTGCAAACAGGAAAAAGTCACTGGGGGCCAGACCTGGAGAATATGGTGGATGGGGAAGCAATTTTATTACGGTTGAATATCGCTAAACATTGCTCCGAATCATCAAAACGTTGTTGCTTTTGATCGATTGTGAGCACGCGCGGCACCCATTTTGCACACAGCTTTCGCATGTTCAAATATTCATGCACAATATGTCCAACACGTTCCTTTGATATTTTTAAAGTCTCAGCTATCTCGATCAACTTCACTTTACGATCATTTAAAATTATTTTGTGGACTTTTTTGATGTTTTCGTCGGTAACAGCCTCTTTGCGGCGTCCACTGCGTGCATCGTCTTCGATGCTCATTTCGCCTCGTTTAAATTTAGCAAACCACTTCTCAACGGTTGATTTTCCTGGTGCAGAGTCCGAATAATGTTTATCAAGCCAAGCCTTGGCTTCAACAGTATTTTTTTTCGCCAAAAAGCAATGCTTTATTAACACACGAAATTATTTTTTATCCATTTTTTCACAATAACAAAAGCTGCTTCACTCACAATGCTATATCTCACGAACTAATTATCCGGCAGCTGTGAAATTTATACACGTATCTTTTGAAGGTTAGTACTAAGTAAAAATCACATGGATTTAATTCTAGTAACGCCATCTATGAGTCAGCCTACGAACTTTTCAGCCCAACTGTTAGTTCTTATTCAGTTTTGACACGGTTGAATAAGCTTTTTATTAAATGCAATTTAATCATAAAACTTTGCCAACAATTCCAGTGTTGAGGTGTCCGTATATTCGTATGGTTCATAGTGCTGTTTCTTTTTTACAAATTTGTTTCTATGTAATCATTTTTTAAGATATACAGAATGATGCTCATGTATTTTTACCCCTTTCTTCTGCAGACTGAAAAGGGGAAGAAACATAAGAAACACGAGAAAGAGGAAAAGGCTGTACAGAAGAGTAAGAAAAAGAAAAGGCCACCGGTAAGTTATATCCACATCCTTCTTGAAAGTTACAAAAATTGGACAGTGTATGGTAGAATCTCTTCATTTTGAAAGGCTATTAAGGGGAATTGAACAATTTAAACAAAATCTCTTGTTTCCTTATGTTTTGGATATTTTAACTTGTCTAGCTGTCACCATATCTTCTCCAATGTTAATACTCTATTTTCTCAAGAAGTTTTTTTTTATTATTATTATGAAGAGCAATATATTTTTAGACAAAATAATGTTTTTACAGTTGTTATTGCTAACAATAAATTACAACTTTCCTTATGCATAAAAGTTTAGGGGGAAGAGAATTACTTAAATAGATGGTATGCAGAGATTGGATTCTACTTTTACAGAAAATTGTTTGGGATATATCCAAACGACTGTGACACCACTGCCACGTCTGGAATTGAGCCCAAGTGACCATGCAGCTGTTGTTATCAGTCGTGTATCATAGCTTGCAGATGATGGAGAGTCATGTGGGTAGCTGCCAAATGGTGCCAAAAGTGAACCCTTATTGGGAAGGGTACATCACGACCCAAGAGATAGGGTCCCGGTACACACAACAGACCCATTGGTAAACATTCCCCCACAAATAACACCCGTAAGAGGACACCATTGAAAGTGTCGCCTGTTGTGCTCCAAGAGATTCAAAAAATTCAACAACCCAACGTGAGGTGGCCAGGAGGGTGCATATGGCTCCTTCCACTGTGATCACGACCATCCATAACAGTCTCGAGCTGTAGTGTGTTCGTAAGGCCCACGTGCACCACCTCTGGGACCACATTGCCGAATGCAGGATCCACTGCAGATAAATCTATGAAGACACCTGGTGGGGTCCAAATGGAGGACTGTGGTCACAATGGACGAAGCATTGATTTACCTCACTGGCGGTGGTCACCTTTGGTCGATTGCGTACCGTAACACCAATAGCAAGGGGCACAGCAACTTCATTATTGTCACCGGGTTTGGATATGTGGGGAAGTTCCCGATACGTAAGGTGGAGAAAAATGTGAAGGTTAATGCTGCCTACTTTCAACCATCCATTATGACCCCAATCCTGTACAGCCATCCCTCGTTTGTACAAAGAGGACACTCAACAGCTGCATATTCAAATGGACAAGGCCTCAAGCCATACTGCCCAAACATCCCTCCACTTTTATCATAAGATAGATTGGGAAATAGGGATCCGTGTTAACCCATTTCATGACATTCCAGTGAAAATACCTGATTTCTGTGCAGTCTGACTCTTAAAAGAATGTCTGAAACATCGCTGTCCACGCACCCTTTTTGGAAAGCGTGCAGAGAGGAATGGGATAGGATTCCCATGCTCGTTCTCCAATGTAGTTTTCTACAATGGAAACTTCAATGTAGGGTGATAGTCACAATGCCGGTGGTTCGATTGAACACGACTGGGGGTGATGGCATGGCATATCATGATGTCAGTACACATTGAAAGTCGTTCAAACATCCCAAACAACTTTCTGTATTCATACAATTAAATTTCTAATCAGCTGGTTTTATGTTTCTCGTTTTTTTGGGAAGAGATTATAGACCTCATTTCACATACAGCAGGCTTCTCAATTTTCTTAACCATTATAAACACACTGCATGATTCATGAATGCTGTTTGAATGTTTTGCAATGGCATCTGGCCAGAGAATCAATAAACTCTGCATGCATGTGTACCATTGTGGTCACAGAGCCACAACAGCTGTATTTGCAAATGTAACTTACTAGCTATTTATCAGGGTTCGTACTCATTTTGGCCAATTGAAATACCAGACTTTTCCAGTTTTTCCAGGCAATTTGACATTTCCAGACAAATTTGTGGTGCTTTAACATTCTAATAACCAAGTTTTAAGTGTTGAACTGTACTTGCTATTTATGAGAGATCAAGTATATACATTGTAAAAAAAAGTTAACAAATAGAAACCATTAAATTTTCAAAAAGAATATCTTCCATCATGAACCTTCTCGAAGAAGGTTTTTCGTGACCTTTTTCATTTATGGGCTGATTTCCTTGACTTTTCCGAGATTTCCAGGTTTATGGAAACAAACAATTTTATTAATAAATGAATGTAATTCAATTGGGCATTAATTACTATCAGCTTAGTAATTGCTCTGAACTCTTTTGTGATACTTAATAGAGATTAGGCAGATTAATTTAATGGCTCGGGTGTAGAACATGGTAAGTGACATTTTGTTTGAAAAAATGTTATTAAAAGCTACACTGTAGATAAATTGTTTATGCGTTGTGTTTACCAATTTCACAAGGCTTCACCGAGTCCAATGCAAATTGTATGACATGGCAATTCAATCGAAAATTGAAGGATGTCACATTTTACTTTGTAACTCAAAAATTACCAAAATGTCACTTACCATGTTTTACACCTGAGCCCTTCAATTTGTATTGTGTGCAGGGTGTCTACCAGTCAAGAATGTCAAGAAATCAGCAGGTAGTCAAGAAATTATGCATGTGGTCAAGAATTTCTGTATTTTCTTTTAAATATAGTAGGGATGGGAACAATTAATCGTTACTCTATCGGTATCGGCCGATATTGGCATATCTGTTTATCGGTAAAATTACAGATTATTTTACCGATCCGATATATCGATAAATATATGATAATTTAGTGCAAAATTCTGCCATTTTGTTGTAATTTTTATGGATAATCTCCATGCCCTACTTTCTAAAAAAGTAAATGTCTAAATATGCCACTCCTTTTGCACTGCAGTCACCTTGAAGCACACATATATTAAGGAGGTCAATGAACCTTTTCAGGTTTTTCAAGGACCATTTCTAATTTTATATCGGATCAGTTAT
Source organism: Lepisma saccharinum (assembly GCF_977018435.1). Taxonomy (NCBI): domain Eukaryota; kingdom Metazoa; phylum Arthropoda; class Insecta; order Zygentoma; family Lepismatidae; genus Lepisma; species Lepisma saccharinum. Next base: position 31,858,311 of record NC_139258.1, on the reverse strand, counting down.
CGGTATCGGTAAATTTTATATGGGTACTTTATCAGTATCGGCCAAAATTTCATATCGGCCCATTCCTAAAGTATAGTGAATTTACATTGTTATATGCCTGTACTGGGATTTGTTAAATTGAATATTTGGAAATCTAAAATTGTAGTGAGTTGTGGTTAAGATTTGTTGGCTTTGTTTCGTAAGAATTTCATTCTTGCATGTAAGTTGTGTAAAAATATTAAATTAAGTAATGATGTAGCCATTCCCCATCCAAAATGAAGTCTGAAGCATCAATTTTTACATGCATTAATAATTAACGCAAGTCTAAATCTGTTGTTAAAGTACAACTTCAGTTTTCATCTTAACTGATCCTGTAGTAGGGATTTTTCATTAAATAAAAAATAAAAAAAAAATCTTGATTTCAAACTATTCCTAAGTAAAGAAGGAAAGAAAAAGGCCAAAAAAATGGAAAGAAAGGTCAAGAATTTTTGATTTGTTATTTTGGTAGACACCCTGGTCTCGTTTCAGGTTTGTAGGTTTTTAATTAAAACTATTTTTATAAAATAAAGCATGACTTAATTTTACTCATTATTTTCATATCAGTTATAGTCACAGTTATAATTTGATGTCTGATACAGTTGTTTGAATAATTTTTACATAAGTAACATGTTTTATTTACTTTGAAATGCACATGCATACATCCATACATGTTACACATTGTAAGTGCATTGTGAATGGTAAATCTCATGGAGAACACACATTAATGCCTCTGTGGTTGTTTTCTTGCAGGTTAAGGTGGAAAGTGAATCTGAAGGATATGAAGATGATGAGCTGGACAAGAAAGATGATCCAAGGAAGAAAAAGAAGAAATGGAAGAAGAAGAGTGAAGCAAAATGGAAGGATAACCCATGGATGTCCAAATCAGAGTCCAGGTAACTAAACTCATTTTCCGGAATGTCTGGAGTAAGAGAATGCGAATGGATCCTGGGTGCACGTTGCGGGTGTGTGCCTTGTTCAATGAATGCAGGAAGGGGAGGGGTCGTGTGGGAGGGGGCAACTCGTCTGGTCATTCGCTGTCCAGTAGTTCTGTAGTAAACTTCGTTGCTTTCATCCCGCACCCTTCCCTACCTAGTCTGGCCCCACTCACAAGCTTTTGCCTCTGCGCATTGCTACTCCAGACATTCCAGAAAAGTTGTATAAATACATTGATATATGTAGTTTCATATTTTGTTGAGAATTACATGTAATAATGATGCCTAAAATCTTCCGCTCAGATTATCTTCAGCTTTATTAGCATTAATTAAGGTACTCACGTTTTCCGCGAGTCTGTTTTACATTATTTTCTATTAATTTTGGTAGCCACTGCCACCATCCTCGTTGGAATTTGTTGTGTTGTTGCTTGGCGCGTTTCTGTTTTTTCCTAAATCGCCGCTAGGTGTGCTGCTGTCGCCTGTATGTCTGCATATATATTGTCTGCTGTTCACCTGTGTTAATTGCTGCAGTAACGGAAGCCAGGCATGGTGTGCCTGACCACTATCTATGTTCAGTTCATGGTTGTAGTGCATGATGGCGTGTTTTTCTTTAATTTTTGTGTCTATGAGAGTGTGTGCTTTGTATTTGACATGTACTTTCTCAATTTTATGGTTGTGGAATTTGATATGCTTGGCAAGTCCGGTGATGGGTTGGGCAGTTTTTGCATTTGATAGGTGCTGCTGAATTCTCTCACTGATGGGCCTGATGGATCTGCCGATGTAATGAGCCTTGCACTTGCATTGAGCATCATAGACACCTGAATTATTGAAGGGGGAGAGGAAGTACTGTTTATGTTTGTTTAGTTGGTCAGCTATTGTGTGCTATTTGGATGTTGTAGGGGCGGAGAGCTTTGGTAAGGCGATTGGATGTGGTAGGATGGTAGGGAAAGGCAAACCACACACACTCTGATAGACACAAAAATTAAAGAAACACACGCCATCATGCACTACAACCGCGAACTGAACATAGATAGTGGTCAGGCACACCATGCCTGGCTAAGTTACTGCAGCAATTAACACCAGTGAACAGCAGATGACATATACGTAGACATACAGGTGACAGCAGCACACCTAGCGGCGTTTTAGGAAAAAACAACAGAAACGCGCCAAGCAACAACACAACGAATTCCAACGAGGATGGTGGCAGTGGCTATCGAAATAATAGAAAATAATGTAATACAGCTTCGCGGAAAACATGAGTACCTTAATTATCTGTTATGACGTCTCATTCCGATAGTATGAATTTATTAGCATTGTTAGTTTACAGTTATAGTGCATAGTTTCTAGAATTACTAGAATGAACTGACATTTGACATTTGACATTTGAAACACTGGATGACAGAGATTTTGGTTTAAGTCCTTGATGAGCTTTCATTTCTTGCTTCACTTTCTACATAGTAAATATATATTCATAATACCGTATTTACTCATGTATAATGCACACTTTTTTCCAAAATTTTTGCCCCCAAAAACTGTGGTGCGTATTATGCACAGAATAATTCAGCCAGCCAACATGAAACCGTACAGGGTCATTCCATGATTTTGGGACACTTGCACTGATTTTTCATGTTTACGGAACCCTATCATGTTGTATATCGTTGTAAAGCTTGAATCCTGCAGTTTCTGAATATGGAAACAGTATTCCATTCAAGATAATGACACTAATGTGAAATGCGGTTGAAATAAGTTCATCACAAAATGAAGAAACATTCTGATTTTTATGGTATTTCGGATGAAGGAAAACATAAGGAAAAATATAATAAAAAATAAAATTTATTAGTGGCCAAATAATATGACATACATGGAGTGTGTAAATTCCTTAATGGAAGAAATCTTGTGCTGGTAACTGCTATTTGGAAGGTCCTGAATGTGCCTCGTATAAATGTTACATTAGTCACGGAAAGAAAAAGTATATATTTTGAAAAAGAAGGAATGAGCAATTGAATAGGTATGTCATTCACTCTTGATTGGCATAGCAACAACTTTACAACCTACAACTAAGAAAGCCATTTCTTGAAACTGGATTGTACTGCACATTATGTAAGAGATATAATTTTTTGTCACTTTTACCCATCCAAAACCAGAGTGCGCATTATACACGCACGTGCACTATACACACGTAAATACGGTAATTACCTATGCGAAATTCAGGGGATATAATTAATTGTAAATAATCCTTACATTGTGTCACTGAAAGTTCTGAGATTTTGTGCAACTCCCAGGATAACTACTGTATTTTGTTGGCAAATAAACTATAAAAGTTGTGCTTAAGATTAGGGGTCAGTAACCTCTCCTACGTGTCTCATGGAATGGGGCACAAAAAGAAAGCTATTTTCTATATATAGTTGTGGTTTGTTTTGCTTCTCAAAGTATTGTGCTCTTGTGTGAAGGGAATTTATAGTATCTTGTTCTCAGAAAACATAATTTGAAGAATATAATTTAAATTTTACAAAAAAGTTTCCTACTTGAAGAACCCATGTGATTCCCACAATAATCTGATGTTAATAAAAAAAAATAGGGTCGTACACTGTGCATAGTTTTGTTGATAATCCAGAATCTGTTGCAAGAAATAAAATGAATTATGCAGTAATTAAAAAAAAACATGATAGGTGTGGATAAGTATACCTACGTCTAGAATTAGCTATGGAAATATGGTAGTATTGTAGACATTGCATACAGTTATATACATCTGTGTGTGTCTCCTTGCCCATTTGTCGAAAATGGTTGTGCATACTGTGTTCTAAATAGGAAGTCAAACCAGGGCAGACAGAAATTTTTAAAAATTTATTTTGCAGGGGGAGGGGTTTCTAGTTTTTAAAATATTTTTCCAAAAAAAAAAAAAAAAAGTACTACTTTCTCAAAGAGTGGTATTTTGTAGCACATGAATTCAAGAAGCAAAGACACATAACCATTACTAGAACCCATATCCTGCTTAAGAATAGATGGCAACATTACTTTTTTGCTGTTGCTTAATACATATGGATTATTTTTTTATCATTAACATTAGGACTATTTTCAACAAAATTTAGCATGATTATAGGTGCTACATTAGTAATTTTTCTATTCACTTTGGATAAATGTTCGGACGTCAGGGATTCCATCTTTAGAAATAACTTAAAATGGACATTACAGTATGTAATTTCACATTTTGTGTTTTTATCAAGACCTAAAACTACATCTCCCTAATAATCTGTAATCTTTTAGCTCAAGTGAGGGTGTTGAGGAGGAGGAGGATCAGTATGAGGAAGAAGAGGAAGAAGAGGATCTTGTGTTCCAGTCAGATCATGAATTTTCTCCAGAATCAGAGTTGGAAGGTGATGACGATTATATTCCTACTAGAAGAGCAAGGACTGCCAGGAAAGGTGGGGGCATACTCTTGAAGTATATGCAGTTTATAGTTTTAGAACGAAATCGTATTTTCAAATGAATTTTAAGTATCTTCATTAGAGCTTTTTGGGACAGATTATATCTGGCCCTGCTTTTTCATACATAAGTTAATTTAAGCAACTTTCCAGCTTTTGTGAACACGATGTTACTGATTTTATTGGTCCTATTAATGCATTTTTATTGCCATATTTTATCTTCAGGCTTATTTTGCACTGAAGCTTGTGTAAAAGGATATTTTTGGTTATATTCATTCATTCATTGTTTTCTGCCCAGGGGCAGGTCTTTCCGTGCGACCTCCATGCTGTTTGATCTTCAGCTCTTTTGTCAATAATTTGGAATCTTTTTTACCGGATCTTGTTTCCCTCAAACATTCCTTCAATGACATCCGTTAGGATACAGTTTCTTCTCATCTAGTTGCCCAACCATTTTATTTTTCTCTTAATGATTATCTCCAACATTGATCTCTTTTCCCCAACTCTTTTAGCACTGTTTGATTTCACCCTTTTTCTGTCCATTTCATCCATTCTATTTGTCTCCATAACCACATTTCCAGAGCTTCCAGTTGCTTTTTCATACTTGTTCTCAGTATCCATGTTTCCGCACCATATAGAGCTACACTCAATACAAAACATTTCATTAGTCTTTTCCTCAGTTCTTTGTCCATAGATCCACAGAAAATATTTTTCTTTCTACTGAAGGCTTCCTTCGCCATTGCTATTCTTGACTGCATTTCATATCATATCATTTCATATGCATCCAAGATATTTAAAGCTGTCTACTTGATTGATTCTGTTATCTCTGATACTCACATTTGCCTTCCTCGGCTTTCTTCTGATCACCATTGCTTTCCTCTTATTCACATTTATTTTCATCCTGAACTGTTCACAGTGGGTATTAATTTCTGCTAGCATGGCATTTATGGTTCTTTCATTTTCTGCCTACAGGCCATGTCATCTACAAATCTTATACAAGATATTTCCTCCCCTCCTGCTGCTACCCCTCCCTTGCTATGGAAACAGTTTGTGACTTTCTTCTAAATAGATATTGCATAATGTAGGAGAAAGGCCTTGTCGTACCCGTCTTCCAATTTCACTTCCCTGGCTCATTTCTTCTCCTATTTTCACTTTTACATGTTTTTTCATGTATTATATTTCCATATACCGTGCGTTCATTTCGATCTTCAGCCGAGAGATCGGGAGAAGCGTGGTGGGCAGTGCTGACGGAGATGCCGACATTTGCTGCCTGTAATGCCCGCTTATTTTTATCGACATATGCAGACATTTATATAAATATTGCAAAACGAGCACTAACCTGTGTTATAAGAGTACGGTATTAATTTTAGTAGCTTAGTGGCTGTATGTGCTGTTGATTTTGACACGCCCGTCTCCTGTGAAACATGGTGTAGAGGTTTGTTTGGAGAACGTTCTAACGCTGCACCAATTTCATTGAGTTTTGCTTCGGTTAGAATCCGTCGTTTTTGCTTAGGTGTTTTAAAATTTAACGATCCAGTTTCTCTTAATTTAAGGACAAGATGTCTAACCGTATCTCTATGTGGAGGTGAAACGCCTGGGAATTTCTGTGCAAATTGCCTACACACGTCTCGACACGAGTCTATTTTCACATAAGTGTCATACATAAAAGTTCTTTGTTCTAACGTGAACCTTGCGGCTGGCATTCCAATCGTCTCACTGACACAACACACATACACAATGCAATAACACAAGAAAGTAACGGTAAGTAACCAAGAACTCTTGCGCACAGTATGAAATTAACACGCTCTTGGTTTACATCTGCTTGCCACTATACAGGGTGCTCGGAAATTCCACTTACAAACTCCTAGGGCTAGTAGAGGGGACTGAGTAGACAATATTTGGAATAGGAACCCATGTCTGGAAACGTACCGTTTCCGTGCTACAACCATGACAATGTGTCGGATGTGCCTGTGTTGGTATGCAACCGGGTAGGCAGTATATGATGTCAGAAGATCACCTGATGACCTAAAGTGTAATCATTTATTACAACCATGTCAAATGAGGTGTTACGTAAGGTACAGAAGTGAATGACGTGTGACTCAGTCTATAATACAAACAAATTTATTTGGTAACAATGCCAAGGGAACAAAAAAGAAACTTACTATTCATTAATCAACACCTGGGTCGACAGTGGAACGCAACAATTTGTAGACGTCACGTGCCATCAGGTGATCTTCTGACGTCATGTACTGCCTACCAGGTTGCATACCAACACAGGTACATCCGACACATTGTCATGGTTGTAGCACGGAAACGGTACGTTTCCGGACATGGGTTCCTATTCCAAATATTGTCTACTCAGTCCCCTCTACTAGCCTTAGGAGTTTGTAAGGGGAATTTCCGATAACCCTGTATTCACAGCTCTGTCTTCATCTAGTCGCAAAGGAACAAAAAACTCGAGCTCCGAGATTTCAGATTACAAGGAAGCTCACGAAAACCATTGACTTTTAACGGTTTCATCTGCAGCGTAATCTTGATACAGTGTTGCACATTCGAAACCTCCAAACGATCCCCATCGACACCCTTCATGGGCTGTTGCGTGACGGATTATTATTATTATTATTATTATTAAACTTAAGCAGGACGTTACTGGTCAAAACTATGATTAAAATGTTTTATTATCTGTGGCTCTTAACATCGTTTCTAAAGCGTATTTATTTGTGTATATAAGAGCAGAACTTGGATGAATTACAGATGATGAATTATAATACAGGTTAGTGTTCGTTTTGCAATATTTATATAAATGTTTGCATATGTCCATAAAAATAAGCGGGCATTACAGGCTGCAAATGTCGGCATCTCCGTCAGCGCCGCCTGCCACGCATCTCCTGATCTCTCGGCTGAAGATCGAAATGAACGCACGGTATATGCACATACGTTTTCTGTGCATCTCTTTATTTTTGCAGTCTATTAATTTTGCTGAACCCAAGTTGCACTGTAAATAGATGTGCCGATAACACAAGTACATGTTACACTCTTATAAATAATAGTTAAAAGTTGTGTGAAAATTGGAGATTTGCACTAAGGCTGTCACGTGCTAGTGAATTACTTCATTATGCACTATTCGTGAGAACTTGAATTTGTAAGTTTTAACTTTTTTTGAATTTTTAATTTGCAGAAAGTGCAGATAAAGATGAACCAATAGTGGAAGATGATCATCCCTGCCAGAAATGTGGACAGCTTGATCATCCAGAATGGATTCTCCTTTGTGATAAATGTGATGCAGGCTGGCATGCGTCATGCGTCAGACCAGCTTTGATGGTCATTCCAGAAGGTGATTGGTTTTGTCCTCCATGTGAACATGTAAGTATTAAAAGTAACATTTTGTAAAACTAATGCTGAATAGTTTGTCCTCTTTGCTAGAAATGTCATTGCCAGTAATTTTGTAAATTAAATTCAAACATATTATGCAAACGTAGAAGTTTCAGCGAGAAATGCAGGCTTGACCAGGACTCGAGCCCGGGTCTCTGGCATACCATGCCATTGCTCTAACCACTGAGCTACCGAGCCAGCCTGGCCTTGCCTGATTTTTCGCTGGTGCTGTTTTACCTGTGTTGAATCGTCTCTGCAAGTGCTACCGCAACAGGATCTGTTGCCATTCAAACACTGTAGACGTCGACGTTGCTTCGTTTCTCCCAGCGTAGAGATGTCAATTCATTAAATTAGGCACACACGGGAGATGTACTACGTAGAAGTTTCAGCAAAACATGCAGGCCTACCAGGACTCAAACCTGGGTCTCTGGCATAAACTTCTACGTAGTAAATCTCCTGTGTGTGCCTAATTTAATGAATCTAGCAAAGTAAAACAAAGCAAGCTGATTTCACCTCTTTTAAAAATCCTTAATATGTCCTTTAGCTGACCTCCGTGGTGGAGTGGCTAGTGCAGTGTGCTGCAATTCAAGGGGTCCCGGGTTTGAACCCCAGTCTGGGCATGGGTGTTCTTTGTGTGTTCTTTCATCATATCATTACTTATCTTCATCTTTGCAATTAGCCAAAAGTGGCAGAAAAGTGAAGTAAAGTGTTATCGCAAATACAGGTAAACCAACTTCTCACAAATAATGTTTAATGATTTGTCAATAATATGCAGAAAATTGTATCTTTTATATTATGTGAAAACTATCAAAAGAAGCTGCTGAACTTGTATGGCTGCTTTCCCTGCTTTAAGTTAGTTGTTAAAAATTCAAGATGGGTCTACGTATGCCATTGGAACTCTTTCAAGTTATTGCAGCTGCCCTGCGAGACAGTTTGTTGCTGCACATGGGCAAGGGGAACAGAAGGGGCTTTAGGCTCCATGTTACTGCCAGGAATTGTTATAACAAGTGTAAAGGGAAAGCAGCAATTCCAGTTTTACCCAGCATTGTCAGTAATGGAGTGGGATGTTTCCATTAATGGGGAACTTTGGAGCCAAGTATTGTAGAAAGGGAAAATCTAAAATGTGCTAGAAAGAGGGAAATTTAGACCATCATACATCAATGTTTATTTCTATGCTAATTTCCATTTTTTCTTTTACATTTTCTTCTGTTTTCCTCCTGTAGTGTAGCTTATACACACATGAAATATGGAGTTTCTCTGTTACTGAAGCTGCAGAAATGCAGGCAGTAGATATCTGTCACGTGAGGTAATTGCATTAAAAAATGAGCCAATGTAAATGCTTAATGATTGAAGGTAAAGAAGATTTGATAAATTTCATTTCAAAGCTAGTAATTTATTTATTACATTTACTGATTATTTTTTCTGAATTTTTTGTGTATTTTCTTTTTAAATTTTTGTATATAAAATGTTTATGTAATTACTGTATTAGGCAGTGTGCTTCTCTAATCACCTATTAAGATTTATTTTTCAAACAGAATAAGGCTTTTTTATTGCTGGGAAATGGAGTTTCAGGATGGGAATTTCCTGGTATCCTTTGGGAGAAATTTGTCTTGATGAATCTAGAACATCCCTAGGCAGTTGGTTTCTTGCTTGTATTGTTTCTTGATAGTGTCTCATGGAATTTTTTACTCTTTTGAATTATGTAGTTGTGTGGTTTTACTCTAACTACTGAGTTATGTTAATGCATTATCTCATTGTTCACAGGCGAACCTGTTGTACAAACTTCAGGATCGACTTCGTGAATATGAGCGTCTCATGAAGCGCCGTGAGAACGAAGAACTCCGTAGGAAAAGATTAGCGTACGTAGGAATTAGTTTGGATAATGTTTTGCCAAAAGTTGACAAGAAAGACGAGGAAGAAAAGAAACCTAAGGAAGGAAGTGCTAGTGAATCAGAAGGCTCATCTTCATCATCATCATCATCATCGGATTCTGACTCTGATTCCGAACCTGTGTATCAACTTAGAGCCCGAAGACAAGCACTTTTCAGTTACAGATTTAACGAGTATGATGATCTCATTCAATCAGCCATTCAGGTATGTATTTTCATTACTTAAATAGCTATAATAGATGTCAGTTGTGACATCAATTTATTGTCTCAATATGTCAGAAAAGTCTGATGCCTGCATAACTTGATTGCTTCATCTGCCAACTTGATTGCTTCATCTGACAACTAAGGACCAAACTGGAAATACTTGTTTACCAACTCATTGGCCAACTGCTAGATTGTGTGGCCTCGATGACATAGTGCCTTGAATTCTTGACTCACAATCTTGCTACTAAAGGTTCCAAGTTTGAGTCCTTTCCGGTCATGGGTCTGTTCTGTTTGTTTACTTGCAGTTCTCACTTTAACTCCACATTGGAAAAAAAAAAAGGATTTTCACATGAAACACACTTTAAATATACCAATGTAATTATATGCCAGCTGTTATCAGACAGGTTTTGTACACTTCCACCGAAAACACATTCATAACAGTGACCACAAATCTAGATTCTCCTATGTGCAGATTGCTACATTTATTTCCACCAGGAAACAGTGTCCATGCCACTACCAAGATACATTGTCATTAAGTGAAAAATCCGATCAAAAGCGGTATATAAAATGACATTTTGGTTTTACAATTGTGAAAATAATTCTTAATTTGATTTAAAAACTGAACTTATTACACAAAATAAACATAACCCTTCTAATAGCACATTTATGTAGTTACTAGAGTATTAAGTTTATTTCTGTATAAAAGCATCCAAATATTTACAGCAGAGTTAATCAATTGCATAACTCACAGGATAATTCAAACTTCAGAAAGTGCCGCGTCGATAAATAAAACTCTAAATTTCGTGTTTAAAAGTGTATTTCGCATTTTGCAGCTCATTTCCCATCATTTTGTTACAAAACAGGGTAGCAAAATGCACCTCACACCTTTCAGAAACCTGAAAAATGAACATTACACCATGCTATTTCACATTTCATGTTTTCGTCGAAAATGAAATATGCATGTCTCTAGTTATCTTACATTTCGCAATTAAGTTTTGTTCCCTTTTGCCTTGAGCTATTTCATTAACTACTTGTTAATTTTAAGAAATATAAGTATTGACAAGAATATATCATTTTGAATTTTTTTCTGAAGTTTAGCTTCATTAGTATTTATTGGGAATTATATTTTAAGAAAATATATACTGTTTTTCCTGAGAAATTAAATTAACTGGGTTCTGCAATATTTTGTTTTAGGATGAATTGGATGCTGTTAAGGGAGCAGGAAACCAAGGCCGAGGGAAAGACATAAACAATATAATTAATGCTGAAAAGGAAGAGAAGGAAGAAGAAGAGAAAGACAAGGAGGAAGAAAGTGAGAAACCAGAAGTGAATGGTGATGATGAGACCAAAGATGGAGAGAAGGAAGAGGATGATGATGAACGAGACTCATTGAGAAAACTTATCGTGTCCAGGAAAAAGCCTAAGAAACTCAATAATTTGGAATTTACCAGTGAAGAGGACGATGCAGATTCAGATGAAGATTTCAGAGGCACTGCGTAAGTGGTTTTCTTTTGTCTTTTACAGGTTCCTTTTTTAATTTTTTCTTTCACTTTGAAAGTTGTGTACATTAGGAATGAAGCATTATAGACAATGTTAAGTACCAGTATTAAGTATAGAGATTCCATACCTGATATGTTACTGATAGACGTAAAAGTGCAGTCATCCCAGACGTAAAAGTGCAGTCATCCCATGAAGAAACCTAATGATTTCTTTGCCTTAGTAGCTGAGCATCGTAACCAAGGTATCCCAGATTCGATACCTAGTGGAGACACATTGCAAAGTGGTTCGGATCCCACTTTAAACTAGGTCCAGTCCCGATTAGCCTACCTGTGCATAAACTGGACTTAAAACATCAATTCAAAGAAACGGTAACAGCATGTTGAGAGCTGGACTCACCATCTTGCTACTGAAGGTCCAGAGTTCAAGTCTTGATGTGTGCATGGTTGGTTTATTTGTGAATGTCCCTTTGTGAATTTTTATTTAATCATCATTCAACCTCATCATTGTGATTAGCGTACAGAGGCCAAGAAAAGAAAAAAGAAAAATTCAATACAAAAAGACTGCAAATAGAGGGTGTCCGGCTTAGACCTTTAACATTACAAAACAGTATAACTTTAGTTACATTCAATTTCAAATGAAACTTATTGTTTGTATGGTACTGGCAACTGTGGCCATTTGCCAGAATCACCAGTACTTTGAGTTGACTTGACGCGCATGCGCGTGTAACGCATAAATTTCAAGATGGTGGAGTAGACAGTTCAGCAGAAAGTGTTCTGCATTTTTAACTGGCAGAAAACAAATCTGTGAAGCTTGTTGAACATGCTTTTCGGCGTGAATTCAATCTTCAACGTCACGACGATGTTCCTTCCTCTTTGACTATTGCTAAGTGGGATAAACAACTAAGAGAAACTGGAAGTGTTGTGTCAGTGGCCGTGAAGTACGTGAAGCGGAAGGTATCAGAGGAAAACATTGAAGTGATTCGCACTGCATTCACACGAAGTCCATGAAAATCAATAAGACGTGCAAGTTTAGAGCTCAACATTCCTCGGTCTACTATCCATGATGTTGTGCACAAAAGGTTACGTCTATGGGCGTACAAGATCCAGTTTAATCAACGAATTTATCCTGATGATAAACCTAAAAGACAGACTTTTTTGGGCAAAATGTTAACCGAAATTGACAACAACAATGCTTTTCTGGACAAGGGATGCTTTTCTGATGAAGCTGCATTCAACACGTGTGGCAAAGTTAACAAGCAAAATTGCTGTACAGGAAAACCTCGTTAATACGAAGTTCAAGGGACCAAAAAATGTCAACTTCGTATTAAACGACTTCGAGTTATCCAAACTTTTCAAGATGGCGCCTTTTTTTCAGGTGTAAATAAAGTAGAGTATAAATTAGCCCCATAAAGGATATTTTATACTTGGTGGTAGCTCAGAAAATAAGCTTTATATGTACTATATAATAATATTGTACGTTTTAAAGGAAGTGTAAAAAATGTTACACAAAATGAGAACACGGTGCTTAACGCGGACACAAAGATTACAAGGAGTCGGTTAACACCATTTATCCTGCCTAGTTATACAACCGGTTATGCATGGGATGCATGTTGTGGCAAAAAGTCTTATAAAAAACGGTATTTTCTTTTAATTGTGCAAAGCTGTTGCTCTTCCACGAAATTCTTATAATTTTAGTTCATAAGAAACCCGTTTGCACGGAGACCTACGGAAAAGAAAACAATCTCATTTATTGCAAGAAGTGAATCTTGTCAGTAGTCACACGCGAGCAAGAGACGGGAGAATGAATATTGGATTTTATGTACTAGAACGTCGTCAGTTACAGGATTAACTGGTAAGAGAACATAACCTTTCCCTGGCACAAAACAAAACAAAAAAAATCGGGCCTGTAAATTTCATTCTGGTTCGGCTGTCTAAAACACATCGTAAAAAAAAGTCACGTATTCTTTGCTTCAGTTAACTTCATATTAGCCCCCTCCCCTTTTTCAGGGAGCAGTCCAAACTCTTCCTCAACTTGCATTGTAATCAACTCTGAAAAAGTAAACACACAACTTGCGATGTTTGCACACAATGTGTATCCTAGGACACATTAAACACTGCCGCACTCAATAATCACTCTGGTTTGGATCCCACTTTAAACTGTATATTTAGTCCGGCTTAGTTCAGCAGTATAAAATGAACTAAAAACCAGTTTTACGAAACTTGCGTATTTCCAGATTAATCAACAATTTATTGTAGGTTTCAGGAGTATTCTGGACGTCAAACACTCGCTCCGCCAAAACGTTTCCTCTCGTATTCCTACAATGAGCATTGTGTTTTTGTTTTTTTTTAACAGCAGCACGCTAATGGTTCTGAAGAAAAGCGGGGATTATATGGCTTTGCGAGATTCAAAACAATGAAGCAATGAAGCTTATTCCTTCCCACTGGATGAGTCATTGCAGTTATCAGCAAGCCAGAGGTTTCCAGACGCTAGACTAAACACTGGCGCCAGCTGCAGCGTAAACACAATGAGCCCGGCTGGAAGTTAGAGCAGCAGGTGGCAGAAGGGAAATCATCGGCATTTTAAAGATAACGCAGTTGTCGAAGACCGAACTTTTATCAGCAGTGTGAAAAATCACATTACCATGCACACCAGTGGCGGATAATGAGCTGTTGTAGGAGAAGGGAGGGGACACTTTTCTTTTACTTATCATGCGGTTTTTGTTCGTTTTAAAGAAGGTTTTCAGAACTGTTTGCTTTTTTTTTAGACGCCAAAGGAGCCGGTGTGCGCACACAAGCAAGAATATCATGGCCGAAACAATTAGCAACGGACCCCCCCCCCCCTCCTTTGCTGATAGATAAAGGGGAGAAGTCACTCAGACAACAAAACACTGTTTTGGCAAATTTTATGACCGGCACAGTTGGGAAACGTATGAAGCGGGAAACTGGAGTTGCAACATACGTAAGATCGATGTCAACTTTTGCGGGAAACCTAGATGACAACGCATTAAGCGGGTTGACGATCTTTAGTTGGCCTATGCTGCTTTGATTATCTGTAACAGTTTCCCTTTTTTATGAAGTTCTACAGGACACAAAGTACACGCTTTTAATGAAAGTGGTTACCTGAAGTTGTCTGCTACCAGGCCAAAAGTTGCTCGCTCACGGGAAATTGCTGTATCTCGAGCTCAGAGCTAGACAGATTGGTGAGACTTCCAGGCGCCACGCGACTTGTATTTTGGAACATTCGTGCGATTTTATCTCGCATTTCTCATCTGGCACTGGTGAATATTTCCAAGGAGGCGCATTCAGCGGGGAAAGAGCTTGACCTCCCATGCACATTGACAAAGAATGTCATGTCCAGCGGGCATTTCGGGCTGCTTCCCTCGAGTTGTCAGCAGCTCTTAGGACAAGGAAACATGTCAAGGTCAAGTTAAAATAACGTCCAAGATCTCTCCACATCCGATCTTCTCTTGTCGACTTACGCAGGTGTCTACTTCGAATTAAGCGAAACCAGTTTTGCAGAAGGGTCTTGTAAACAACTTCGTATTAAAAAATATCCGTATTTCGATTTATCCGTACTGGAATACATTATAAATCCTATCTTATCGGCTGGGGAATGGGAAGAACTTCGGATTAAAGGGTACTTCGTATTAACCAATATCGTATTAACGAGGTTTTCCTGTATTTGGAGAAGTGACAATCCTCATGAGTTTCGTGAAATTGTGAGAGACTCGCCAAAAGATAGTGTGTGGTTTGGGTTAATGAAAGAGAAGATAATAGGCCTGTTCTTCTTTGCTGAAGAAACAGTGAGAGGAACAAATTATTTAGACATGCTTCAGCATTACGCTGTGCCTGAAATGCCTGCAGAAACCATTTTCCAACAAGACGGAGCCCCGGCACATTTTGCTATCATTGTACGAGAATTTCTCGATGAGCATTTTCCTAGAAGATGGATAGAAAGAGGATCTAAACCACTTGCTTGGCCTCCATGCTCGCCGGATCTTTCCCCCGTAGACTTTTTCTTTTGGAGGTTCATCAAGGACCAAGTCAACAGTATGCCCGTCAAGAACTTGGAAGATCTGCGTAACAGAATTTGTCAGGCGATTAACAATGTAACCCCTCAAATGCTAGTGAATACCTGGACGGAATTGGAATATCGGTTCGACATCTGCCGTGCCACAGGGGTGGCTCATATCAAGGTTGTGTGAAGTGCTGGTGCTGGGACAAAAAATGCATGAGTTTTTCAACCAAAATGTAAATTTTGGTAATAAAATTTGGTTTCTCTGCAAAATTATGCTCTTTTGTAATGTTAAAGGTCTATGCTGGACACCCTATACATACTGTAGATCTGATAGATTGACGTTCTGCAAAACTGATACCATCAAATAGGAATGGACTGATATGATTTTTTTGCTGATGCCTGTAAAAGTACTGATATAAAATGTACTGATACAGGTAACAATGTATTGCAGTTGATACCATATTGTTATTCACCTGTATTTCAGTATTTGCAAAAAATACACTCAAACCTCCACCATTGAATTATAGATGTTTCTGTATGATGATGCTACCAATGACATTAAAGAATTATGAAATGTCTATTTAAGAAAAGACAAATCTTAATAAACTGGTGTGAATATACCATGTGATTTTCATGTTATTTCCAATCGGTCAGGTTTGCGTTACTTTTGGTTCTCGGCATAATTAGTAATTATGAGCTTCAACATTTGATTTTTTCTATAATTTTGTGACAATATAATCTTGAAATGACAGGAATTTAATGTGAAATTTAAAATAAGTACAGTGGAACCTCGATTTTAAGTTTTTCAGGGGACCAAGCTGAAAAATGCGGGAAAGTGTAAAACGGGAAAATTTTAGATTTTGCTATGTTGGGACCATCAATGTATAATGCTGGAAAATGTAAAGTTCAGGAACATAAATTCGGGATTCCAATGTATATGATGTTGATAATGTTTATTGCAAATGTAGCAGTTTAGCACTTTACAATTTACAGGACTTTCCTCTGTTATATTTTTAAATATTTACCTAAAACCTTCAGATACAAATTGCATGTAATTAATTTTTATTTAAGTGATTCGAGAAGTTTTGAAAATATCTCTTGTTTTCTCAATAGGTCTGAAGAAGATGATGAAGATGAGTACATAGCAGAAGAGAGTGATGATTCAGAGCTTGATAGAGGTAGAAGGTCAAGAAGGAGACATGCAGGACCTGTTCGCCGTTCTTCACGCACTCGTGTTACCAGATTCGACAAAGAATTCAGTAAGTACTATGGCCTTCAAAATTGAATTTATCATGAAAAAATGCAGTTCATTGTATAAGCCTGCATGCTTTTCTGCTCAGAATTTGTCAATCGGAATGCCGCATAGAACGGTTGTAGTGCCTGGCAACCATCTTACATGCATCTACTTACTGTGTTGCTTTCTGACCAGAAACTTCTGGTCACTCTGTATGGGTTTATCTGTTGGCAAGATGGTGGTCAAATTAATTAAAACAAGCAAGTGTGTAAAAGCACATACTGCATGGTAGGATAGTAGGTGTTCAAGAAGTGAGAATGTGCCTCATTTTTTTGTTTCATTAACCCTTAGCACGGTGGTTCCCAAACTTTTTCATTTCACGGCACCCTTAGTGTTTCAAGATTTTTCCGTGGTACCCAAGTTAGAATGTAGGCCTATCTAACACTGGCAATGCTCAGTTAATGTGGTTAAGTAGTTTGCCTTAAATTAAAAAAATAAACATATTTCAAATTCAGGAACATTTTATATGTAAAAAGTACTAAATAAGCACATATTTGGAATAAGTGTCATTTCATTGAGAATAATGGAACATTTCACGGTGCCCCTGTAAATCAGCCACGGCACCCCAGTGCACCGTGGTGCACACTTTTGGAAGTACTGCTCTAAACTAATCACTTTATCTATCCCCCTCCCCTAAACTACATAATTTTAATTATTTCACGAAACAGGCCACTGTCCACATGATCACCAAACAGCACTACAAATGTGTCTCAGTTAAGTTATAGCACGATCACGAAACGGAGAAGTACCATACCCACTCCTCACCTCACCACCACGCCAATCTCTACTTTCAAACTACATTTAAGTGTGGTTGCCTGTGTACTAGTTTCATGATAACATGGTCACCCAACCGAGAAGTACCATACCCACTCCACAGACCTCTGCCTCCATGCCATTCTCCGCCTTCGAACTTTAATTGTAGTTTTATCAGTACTAGTTGCAAGATCCCATGGTCATAAAACAGAAATATGATACCTCATCCACCCCACCTAATCAAAATTTGATCCCTGGAAACCACACTTGCAGTTTACTTAGTACCAGGTAAGTTCCCGCACTGTCGCTCAACTGAGAAGCATGGCACTATATTCTGGTCCACCCGACCAGAATTCTATTCACTCCCCGGGGAGAACACAGTTATAGTTATTTTACGTACTCATTTAATAATCACATGGCTATGAACCAATTATTTTAAACTTGAAAAACCCACCCACACCACGTGAGCCTAGGAAAATCAGTTTGAATCCGTTTGAAGAGCAGCAAGAAAATTGATTGTTAAGTGTACTTTAAGCACATAAATACAGTAGTGTGCTGATAAATAATTTGAGGTGGGTGAAACCGAGACCACCTCAAATTTAGAAAAAAGAAAGAGAAAAATCTTGTACAATATGGAATACCTAGGACAAAATCACAAAGGTTAAAGAAAACAGTATTTACAAAAACTACAGTATGCAAAAAGGGGATATGCAATATTATGATGAATATTGCACTCACATTGCTGAATACAGTAGCAACTATGGCCGAGAAAAAGGGTTGAGCAATATAGAACTTAGCTTCTGCTTCAGGGCATTGCATAGTTTCTGTTCACAAGCCCATGTACCTGAGCACTTATCAGATTTTCTTTTCCCTTGGATTATACAGGACATCAGGTTATAGAAACCCTACTGAATAATAAATGGTTGTCATGAATGTGGGACCAGTTGTTTAGACTGACCATAAACTATTAATTTTTTTTACGTAAAATGCATAATTGGTATAGTTTTTAAACCTAAGCACTAAGCTTTACAATGAAATGATCTATTGAATGTGTCATGTGCACTAACTAATAATGTAGGAAATTGCATTCTTTTATACCTATTTTATTGATATTGACATTGAAAAATGTCAACAAAACAATGCTATAGTAATTTACAAACAAGCATTTTTTATTTTGTTGATTGTCAGTCAAATAGCATAAAAAACAAAGGATTACTATAGTAATAATGTAATGAACAAACAATTATTTTATCTTTGTAAACAAAAAAATATTTTTCTTAAAACAAACTCTATCATAGTAACTTACTAATAGAGCCCGGAAGTTCAGGTATTTATTTTCGTTAAAATAGGCAGGCAAAAAGGCATTTATAATGTGGAAAATAGGCACTAAAAATGAAAAAAGGCAAAATAAACCGAAAAAAGGCACATTTGGAAGTCTCTTACTTTTTTCTATAATTTAAGTTCTCTCAACATTCATTGATAGTCGTCTGTCAGAGAGAATGTTTTTCATAATAGAAAATGATCTTTCTACTTCGACAGAAGTTATCGGAGCATACATAAAACAAGCTAATGTAGCTGGACTCATTTCGGTAACAGCATTTTCACCTTTTAGAATATCACAAATTGTTTTCAATTGTTTCAGGTCCGCATTTGCACTCACTACCCATTTGCACTTTTCCACATCAGCTGACCCCTTTTCTCCTGGCACTTCCATCATCTGCTGCATAGATTCCTCGAAGATTTTCATGGATGCTACAAGAGTCTCACCTCTTTTCTCTAGCTTTAATATTGTCTCTGGCAATACACCATAATGTGCAAAATTAAACAACAGTTTATTCTTCAGTTCTGAATAGCACAGGAGTTTTTCACTTCACGAATTGAAGCCGCTTCATTTTCTGCAAGAGCATCGATCAACTCACTGATTTTTTCAAGGTTGTTAGCATAATATATAGCTGCTAATATCCAGGTTCCCGATCTCGTCAAGACTGGTTGCGGAGGTAAACTAAGCTCAGGTGCAACTTCCTGAAATTTTCGGGTTCGAGAGGGAGATTTCAGAAATATGTTCTTTGTTTTCGAAATCAACCTGTCCACTTCTGGGTGCAACACTCTAACTTCTTCGGCGATTCTGTGCATTGTGTGGGCTACACATGTGATATGAAACATGTTCGGGAAGAGAATTTTCAATGCTATGGCAGCCTTCTTCATATAGGGAGCTGCATCACTGATAAAAAGTAACACGTCATCATGATGTACACCATGTGGCCAGAGCAGAAGTAGGGAATTTTAGAATAACTGAGCTATTGACGAACCATTGGCTCTCTCTAGTTGTTCTGATGTGAGAAGAAATGACGAGGATTCTCCGCATGTTGGTTCCATAGTTCCTATGATGACGTTGGCTATATAGCGTCAGTAATATCATCTGTTGAAATCCAGATCTTTTTTCCACCAACTTCAGCACAAATTCTTTGCAGAGCTTCTTCGTAGCAGACGCTTAAATATGTTTTCCGCAGCGTAGATTCCGACGGCACCGTTTCTTTAGTGTTTTTCTCCAGGAATGTCCTTAGTGACTTGTTTTCCACTTTCCAGAAAGGTATTCCTGCTTCCATGAAAGCTTTGCACGGTTCAAGAGAAAACTGAGATTGCCTGTTGGATGAAGTGCCCACTGTTGAAATTAGGGACATCTTCTTCTGTCTCATCATTTTAGCAGCTGCAGATTTATGTTTTGCTGTTGACAAATGCTGAGATATAAAGTATTTTTTCTCATGGTTGATTGTTTTTCACATATCTTGCAGAGAAGAATAGTACCGTCTGTCGAAAATGTGCTTTCACCAAATTCACACACGTAACCATGTAACTTACCACTTAATGGCACACTAAATTTCGGCATGATGACAACTACACGATCCTTTACCTCCAAAGTGCAGAACTAAACTAAAGATAGAGAACTTAATTTTGGAATCCATGCAAAGCCCCTTGGGCATTAGTGCTGTTTCTTGTCAATAACCTCCTGACACTTACGCTGGACGTGATGACGTAATTGTGCAGGTGTTCTGCAACAGGTATTCATGAGTCAATCATGCACAAGGAAATGTTAACGGAAAGGCAATATCCTAAATCAGCATGAAGTCTCTTATCTCACACTTTTCTCCTTCAGCAACGTTGAAACATACCCGAGTTCAATATTACTTTATTAAGGCGAAAATTATTCACATAATAAACGGAAGAAAAATAAATGCCAACAACGTTTTTTGGGAGCAAAATAATTTATGTTTATAATTTATCCTACACATTTTTTAAAGGAAATTGTCAAATTTCATTGAAAAAGTAAAAAAAAGGCATTATAATTTAAAATAGGCAGTGGGGTCCCAAATAGGCAAAATGAAAAGGCTTCTAAAACATTCGAAACAACATAAAAAACATATATCTGGAAAAATTTTATCAATATATGCAGTAGATAAAAAGAGGCATTTTGCCAAACTTCCGGGCTCTACTTATTAACAATTCACTTACTGAAAGTATGTGGGCACTTTTAGATGTCTATGACTAGCCTTTCAGTTATTTTTTCCAAAACACTTATGTAAATGAAAATTTTTTGTGCATTTTTTTGCTTCTGCAGAAGGTCAAGTATTTGCTTTGACATTCTTGTAAGGGAAGTAAAAATAACCATACACAAAAAGTAGGGATGAGCTGATACCGACACTGACATCCGATACCAGTGGTGTCGGTAAGATATTTCCACTGATACCATCAGATACCATTGTTTTCGAGTCGCTAGAATCTCAGCCAAAGCAACATTTGTCATTTTCAAAAGTTCGTTCACCCTTCCTTGGAAAATGTTCTACATGTATTTTTTTCTGAGAATTGCTGGACAAACCCAAACCCTCCTGTGAAGCAGATAATTGACAGGACCAAAGGCATGGGTAAAGTGAAAGCTGTGGCCAAACTTAAAGGCTGTGTGGAAATGAAAGTAGTCATTATAATTTCAAATTTCTGCTTTCAAACTCATGGGGTAAGAAAGATGGATATTTTTAAAACCAGCATTACTATCATGTAAAAAGTACTAAATAAGCACATATTTGGAACAATCGTATTCATTACAGTCACTGTCATTTCAGGGAAAATATTGGAATATTTCACGTTGCCCTGTAAGGCAGACATGGTGCCCCAGGGCATTTCGGTGCACACTTCGGGTACTATTCTCTTAACAGACTGAAGCCTCTTGCACCTGTTAGCACCTCTAGATGGGTCTTTTCAAGTACGCTCTTTACAAACTTGGCCCAGAGTACAAAATTATTGAAGTTCAAGAAGTAATTGTTGCAGAAATATCAAATTGTTTTTTTTTTCCCACGGAATGTCCAGGCTGGTATTCAAATCCTGGGCCCCTGGTGTCATAGCATACTGTGCTACCCACTTCAGTATGAAGATCTGCAGATGCTGATTTAGAAGTAGAACCTGCCTATTTAGACAACTACAAAACTAGAACAGATAAATAATTGTTTATATTCATAAAAATAATAACAAATGGCAGAGTTTACACTAAATGACAGCCTATTTATAGATAAAGTGAAATTGCAATTCTACACTTTTGGGGTTTAAGGTAAAAAAAACACTAAATACAGGAAAATATAAAAACTTGATTTTTTTTTTTACAATATTATACCCTATTGGGACCATAAAGATTGAATGTATATTGCAGGGAAGTATACAATATGTGAACGTAAGTTTCACTGTATCAGTGGTTTATCTGCCACTGTAGTTCAGTCTCTGTAGGGCATCTCTGTCATAAGGGAGACCCAGGGTTGGTGATCTCGGGTGGGAATTTTTCAGACAATGTTTCTGCATAAAATGTCTGGGGCTCATCCAACCTCCCAATAAAATAGGTGCCAGGGTTATGAGGGGGGGGGGGATAAAGGTGACCATCACCTCCACAATGGCTGAGATCGTATATGTGTAGTGCCCATACCTCAACACCCTTCATGCTGCAATGTTTCAGAGAATGGCTTTACCTTTAATTGGTCAAATAATCAGCAATTTTACCAATATTGACCAGTATCAATAAGCATACCAATTAATCTGTCCCATTTCTACTGGGTACAGTGGTAAAATTTTCAACAATATTGTCCAATACAATGAAATTTATACCATGGTTATGATAACATGAGAGTACCATTTGGAAATAATTAATTTCATATTGATGAAGAAATTTTACTTCTTCCTTTCTGCATTCATGAAGAAATTTCAATCTTGCCTTCTTGATGTAACTGTAGAAAGAGATGTGCTCATGTTATTTTTTCCCCCGCCAGTTAATGATGACAGTGAGGAGAGTGATGCACCACGAAGAAAAAGAAACATTCGACCATGGGACCAGTCGGAGAGTGAAGAAAGTGATGAAACATGGGGAAAGAAGAAGAAAAGGTAACCATATTATATGCAATTTATTTATTTGTCTTAAATGTACTTTGAAAGGAACAAGAAGTAGCTACCTTTACTGTATCATTGTATGATTGTGAGTGAAAAAATGTTGCATGACCACAACTTGAATATGGATCCTTAACATTCCATGTCAAGTTGTACCAAGTTCAGTCTGGTTAATTAACCAATTCAGGTATAATAAACGTCAGATAGGAACATCATAGTAGAATAATGAGAGCACTCTTTCTTTCCTTATTCTTAATTTGTGTCTTTCGTTTATATCATAGGCACACACTGCATATGAATTTGCAAGAAGGGCTCACCAACTAGCTTTCTAAATGGTGCAGGCTATACATTGACATTAATGTAGGTTGTGTAAATGTAAAGCAAGTTCCACACTCTATAAAGTATACAAGATGCTACTACATCTCTTCAACTTGACCAGACCCGAATGCTGATTTTATTTCTCCCGAGAACAATGGCTGGATATATCATAAAGACTTTAGTTTGAGTCTTGGTAGAGCCACATTTTCTCACTTCAAGTTTCGCGTGTAATAAACGAGAGATAGTTTTCCTTTCTGTAGGTATCTATACAACGGGTTTCCCAGGAACTAGAGTTGTAATAAGAATTTCGTGGAAGAGCAACGACTGCACAATGAAAAGAAAATATCATATTTAAAGACTTTTTGATGAAACTTTTTCATGTTCTATTTATTTTCCTTCCCACAACATGTGCCTGTGCAAAACATTTTTATGGGGGTAACTTATACTCTATTTCTACCTCAAAGAACAGGTGCCATCTTGAAAAGAAATTTGGATAACTCAAAATAGTTTAATTCGAAGATTGAGGTTTTCCTGTAATGGGCTTTTTTTCCATTTCAGTAAACAAGCTATACCACGAAGATCAAAATCCAAGAAAAAGAAGAAATGGGATTCAGATTCTGATTTGGAGTCCTACAAGAAGAGGAAAAAGAAGAAGTCAAGGGTAAGTTTTATTTTTCCCCTTTGTACCTGTTACTGTTCTTGCAATCATATTACAAATTACCCATTACTAAGGGCATGCATATTTAGTTTTTGACAAAAACACGAAATGTGAAATAACATATTGCAGTGTTCACTTTTTGTGTGTTTTAAAGGTGTGAGGTGTATTTTGCTACCATGTTTTGTCACGAAATGTTGCTAAATGATCTGCAAAATGCAAAATAAACTCTTAAACACGAAATTTAGGATTTATTACCAACTTAACACTTTCTTAATTATCCTGAGAGTTATGCAAATTGCGGGAAATTGATTAATTTTGCTGTAAATATTTGAGGAACAAAAATGGACTCCTTTATACAGGAATAAACCTAACACTCTCATAACTATATAAATGTGCTATTAGAACCGAAATGTTAATTTTCTGTAATAAGTAGGGCTGAGCCGATACCACCATTTGCCGATACCTTAACAGATTCCAACCGATACCGATGCTGATATTGATACTTGTAATTCCAGTTTAAAGTAAGAAAGGCTAGTTACTGAGTCATAAGACTCATCACATCACATTCTATGAATGATATTAAATACTCCAAATTACTCTCGCACAACATTATATCACTTAAAATGTCCTGTCGCATTTTATGTGGACTTCTTTCTACCCCCAGAGGATGCTAAAGAAGAAGTAGTTTTTGAAATGTTGCAAGCATTAAAGTGATGCAGATACATCGAAAAAATCTGTGGATTACTATTATAAGTGTCCCTGCTTCATTTCATGATTCCCAATTTCATTATACATGTCTTTAAGAGGAGAGAAAGTTATAGTGTGTAAAATAAAATTTATGTAGTGCGTATAGTGTACAGCTTTCACAAGGAATGCAAAATAAATACAAATGTAAACATAAACTGGAGAGGGAAGAAAACGACGTAAAAATATACACAAATACAGATATTTATTTCATGCTCGTTTGGCAGCTCTGTATATGCCTTGCTGTCCATTAGTCTCTGTCATTTGCAATAAAAACAAGTCACTTCAGTGTCGGCATCGACCAACAGACACACAGAAGGGTAGAGCACAAGAAGAAAGTCCACGAGCCTCCCTCCCACAGTGACATTCATCCCTTTTCCAGGAACTCCGGAATGAGCCTAGCATTATAATAATGCTGGTTTTGAAAACGTCACGTTTTTGACCCACGAGTTTGCAAACAAGAATTGGCAATGAATGGTTTAGCGTTGACCACCAGGCAGTTACATGCCTTCAGTGTCACTTTTGGGTGCAGCACTTTCACTTTAGCCCTGCTTTTGATCTTGTCATCTGCTTCCCAGGAGGGTGCATCATTTTCAGAAATGTACATGGAATTCTTGTGCGGGACCCCAACCTGTCACAAGGAAGGGTGAACAAACTTTTGAAAACTATAATTCTTGACAAATGAGTTGTTTCTCTTGGCCGATCAAGCCATTCAAAATCTTTGGTATTGGGTGGTATCGGCGAGAGAAATCCAACCGATACTTACTGATACCCTGTATTGGTATTGGCTCAGCCCTAGCAATAAGCAAATTTTTAAATCAAATTTAGTGTTTTATTCACCATTTTAGCACCAAAATGCCATTTTATATACGACTTTTGATCCCAAAATATGCCAAGTTTTTGTACCGAAATCTTGATCTTTTATTCACCATAAATATGTGGATCTACAAATTACAGGTCTTTCCAATTTTAGGTCTGGAGTAGGTGCTTGCAGGCTACTTATTTATGAACACATTTTGCATGTATTAGAGGTGGACCAATACATGGGTACCAATCATTTCATATTTTGTCATCATCCTTCGCCATTTCCTGCCTCTGGCTGGTTCAGCATAGAAGTCAAGCCTTTCCATTTTTTCCCTAGTCTTCCACCACTCCTCTCTTTCCACAGTGTTCCAATCTTGTCCTCTTCTCCTAACACTTTCCGCTATCTGCTCTTTCCACCAACATCTTGGTCTCCCCCTTAGCCTTATTCCCACTCCTTGTGCATTGTAAGCTCTTACTGGTAGCTTTCTGCATCCACTCTCTTCATGTGTCCGAACCATCTCATCTGTGCCTGATCTATCGTGTCTTGAAGCTTCACCACTTCCACTGTCTGTCGAATCTTCTCATTCCATATTTTATCCCTACTAGTTTTCCCCAATATACTCCTTAAAAATTTCATCTCCACTGCCTGCATCTCTCTTTCGTCTCTCTCTGTCATTGTCCAAGTCTTTGCTCCGTACGTAATTATTGACATGGTATGTGTTATATATTACCTTCTTGCATTTCATAGGTACATGCCCCTGTTCCATATCAATCTTTGAACGCTTTGATATAGTCCACCACCCATTTGTCCTCTTCTGTTTACCACCTCATCTATTCTTCCACTTCTCTCAATTATGCTTCCTAGATATTTGAAGGTCTCCACTACCCTCAACTCTTCCGTGTCCATCTTTATTCTTGGTTCCTACTTTTCTATTATTATTGAGATGAAGTAATTGAGTACTTATTTCCTTAGGTGAAGTATGGTTTGGATGAGGATGACTCCAAACATGGCAGAAGAACTCGAGGAAGGAAAATCAACTATCAGGAGGAGTTTGATTCTAATAGTGACTCTGTAAGTATGATTTCCTTTCCCATTTTCCTGCTAATTAGAAGAAGAATAGTTTTTGCAATTTTGTCCAATTTGAATATATTTCCATATGAAAAATACATATGGTACTGGAATTCATTTTCTTGTGTATGTAAGTAGCCAGGGGTTTCAAGGTGGGGTTCTATACAATATATGGAATCATTTCACTAGTCAGATTTGTAATATGAACATTTCCTCTGAGTTGTTTACGACTTCTTTTGAATATGTACAAATTTTATTGTTTTCTTCAATCTTTTGACTACAGGGGAACTCCAGTTTTACTTTCCAGGATTTTAATTTTCCTACATTATACATTCAATCTTCATGGTCCCAACAGAGCAAAATGTCATAAAATTTTCCTTGATTTTAAGTTTCTTCACCTTGGTCCCCAGAATAATGTAAAATCATGGTTCCACGGTATATCTAAATGTCCATCATTAGACTATTCAAAACGGTGTATACAGTGAAACTCTGATTTTATTTCGAAATTTTACATTTTTCCGATTAAACAAATGTAGATCTATCCCTTTGCAGTATACTGTGCCATGAAGGCACAAGGAGTATGGTAGGGCCGCGTACCAAGGTTGCCCACATGTAGTACTGTGGGTGAGTCTCGAAGTTGCTTTATGCAGGGACATTGAAACGCGTCGGTGGACATTCTGGGACATCCTGATCGTCGACTGTTGTTGACTGATCCTGTCTCCTGGAACTTTTGGAGTAATTGTGCAAATGTCACATGCGATGCTGGATCTCGTTGGAGGGTCTGATTGAAATAATTTGAAATTGCAGCAGTACTATCTTGATGCATTCCTCACACTTAAGAGCATTGTGGCACTGTTTTCTCACACCTGGAAAATGAGACATTTGTTATAATCATGAGTCGTAACTTTTCCTGATTAAAGGTAGGTTAAAAACGTTCACCATTGCATTTCTCGTAAAATTATAGCCTGATTACAGCCCCTTCCCATTGGTTTGAATTCAATATGGTGGACATCCGCTTGGAACACATCCATCCATATGGTAATCCCCTAGGCCAATGTACTCAGCCTAACTCCTTTACATTTTACAGGGGCTGTTGAGGGACTTTTGAATTACCCTGTAGATTGCTTGGAGAATTGCTCAGCAATTTGAATGAAGCTTTAGATTCAGTGTCAAATTTAAATGCCCGTGTTTCCCATTTGAGAGCTGCCCCTCCTGTTACATGAAATGCATACCCTCCAGAAGTTCAATGTAGGCTAAGAGCTTTTAACTTTTTTAAGCTGTGCCCAGTTTGACCATTTCTAGATCACTTGGCAAATGAAACTCTTGCTAAAACAAATGGGTGAAGGAAAACGTTTCACAGCTAACGGGATGATCATCTATCAAATTATATGACAGCACAGCCTGAGAGTTAATGGCTAATGTAAGATGGAGGTAAACATCTTTGTTATTTAACATATCCTTTTGCCAGGACATGACTTGTCTGAACATGTTAAGATGTAAAATGCAGAAGCATAAAATTGGGGTACCACTGTATATTTTGAATATCCAGCAAGGGCTTTCTTTTAGAAATGTCACAGTTATGTATGAGAGTCGTTCAAATTAAACATAGACTAGGGTGTAGGAGCTAACACTGTTTATATGCAAGAGAATGCACAATATCACAAACATAGCGTACTGGTATTACTTTGACATAGGCTACAGATAAGCACACCCACTAGGCTACAAATAAGCACATCCACTGTTCAGACAACTGTTCCAATGCTGAACAAGTTTCTGGATACCGTATGCAAAGAAGGACACCGGTTGTGTGTTGAACCACTCTTCCACGCTTACCCTTCAGAGCCTTCTTCAGTGGACAAAAGATGTGAAATTCACAAGAGGAATGATCTGGGATGTACAGCGGGTGTTCCATAACATCCCACCAAAAACAGCACAGAGTGCCCATCGTTGCATTGGCAGTGTAGGGGGATGCGTTATCGTGGAGCATGCTCACACCTTGTGAGAGTTTTCCTGGCCGTTCGTTTTTGATGGCCCTCAGAGTTTTCTAAGGTGCCACAATAACATTCAGTATTGATCGTGGCACCGGCTGACAGCCACTCCAGCAGCAGAAGTCCACGGACATCGAAAAACACTGTCAACATGGCCTTGCCCCCTGAAGCAGATGACTTTACCTTCTTTGGTCATGGTGACACAGGATGTCTCCATTCCTGGCTCGCTTTCTTCATTACAGGCTCAAAATGGTGGCACCAGCTCAGTCACAATTTGCTCTAAGAAACTCTGTCTGTCCTTGTGGAATCGGCAGAGATATTCCAGGCATATTCCCATCCATGCAGCCTTTTGTTCCTCAGGTGCTGGGGTACATACTTTCCGATACCCAAATTCTCTGTGCAGGATGCTGTGTATTGATCTGACACAGGTTGACAACTATGTCCAGTTCACGTACAGTTATCCGGCGATTGTCCTTCACCATCGTGTCCACAGTCGTGAGAGAGAAAGACACACAGATATGCACTTGTCTTGGACAGAGCTTGAACTTAGAATCTTCAGTGTGAGCCAAACACTCGATATGTGTGGCCACATAGTGACAAGTCCAGTAAGTTTCCTTTCATCTGCAGTGTGTCGACTCATTGAAGACCAAGGGTTGACTTTCCCACAAACACCCAAATGTCAACGCCTTTCTCACATAGTACACCCTGTACTGTATTCTTCCAGACTAGCATGACTATGGCGACGACTCCCAGCTGGTACAATCTCCTGTAGGACTTGTGGCATGTCTTGCTCTGTGTGTTTGTGATTGTCCTTTCATCTATTTTTTTTCTTATTTCCATTTGTCCTCATTGTTGAGGGTAACCAAACGTGGGGGAAAGTGATGTAAAATAACCAAATCAATCAATTAAGATCATTATAGGTGGGCCAAACAACTTTTTCATTGGTTAACATATACTTACTACAAGTCTCGTTGCTGCCATTATTGGCTTTGTAGTCTGGATTCTGCAACTGTTCCTTTCGAGTAACTCGCCAGTGGTTCTGAAGAAGAAGAGTTAACAAAGATTGTTAATTATTCCACTGCATGGGATCCTTTGTAATGTTAGTTATTATTTAATTTAACTGTCTATGGCATGGATTTGAAAATTACACCATATGGCTTGCTGTATTGAATCAAGATTATTGCACATAAATTTAACACCACATTACTAACAGCAATTTGTGTTGTGTAATGCATTTTGAATAATTACAAATTCATTGGATTTGATTTTTATATAGATATATTGTATTTTTTAGGATGTGAATAAAGCAAAAGGAAGAAAGAAAGATAGTGAAGATGAATATGTTGCTTCAGCAAATGATGATGACGAAGAGGATATGGATCAAAATCCTATTCAGGATGAAGATGAGGAGCAAAATGGAAGTGAAAACGAATCAGGTTAGTTAACAGAATCATTATTTTGTAGGGATGGGACAGATTAATCGGTACTTTATCGATTTCAGCTGATATAGGCATATCAGTTTATCGGTAAAACTACCGATAATTTTACCAATCTGATAAATCTCTAAATATCTTATAATTTAGTGAAATATTTTTCTATTTTATAATTTTTATGGATATTCTCAATGCTCTACTTTTTAAAAATAATGTACAAATGTGCAACTTCTTTATACTGGAGTCACCTCAAAATGCACATTTCTTTAGGAGGTTAGTCATCCATTCAGGTTCTTCAAGGACCATTTGGAATTTTATATCAGATCGGTAGAATATCATTTATCGCCAAATTTTATATCGGTACTTGATCAGTATCAGTCAAAATTTCATATCGGCCCATCCGTATTATTTTTAATTTCATACGTTGTGAACGGAGTGAACTCTTAATATTTGAATTGGGAGAGGGTAGTGTGAGATATCAAAGAACAGTAGAATGTGAATAAAAAACCAAATGTACAATTGATTTTACCCTAGGTGCAACAGATAGCAAATTATCAGCTGTCAAAGTTTAAAAGTTTGTATAGCAAATTATCAGCTGTGAAAGTTAAAAGTTTGTAATTATGAGGGATGTTGTTGTTTTACTTTTCTCACATATTCAGTCATTTGGGTTCAGCTGTGCCATCCAATGTAAAGCATTTGAAGTGATTGGGTACAGATATGTAAAGTCAAAGTGATTGGGTACAGATATGTAAAGTTATTTGGCAGCCATTTCACAAGTATAGGTAAATATATTTGAACTGAAACAGACATCACTACATCATATTGACTACCTAACTAACAAAAATACACTGCTTAAGGGGAGGAGGTACAGTTACGCACCAAGTGTGCATTTATTTCAATATTGCCCGGATGGACACTTCTACTTAACAACCTGCGTGTATCAAGAGTATGAATTTCTCTCCATGTTGCAAGTGGAAGCATTTTTATGTTGATTATTAAGCTGGACACGATATTTGAAAAATATGATGAATAAGAATTCCTTATGGGGAATCAACTTCAACATCAAGTTAGGGCTAATCAAATGGAAGCTTTGACTTTTCCGCTGGTGAAATACATCTTCAAACAACCCTCTTCCCGTTGATATAATTTTCTATTCCATCGGAAGTTTGATATTCCCAAGAGAATAAATCAAATAATACTCCCATAAGCCCAATGCATTTCTCCTTGCCTCCTACGGCCATCCTGGCAGTGTTGCCAAACCTGATGCACATAAAAGAGCTAAATTTCACCTTAAATGGAGTTAAGACTGATTTTGAAGGAGCTAGATTTATGAAGTGCTTCCTAGAGTAATGTTAGTTGTTTGTCAAAGGGGTGGAGCACTTCTATTACTGTTAACTCTAAATTGATGACAATTTATTCTTACTTTTCACCATCTAGATCCGGAGGCATCATATGAAATCGAAAATAAAGGATTCCCTGATAACAATATTATGCCAATTTCACATCAACACTGCACTATAAAAAAAGTAGCTGGTAGAGGGGGTGTGGCGATGCAGTCAATATAACAATATCACGTCATGTGCAAAATGTATAATCATGGCAAAAGTTGGTTAATGTGGGCTGAAACCAGTGATGGCATCATAGTGGGGCATGGGGGCAGGCACCCAGTTCACAGCCAAACGAGTGCACGAAAGAGCCAGATCTGGCTCCAAGAGAGCTAAGTTGGCAACACTGCCACGGGGAAAGAGCCCCGTGGAGACTATTCCGCATGTCCTTAAAATGTATTAAAATTAAACCTTTCATTACCCTGCAGCATATGGCATTAGTTTGTTACTCGACATATTTGACATATTTTGTAAGTGGTGATGTTCCAGAACTTGTATTAGGATGAAATTCTGCACACAAATAGTCAGTTGATGTCTTCAAAACATATATTTTTTAAAAGAAAATTAAAAATGGTGTTTTTGAAATTTTCAAAAACCCTTTGTTTCGAGTTTCTTAAAAATTACAAAATCCAAATACCACAGTAATGTTCCTTTTCAAATTAAAGCTCATTAAAAGCAGAAGAGAATGACACCAATTTGAGCTCTCTAGGTCAAATAGTTTTTGATCTACAGCTGTTTAAAAATTTCAAAATGGCATCAAATTTTGAGATTTTTTCTTTCTTGAAAGTCCCCAAAATATCTGTAATTTGGCAGTTTTCGTTAACTTTACTGATACTACCAATGCACCAAAAATTATCAATTTCTGAGATGTCAAGGTTCAGACCTTGGGTGATTTGACTTGGAATGACCCTATTACCTTCCAAATTTTTTGTATTTTCTTACAGATGTACCTTTTGGAAAATTGACAACAAACATGCCATTATGGTTTAGTAATCCTTGAGCAACCCCTCTTGTTTATTGATATTATATAAGTGGACTGGATGTTGGTTTCTCTCGATTTTTTCAATGAGTCTTTCACCTAGATGAGAAAAAGTAATGTGCTAAACACATTTTTTATGACCACTTTTTTTTTTTTTTTTCCATGTTACCTCATTTATCTGAGTAAAGCTCCATGTTTCCTGGGTTTCCCAGACATCTGCAACCCTTTGGCACCAGTTTCTGTATTAGTATTATCCGCATCTGAAGAAAGAGACAGAAAGAAAAAATAACTAAGACTTTATCTTAAACTTCGTGACAGCATTTTTTTCTTCTGGTTATACCATCTTCCTGTTCAACGTAATACAGATTTTTCTTCTTTCTTTCGTTTCTGTTCACATTACTGAATAATTTTGAAAACAAGTAAAAAAGCTTATGCCATAGTTTAATGAGTTGGCTCTGGACTTATGAGTATGTTTAGATCGTTTCGCAGGATTTTTTTCTG
Organism: Lepisma saccharinum; assembly: GCF_977018435.1. Lineage (NCBI taxonomy): Eukaryota > Metazoa > Arthropoda > Insecta > Zygentoma > Lepismatidae > Lepisma > Lepisma saccharinum. Next base: position 31,825,616 of record NC_139258.1, on the reverse strand, counting down.
AATATTTTATTAACATAAAATTGTTTCAGTATCTTTATCTTTTTACAGGACTTCAACTTTTGTATTAAAATTATGTATAGGAAAACTTATAGAACTTAATGTTCAAGCCTCTACAGAGAAGACTGTGGGAAACATATTCTCTTCATTTCAGTGCCTTTCGTATCGAAATGTTTGCATTATCTTGATGTAACATCATACATTGTAAAATGATATAAATTGATAATGGCTATTAAATTCAAACTTATTCTTTCTTTTAGCATTGTTACTTGTTGAAAATTATTTTGATCGCCTCTCGATTTCAGTGACTCTCTGTCAAGCTGTATAAGTAGGGGCATGCATATTTCGTTTTTGACAAAAAAAACGAAATTTGAAAAAACACATTGTAGTGTTAATTTTTCATGTTTTTGAAAGGTGTGAGATGCATTTTGTGACCATGTTTTGTCACGAAATAATGCGAAATGAACTGCAAAAAGCGAAATTTACTCTTAAACATGAAATTCAGGGTTTATTCACCGACGTAACACCTTCTGAGGTTGGAATTATCCTGAGAGTTATGCAATTCCTGGAAAATTTATTAATTCTGCTGTTAATATTGGAGAAGCAAAAATGGACTCCTTTACACAGAAATAAACTTAATACTCTGATAACTACATAACTGTACTATTAGAAGTGAAATGTTAATTCTGTGGAATAAGTGTAGTTTTTAAATCAAATTTAGGATTACAGGAAAACCTCGTTAATACGAAGTTCAAGGGGCCAAAAAATGTCAACCTCGTATTAAACAACTTCGAGTTATCCAAACTTTTCAAGATGGCACCTGTTTTCAGGTGTAAATAAAGTAGAGTATAAATTACCACCACAAAGGATGTTTTATACTTGGTGGTAGTTCAGAAAATAAGCTTTATATGTACTATATAATAATATTGTACGTTTTAAAGAAAGTGTAAAAAATGTTACACAAAGTGAGAACATGGGGCTAACGTGGACACAAAGATTCCAAGGAGATGGTTAACACCATTTATCCTGCCTAGTTATACAACCGGTTATGCACGGGATGCATGTTGTGCCAACAAGTATTTTAAAAAACGGCATTTTCTTTTAATTGTGCAAAGTCGTTGCTCTTCCACGAAATTCTTACAATTTTAGTTCATGGGAAACCCGTTTGCACGGAGACCTAGGGAAAGGAAAACAATCTCGTTTATTGCAAGAAGTGAAACTCTGAAGAATCTTGACAGTAGTCACACTGGCGCGAGCAAGAGACGGGAGATAATCGGACAGAATGAATATTGGATTTTATGTGCGTTCACTAGAACATTGTCCGTTACAGGATTAACTGGTAAGAGAAGATTCTCTTGGGAGAGAACACAACCATTCCCTGGCACAATACAAAACAAAACAAAAAAATCGGGGCTGTAAATTTCGTTCTGGTTGTAAAAAAAGTCACGTATTCTTTGCTTCAGTTAACTTCATATTTGCCCCCCTCCCTTTTGCAGGGATCAGTTCAAACTCTTCCTCAACTTGCATTGTAATCCACTGAAAAAGTAAACACACAACTTGTGATCTGTTTGCACCGAATGTGTATCCTAGGACACATTAAACAGTGCCGCACTCGATAATCACTCTGGTTTGGATCCCACTTTAAACTGTATATTTAGTCCCGCTTAGCTCATCAGCATAAAATGAACTAAAGACAAGCTTTACGAAACTTGCGTATTTTCAGATTAATCGACAATTTATTGTAGGTTTCAGGAGTATTCTGGAGGTCAAACACTCGCTCCGCCAAAACTTTTCGTCTCGTATTCCTACATTGAACATTGCGTTTTTTTTTTTTTAACAGCAGCCTGCTAATGGTTCTGAAGAAAAGTGGGGATTATATGGCTTTGCGAGATTCAAAACAATGACGCTTATTCCTTCTTCGCACTGGATGAGTCATTGCAGTTATCGGCAAGCATCGAAGACCGAACTGTCATCAGCAGTGTGAAAAAGAAAAATGATCCTTGCATTACCTTTTACCATCCAACAGACAATAATACGGGCAATATTTCCTATCCAGACAGCTGCATTCAAACAAGAAAGAGGGATCTGAATTCTGCACATTACCATGCACACCAGTGGCGGATAATGAGCTGTTGTAGAAGAAGGAAAGGGGTCACTTTTCTTTTACTTATCATGCGGTTTGTTCGTTTTGAAGAAGGTATTCAGAACTGGTTGCTTTTTTTTAGACACCAAAGGAAAGGAGCCCGTGTGCACACACGAGCAAGAAAATCGTGGCCGAAACGATAAGCCATGGACACCCCCCCCCCCCCCCCGTTTGCTGATAGAAAAAGGGGAGAAGTCACTCAGACAACAAAACACTGTTTTGGCAAATTTTATGACCATTGGGAAACGTATGAAGCGGGAAACTGGAGTTGCAACATACGTAAGATCGACGTCAACTTTTGCGGGAAACCTAGATGACAACGCATTAAGCGGGTTGACGATATTTAGTTGGCCTATGCGGCTTTGATTATCTGTAACAGTTTCCATTTTTGTTTATGAAGTTCTACAGGGCACAAAGAACACGCTTTTAATGAAAGTGGTTACCGGTTGTCGGCTACCAGGCCAAAAGTTGCTCGCTCACGGGAAATTGCTGTATCTCGAGCTCAGAGCTAGACAGATGGGTGAGACTTCCAGGCGCGACACATCTTGTATTTTGGAACATTCCTGCGATTTTATCTCTCATTTCTCATCTAGCACGAGTATAATTCCAAGGTGGCGCATTCAGCGGGGAAAGAGCTTGTCCTGCCATGCACATTGACAAAGAATGTCAATGTCCAGCGGGCATTTCGGGCTGCTTCCCTCGAGTTGTCAGCAGCTCTTAGGACAAGGAAACATGTCAAGGTCAAGTTAAAATAATGTCCAAGCTCTCTCCACATTCGGTCTTCTCTTCTCGACTTACGCAGGTGTCTACTTCGAATTAACCGAAACCAGTTTTCCCAAAGGATCTTGTAAACAGCTTCATATTAAAATTATCAGTATTTCGATTTATCCTTACCGAAATACATTAAAAATCCTATCTTATTGGCTGGGAAATGGGAAGAACTTCGGATTAAAGGGTACTTCGTATTAACCAATATCGTATTAACAAGGTTTTCCTGTATATTCACAAGTTTTAAACCAAAAATTTATTTTTATATACCACTTTTCATCCAATTTTTCACTGCTACAACACCGATATTTGATTTTATTTACCGCTTTTGAACCCGAAATTCACTCTATTTTTGTACCAAAATTTTGCTTTTTTATTTACCAAAAATATGTGCCTCTATGTGTAAGATACAGATCACAGTCTGTCCACAATGTATTGTGTGCAAATATATGGCAAATTTAAACCCTTTTCAGGCTAGTTCCAATTACTTTATTGCAATTTTTTAATATTTTTTTTATTCAATGCCAAAAGTAGAAGGGATTGTACTTGATCTGTGTTGAGACTTGGATTATACTGAAGGATCTTGTAAGGTTTTTTAATACACATTGGAGTCTTACTGTTCTGTTTTGTGTATTATATTAATTCTGTTGATTGTGTGTCCTGATGACTTAATATATTGAAACACACAGCTGATTTTGACTCATGTTTTTTTTTTTTACTTCTTTCAAATGTTCACTAATAATAAATAACAACTGATTATAAAACAATTGAAATATCAACACAACTATATTGAACTAGCTGCATGCCACTGAAATCAATAGGCAATTAAAATATTTTTTTGCTACTTATATAGAATTACTGTTTGTTCTTCTATTTGTTATTTATGTAACATTTAGAAACATTTCATCTCTGCATTTGTTTTATTAGTATTATCTGAAAAAGTCTGGTTTTTAAAAGCTACATGTTACAACTTGGTAGGATCCCCAGATCTAAGAGGTTTACAAGCTTAAACAGGCCCCAGTGAATAAAGGTTAATAAATAATGTAATTTTGAATATAACTTTTAGTGTTCCATGGGCTAAATTCTACTCCCAAGGGTGCCAAAAAAAATCAACAATGGTGAATATTTGTTAAATGTCATCCACATAATGCATAAATTACTATTTTATTCTATGACAAAACTCATTCTAGTATTGTATATACGAGGATCGTTAAAAAAATAAGTTTCCCTATACAGTGGAACCTTAATAATTCGAACCGCAACATCTCGAATTCCTTGATAAGTCTAATTTTTTTGTAATCCCCTTGAATTGTCCTTAACACTCAATAGTAATTTTACCTCAACAACTCGAATAAAACCTTGATAAGATGAATTTTTGGTACAGTTTATGGAATGCTGTTCGAGGTCAGTAACACGAATGTAGAGTGTGAGAAACCTCTATGAGTAAGTTAATTCTAATCACCTCTATAACTCGAAGTTTTAGTCGCACAGACTCAATAAGTCGAAGTGTAGGGTGTGTACGTACAATGTCAGGTGATCAACAATAGTGTCGGGACTTGAACTCCCCCACCGTGCTGACGTTCAGAAGGGTCAGTAAACTTTAGACCTCTATAACTCTTAGTCGGCGATTTTGGCCCTCGATAACTCGAACCTTGGTAAGTCGAAATCCTTGATACCTCGAATTTTTTTCTTTTTCCCCTCAAGTTCGAGTTACCAAGGTTCTACTGTATTGTAATATTTTTATTTGGTAAAATATACATGCAAACTCAGCTTGTCTAGATAAGTACATACCTGTACTACTTGTCAACATAATCGCCTTGCACATTGAGGCATTTGTCCCAATCCTTCTCGAAGCCCTGTGTAAAAAAGTCTGGGCTCAGGCCTTGCAACACTCATCTACTGCAGCCTGGACTTCCTCATCAGCTCGTTAACGCTGGCCTTGCAACTCATTCTTCATGTGTGGGAAAAAATGCTAGGTCCTAAATCAGGGCTGCAAGGTGGATGCTGTAGCCATTCCCATCCCAATTGCGCAATCTTGGCTTATTGTGTGGGGGCGGGCATTGTCGTCGAGCAGGATGACACCAGCTGAGAGTAGGGCAGGGTGCTTGTGTCAAATTGCCGATTTGCTCTAAGGTCTGACAATACCGGGCAACTTAATAAAGTGGGGGGGGGGCAACCCCCGAAGTAAGCCCACCTTCACCCGCATACATTCCAGGGTTTGTGCTTATAGTCCTGGTTTCTTATAATATACCAGGATGTCAGTTGCGTGAATTTTTTACATTTCACCTTTACATTTCTTATTTATTGGTTCAATTTTACAATACATAAGATAATATAATATATAGTAAACAATATATATGATACAAATATTATTAGTTTTTACCTAATTAATTGTGGTTGATCTCGCTATTCTGGGGACCAAAACAGCACTATTAACTTTGTTTGTCATTTGTTCATCTTGTATCTGCGACGGCGTATTTCATTATGTATTCAATTTAGAGCAGGAAAACAGAAGCCAATTAATATTAATTCTGGGAACCAGAACCAGAGCATCAAGGCTACATTCCATTCTCGTCTGAAGATGTTCAGAAATGAGCTGTTGAGGAACTCAACGTGCACAAACTTTGCAGTATCGCAAGTCCTCATAGATGATGCTGTGTGCGGTCCCAAGGGAAATGTTCAATGTGTTGGCCACCTCACGAACATTTATTCTTCCGTTCTCCCAGATCAGTTCATCCACTTTCGCGATGTTCTCATCAGCGGAGCCAGTTGAGGGATGTCCGGATCGAACTTCATCAAAAATCCCAACTCTTGCCTTCAGAGAACATGTTGCATCACCTTCTGACCATCTGCACAGACATTACAGTGTCACCGTACACAGCAACCAGCTTCCTGTGGATGTCAAGCCATTTGGCCATTCGTACCGAATCACGGCACGCACTTCTTCCTGCCACCAGCTGTCCAATGCACATGCACTTGCCATGCTGCCCCCCCCTCCCCCCTCTCCAATGGCGCGAGCCTAGCGTTTCACCATGTTCCATCGTTTCCTTCCCCTCTGCGCATGCACCTTCATGTCTGCGGGAGAAATGCCTATCGTTCCTTGAAGGCAACAGATAGGGCTCGTCAACCACGTGCATAGTGTTATCCAATTATTTTTGTAATTTTATGGCACAGGGAAACTTATTTATTGAACAACACTCGTACCTATACAATAGATTATATTCTTTCATGCATGTGCCCAATTGATATACAGTGAAACTCCGATTTTACATTTTCTCACATTATACATTCAATTCTCATGGTCCCAGTAGAGCAAAATGCTATACAATTTTCCCGGATTTGACATTTTCCTGCATTTTAAGTTCTTTCAACTTGGTCCCCCTGTAAATGTAAAATCGAGGTTTCACTGTATTCAGATATAATGAAGTTACTACATGCCAAAATATGTTGATAATTCATAATTTTATATTAAGATTTATTTGTGGAAAAGCATTTCTGAATGAAGTATTTCATATTATTTTTTAAACCTGAACACGATTGAATGTTCAGTTATTAAAATGTTTTTAAAACAGTTTTATTCCTATATTCAAACCGATGTTGTGGGTGAATGAACATGAAATAAAAAAATAATTTTACTTGTAATTTAACTCAATGTCGTAATTTTAAATTAACTATATAATTTTCTTTCCAACTTATTTTCAGGTGAGGAAAAGCCGAAAAGAAAGGCACAGTCAAAGCAACCACCTTTAAAAATAAAATGCATCAAGCTTAAAAGAAATGTTATCAGGGACAGTGAAGATGAGGAAGAGGAGGATGATAATGAAGATGAACCTGAAAATAGTGAAAAGGAAAAGAAGAAAGAAGAGGAAGAAAGTGATGAAGAGGAAGAGGAGGAGGAAGAGGAAGAAGAAGAAGAAGAAATACAACCTGTGAAGAAAGTTCGCGAAGAAATTGAGAAAAAGAAAGAAACAAAGATTACTGTAAAAAATAATATTCAGCTATTGGATAAGAAGGAAAAGGAACAGAAAGTTGATGAGAAGAAGGAAGAAGTGGATGTTAATGTTGAGAAGATGAAGGAGGCATTGGTGGTTGAAGAAAAGAGCACTGTGGAAAGGAAGAAAGAAGTTGAATTGCCGGAAACAAAATGCATGGAGCCAAAAGAAACTGAACCACCAGCTACCATTGGCAGAGTAAGAATAGCTATTAGGGAAGATGCATCTCCAATTTCTTTAGCCAACACACTGAAGGAGAACAAAGATCTGGGTATCCATATAGAAAAGGACGAAGATGAAGAAAGTGCAATTTTAGAAGGAATTGATGATGATTTTGATGATGACGTAGAAGACGAAGAACCTGTACCGGTTACTTTAGATTCCAATAAGACTGAAACCGTAAAACCAAACTTGCCAGAAATGCATGCCAAACCTGAAGTCATGGAGAGCGAACCTGTTGAGGACAGCTCGGCTGTCATACCCCCTGTTCCTAATAGTGGTGCACCTAGAAGTGGCGGGCCACCTCCCTTCCCATTTGGCACTCAGCAAGGTGGCGTGATATCCAGGCTGCTACAGCAACCATTCCCTTCTTCTGGGCCCAAATATTTTGGGGAGACGATGAGACCAAGGGTTCCCCCACCTCCATATGCTGGAGGCCCTGGACTTCCAGGACAGAATAAAAGGCTACAGGGTCCGTATCAGCCACCCCGACCTGCATCAGGTTTGAATACTGTACCTCTGCCCAATGTGCCCGGTGTGCAAGGACTTTACAGCGGAAATAGGCCTGGAATGCGTCCAATGCAAAACCCTTCTCCGATGCTGCGAATGAGGCACCCTGGACCACCCACTGCTGCACCTTCGTCATCCACACATGTTCCTTCGCCGTCGTGTCCCATAAACCCCCCTATGTATCACGGAATGGATTCTGCAGGGCCTATACGACCAGGTGACAACATAGGACCAATGAGGGCGCAGGGTGGCTCACCGCACCCGGTTCCGTCAACGTCTCCACACATTCCAATCTCAAGTCCGATATCCAAGTCTTCTCGTGTGCAGTCGACACATACCCCACCACCTCCGTATTCGCGAACAGGTATGCCCCCCATTCAGCCGAACATAATGGGCATGCAACAGCAACCACCAGCACCGCCACCTCCTCCTCCACAACCATCGGTCAGATTTCCGACAGAGAATTCACCGTCACGTCATCCATATCCACCTGGTAACCTTGGGAACCATCTCCAGCCAGGTTCAAGGAATTACTCTTCGTACCAACCACCGAATTATCACTTTAACACTTACCCTGCGGTGGAGGAGTCCGTGCCGGTCTCCCCTTCATACCAAGACTCATCGTATTCAGATCAGTATTCTGATATGTCGGGAGAAAATCTTCAGCGAAGTGAAGGTGGACAGTACGAAAGTGAAAATAAAGGTGGAGATGAAGAAGAAAGTGGTGAGTTTGGTGGCCTAGTGTCCTACTTTTCAAGCCAGAGAGAAGAAGATCTAGACTCGTAGCATACAGTTTCGTTGGTGTAATTTAACCATCAAATGGTAGATTGCATCCCTGCAGACATGAAATGCTTGTAAAAAATAGGGAAAGAAGACTGTATAATATTTTTGTGAAGTTTTTCAAGGAAAAAAATTAAGCAGTTACGTTACTTCCTCTTCTCTTGCGAAAACAGTTTTATGAAAGAACAAAGAGTTACGTTGAGCAGCAACAGAGAAAGAGGCCAGTTTGTATTTTACAAGTTCTGTTTTTCGTGTAAGTGTATATACATGTAAATAAGAATTCCGTAACATTGTGTCATAGTCACGCACAATGAAGGCAGCACTAGTATTTAAATGTTTTTTTTTATGTATTTAGATAAATTGTGTACATGTGACTATGACTTCTTTTTATATATATTCAAAGTACAGGAAAATAAAATCAGAAATCCGCGACTAAATACATCCACCAGACATATGTGATGCATTTTACAGACAAGAACAGTTATTAGTAGAGCAGACGATTTTAATCTTCCCACTTTAGAAATGGGTATGTTGTACTTTGTGGAATCTTTAATGTCACATATATGCTATTCTAGCTTTAGAACTTGTATTCCAGTAGCAAAAAGATGCATTTGGTAAATGAAAAATACATGCCTGTATTTATATTGATCCATTAGTATGCAGTGGTTCAGTCAACCAGTCTATTTTGCGCATATGGGAACCAACACATGGACCATTTTTTTTTTCAGTAGATATAGTGAGGTAATAAGTGTTTGTTACAGCTTATCGTGCAGTTGATAGATCCATTTTGTCCCCTGTATGCCCATGTGTGTACCTAACACAGCTAGAAAATTATATTGTTAACTGGGAAAAGATTATATTCACTGCATCGTTGTATGTAAGAACAAAACAAAAGTTAAGAAGCTCTACTACTCGGAATGAGTATATTTTGATTCTGTTGAAACATCATTGTTCTCTTGTGTGTAAATGCAATGTTAAAATATTTCATCTTCAGTGCTGTGAGGCTTTTAACATAGATATATATATATATTTTGTGCATGTCATAGGTCTCCTCCTCCCCTTGCCATATATGTGTTATAATACACACACAACACTGACAGTCTGTATTGAAACGATTTTAGCAACACTGTAACATAACTTTTGTACCATGAATTACATTTGGATAGCATGTTAAGAATCATAAATGAAACAACACAGTATTTGCATTTGTACACAAATTTCATCAAAACCTAACAATTATATAATAAATAATAAAAGTGTGGCTTAAAGAGAAGGTGTGAAGAGAAATGTATGTAGATGGTTGTATTAAACGGCAGTGAGAAACTTTTTCACTTTCTATATACCAATTTTTATTTCTCTGTTCTTCGGAGTAATATACGAAGCAGCTTACATGGAATTATAAAGTATTGATGGGAATATATTGTAGATACCCATGTAACATTTGCAGTAGCTGTGTTGTAACATTAGACTGGAAAGAGTACAATGTATGCCTAATTTGAGTTAAATTCACTTTATATTACTTTAAGCACAAGTTACTTCTGTTGACAAAGGAAATTTATTGTTGACTGTTACCATTTTTGTACTCTTTGCCTTTATTCAGCACATACATACGGCTATGTGTATTTCTCTTACTTAAAAACTGTGAATATTGTTCAAAATTCAGTCTTTACTTTTACAAGAGAATGTCATGTGTATGTAGGTAATAAATATGAGTTTACAAAGGAAAAGTTATTTTAATGCAAGCAGATGACGAACAAATTGAAATTTAGTTTTAATTTTTGATTTTTTGTTTTAAATCTACTTTACATATACTTTATAGTGTATTACCTGTATGTGAAAGAGAGAGAGAGTGAGTGAGTGATTTTGGTAGTGGTGGAACATCCTTAGTTGGGTATCCGTATCAATAATGTAAATAAATGTAAGTAGTTAAAAATAGTAGTGATAATACAATGGGTAAGAAACATTAGTGCTGAAACTTATGTCATTGTAATTTCTATTGCATTTTGTACTCTTCTCTCACACTTAACTCTCAAAAGTTGAATGAATATTTAAACATAATCTAGCCTTTTTCTGTTTCCTTATTCATTTGTTATTACTGCATTTCAAGCCTAAGTTATACTAATGTGAATTCCATAAAGAGCTGCTTCGTACTTATTCCTTTCCACGAATATATTTTATTTTTAAAAGTACATCAAATTATACCTTATGAAATACATTTTCAGTATAACCTGTTTGTTTGTAGCAGTTCAGCAAGCGCTTGTAAAATGTAAGATGTTGGTTAAGTGAAGAGTGCATAACAAGAAGAAATATGGTTACAAAATTAATAAAATTATAAGTAGGAAATGGAACTGTGATCATAAACAAAGGTTTCCTCATTTCCTTGTTCCTCTTTGATTTTTGTTAAAAATGCTGAAGAGAAAGCAGAAAGTTGGTTGTATGAAAGAAAGCATTCATTTGTACATACATTTTATATTATAATGCCTTGAGTTGTTTTATGTTTGTGTGATAAATGTCCTTTTTTGTATAAAATACAAGACAAATATTAACTGTCTGTCATTTACTTTTCCTCCCAATGTTGCAAAATAAGAATTAACAATGAAAACTGGGACTTTTTCCACCTGTTCAAGCAGCTCCTGCAACCACCCAGCGTCGTATAAAGTGGGTTACAGGGGCATGGTGCTGATCACATCATTCCTGGAGAAGCTTGCTTCCATTCAAGCTATGTGGTTTGTTGAGTAAGGAACAATATTGGTCATAACTCTTGACAATGAAGACTAATCAAACAATGTGGGTAAAAAAAAATATGCCTGTGTAAGCAGGTTGCTAAGGACATGAAAAAGGGCATTTTCACCCTTAAAAAGGGGCCAAGTGAGCGATTTTTAAATTTTTTCAGCATTTTGGGATGATTCCATGGGGGGTCGTAATTGGGCATTTTTTGCATCGGGGCTTCCTTCATGGAGAACATTTATGTCAGTCAGTGAGTGAGTGGTGGGATTGAGGCTCTATACGAGTATATATAAATATACAGGGTGTCATTTTAATGGTGCCCATGGACCACAGATTCGTATAAAGGACATGAAAACAAAACAACTTTTCTCAGTGCGTCGATTCGACGCTACAGCCGTTCAAAAAAGTTTTTTCCCACCTGGATGCTGGCAACCCAACACAACATTTGATCGTATCTGTGACGTCATTGGCTCCGGTACCCCTTACTACACCCTCGATTTCAGGCACATTTTGAATATTTTCGTGAAAATATTTAGTTCCTCATAACAAACAGCGTTTGCAAATAGCGTGGAAGTTAATTTTTTTGATCTACGTGCTACGAAACTTACGTTTTTTTATGGAATTAAAATTCCTTGCGTAACGTCAAAAAGGTTTTTCAGATCTTCTATGATGGCAAATGATGGATTCATGTCATAGGCGCAAGTCTGAAGATTTCAGAACATGGATTCATGTCACAAGGCACGTCTGATTTTTTTCTTTTTCTTCTTATGATTGACTTGTGCAATTGGGATATGTTATTTGTGTGATATATTGGCAGATTGGACATTTCAGACATTGGATTTCATTTATGCGACTTCAGAAATTGGAACTAATTATTTCTTTTTGGCAACTGCAGGCTGTAAAGGGGAGGGTTGTTTTTTCTAAATGCCTTGTGGGATGGCATAATTTGTGACTGCTTATTTTTATGATGGGAAGGGAGTGGAGGGTGGTATTCTGTGGAAAAGGACAACAAGGACTTTCAACGTAGGAGTTACTTCATTTTTGGACTTACAAATTTAACTTCGACCTGCAATTCAGTGCATGGCCTTGGTAAAAAGAGGTAAGTTATGTTCTTAGATTTAATTTTAGCCTTCATTTGGTATCTTGATGTGTCAAGTGTCAATGCGGAAAACAGTGAGAAATAGTGTTGAGGGCAATTTCTAACATGCCTTTAAAAGCGACTCTATAGAGGGCAGTAAGTCAATTACCCCAGGGGCAGAACCTGGAATCAGTGGGAAATTTGGACTCAACAAATTCAAACGACAAAATCTCAACTTTAAACGACTGTACAGTCGTAAATACTTCTTTCCGCGCTCCATTTTTTTAATTCACAATTAGGATCACATAATCTTCATAATGAAAGAAAAAAAAATTGAAAATTCGAGGGTGTAGAATATGGTACCCGACCCACGTCATTTCCTGCAGCGAAACAGCAAGGAACACACAAATTTTGTGAAAAATGACTAACTACCAACCACATTATTAGCTGTAAAACGCATCCAGTAGACCAAACATCATAGCCTACCAGCCAGAAGATCAGCAGTCATCTCAGGGGTAGAAGGAAGTGAACCAACGAAATGAGAAATCGTAAAAAACGTATTCAGAATGAAGTGGCAATATTGGATTTTGTCAGCCTACATGTCAAATATCAACAACAAATAATTTTATTTATATAAAAAAGACGTTAGAAAATTAACGTTAAAAACTGTATTTACGTATGCGAGTATGTTGTTCCGGTAAATGTCTGTTATATCGGAGACACATTACTTCATTTTTACAGAAGAAACTACTTACGGAAATGAGTTTGTAGTATTTTGAAAGTTCGTGGAGGTATTTTCTCACCGTAGAATGCTGCACAACAAGAAATAAGCACGTTTGGTATAATAAACTTTCATTTTGTACAAAGCAACAACATTATGCCGTTGTTTCCATTATGTACCTGCAGATGACGTGAGTGTCGAAAGTCACGCGGTCTTGCCAGTGTTTCCAAACGTGCCTTTTTTTACCAGAATTTTTTAAATTTATTTTTTTAACTAGGCTTACCTAACCCAACCCAACCTAACCTAACCTTGCCGGACATGGTTCATGGGGCTATCCGTCAATGGTTTGTGATGACATAATGAACACGAAAGTAGGTATTTTTCGGTTAAGAAGGTTGAAACACTGCATACCCACTCCAAATTGACAAAACACAAGCACGACGTGCGATGATCCACAGCTGTACGTGCCATATTGTATGTTCCGCAACGGAAGAAAGGACCCAAAAGAATTACTTGTAATGTGAAAAATCGAAGTCATTCAACTATGTTCTGCAATACACAATTGGTAAGTACGAACCATTTAAAACTGAAAATGTCCGATAGAAATGTGTTTCCGATATAACAGACATTTACCGTTGTTCCTAATTTCCTTTCTTTAGAACTACATTTCGGAGACTAACTATCCCCTTCTTCAGGTTCATATAAAAAAACTATGTACTTAACATTGTACCACGTCAAAATGTAATAAAAAGATTGTGGACAAGGGTTGGTGTGGATACATTTAAGATGATATATCCCCCCTCTAGAAGTATTTAAAAAACTCGTCGTTCTCTAAAAACTTGCACAATTGCCCTATTCCCATGTTAAGAAGGGCAAAAGACTAAAAACCTGTATGTATCACTATACAACTTGCAGGTTCGTCTTTTCCTGCTCAAAAAAAAAATATATATATATATATTGGACTTGCAGGCTACATGTCAAATATTTGCAAATCTCGTTGCAAGGTTGATATCTACAGGTTTGTGTCCAGGTGCCTTGTGGTACTTTTGTGCTGATAACGGAAGTATCCGTGGTTCACGTTGTTACATTACGGCTGAAACACATACAACCACAGTAACAATCTAATTGTGAATCAGTAGCGAATATACTACCCTGTTCACAGTTGCAAACTATTACATGTGTGTCCGGTGGATAGATAAACTCAGTCGTTGGAGAGCTTGTATTACTACTACTTATATCCCTGTTCTTCACCCATTTTTGTCACTTGCCTTATAATGACCTGAATATACATTATATATTATGTGTTGCTTACCTTTGGAATTTTGAGTTTTTTCATTTCAATTTTGTTATCTGTTCAGTGTGTCACAGACAACTAGTATCAGAAGAACGAAGTGGATAGACTAAATTGTAGATGCCAACTTGGTAACTAGATTTGCAAATATTTGACATGTAAGCTGAGACAAAATTCGATATGACCACTTCCACTTGAATTTTATTTTCTTTCTACCATTTTTTGTATCGTCTGTTTACTTCCTGTTAGGTTAAAGAACATGTCCTCTTTTACGGTACATAATGTGGCTGATTGTAGATATGTCATTTTTCACAGATTATCAGTGTTCCTGGAAAACTCTAGAACACATTGCTTCACGATGGGATATGACGTCACAAATGCTATCAAATGTTGTGTTGGGTTGCCAGCATTCAGGTGGCAAAACGTCCTTTTTTGACGACTAGTGCAGAAACGACGTTCCGAGAAAAATGTTACTGAGAACATTTGTTGTTTTGATGTCCTCTATATGTTTCCGTGGTCGCCATTAAAATGTGGTTGTGTATATATATATATACACTGGTCAAAAAAATTAGGGGAGCAAGCAAGAAATCCCAGAACCAAAGTTGGTAAGTCAAAAGTAGCAATGTATTTTGATTAGGTGAGTGTGTCCTCAACCAGTACAATACATGTTTATTGAGTCATTAGCACAACAGAGTTCTAGGGGTGATTTCTGCAAGGTACTGCAGAAAATCAGAACAGCACGGTGATAAGACAACAGATATGGACAGATACGCAACAGATCCATACCTCTAATAAGGCGTGTGGTCACCATGAACTGCTATGACAGCTGCACATCTGCTTTGCATGGAACCAATAAGGTTATCAAAGACAGCCTGCAGGATATTCACCCATTCCTCCAGAAGGGCCATTTCCAACTGTTGCAGAGTTGTAGGTGGCGCTGGCCGAGCAGCAATGCATCTTCCGAGTGTGTCCCACACATGTTCAATAGGATTCAAGTCTGGGGAGGATGCTGGCCATACCATTCGTTCGATACCCTCATCCCGTAGCATGGCGTCAACCAGACGTGCTCGGTGAGGTCGGGCATTATCGTCCACAAAAATGAAACGATCACCAATATCTGCAGCCATTGGGACAACATGAGGCCTGAGGATCTCATCCCGGTACCGTAAGGCTGTCAAAGTACCGTTCCGGATAATGTGCAGGGGGGTACGTTGACCAACACTGATCCCTGCCCATACCATTAAGCCACCGCCACCATACTGAGACACTTCGTGCACATGTGCGGGATAATTGCGAGTCCTACGTTCCCTCCAGATGTGAATGTGTTGATTATCTGACTGGAGACTGAAACGCGACTCATCCGAGAAGAGAACTGAACTCCACTCTCCATGTCCCCACTCACGATGTTCCACAGCCCACGGTCTGCGGGCCCTACGGTGTTGGGCATTCAGAGAGACACACACCATTGGTCTTCTTGCATAAAGACCCCTTTCCCGCAGGCGATTTCATACAGTTTGGCCCGAGACACTTCGTCCTGTTGCCAAAACAAGGCCACCTTGCAAGTCAGTTGCAGTTTGCTGCCTATTCCTGCGAGCCCACAATGCTAAGTACCGGTCTTCCCTAACTGTTGTTGACTGTGGGCGACCTTGCCCAGGCCTCCTTCGTACTGTACCTGTCTGTCGAAATCTTGTCCACAACCTGGAAATGACACTGCGTGACACACCAAGGGCTGCAGCCACCTCACGTTGTGTTTGCCCTGCTTCCATCCTCCCAATGGCTCTCCATATGCTAGATTCCCCTAAATCGTGTTGTTCTGCCATCGTTCCTATTCAACACTACTCAACTGAATCCCACGCACTTACGGTCTGCCAGCACCACACAACCGGTGTTCCCAAGTGACCTCGTGATTGCTCCTCATATCACAAATTCTGCCACGTGCCTTATGGTGTCACTAGAGAGCTCTTCATGCTGATGATTCATCACAGATGAATTGTACTGGTTGAGGACACACTCACTTCATCAACATACATTGCTACTTTTGACTTTCCAACTTTGGTTTTGGGATTTCTTGCTTGCTCCCCTAATTGTCTTGACCAGTGTATATTGGAATGACGTACTTTGGCAACAGTGTTTCAATTTGTCATGTTAAAAGAGTGCAGTAATGTACAGTTGATGGTCGTGTATTTTTAGCTATAGCAGTTTGTGAGATTTTTAGTGCAAGTGGCAGTTGCAGTGCTCGTAGATTTATTGACAAATACCACGAGATAGATTCAGGGAATTGTCCTTCCCAAAGCATACAGTGTCACATTAAAAATAGATGAAATGATCAGCATCTTTTCTTGTTAATACAAGGGTCGTGTTACCAGACATTTTCTTTTCCCGCTGGATATGCCTTGACATTTAGTCTTACCTTCAGCATAGGGAAGGATATTGAAAAAAGTATATATATATATATATATTGTAAATGCACTACATTTTAAACATCACTACAACTTTCACTGTCATGTTTAGTATTGATTCACTACAGTTGAAAAAAAATAACTTGGTAGTTGTATTATATTTTGACACTCAAAATCTTACAAAGAATTGACTCATTGTAGTAGTGTTAGTGATCATAAGTTTGGAAATTTTGTACTCTCGGCAAAGGTAAAGTTCCTCACACATTCTCAATCTCGATCTTGGCCATTTTATTGAGGTGGTTACCCACTCCATGCTCCAGCAGTCTTTAATCTCCAAGATTAACTCACTTATTACAGGCGAGATGAACCCAGAGCCACTTTATGCAGGGACTAGGTCGAAGAATTCCAACATTGGCTCTCCCACACGGCAGTCAGATTTCCTACTGACTTGAACACCACGGCTCTCTTGTACCCAGAGTTCAGTTAGCATTTCATAGTATTATACTGTACATTAGTTACTGTGAATATTTGTACTTCATTTTAGCCAACCTCTGACAGAGTGATTAGCACAGCATGCTATGATGCCAGGGGCCCCGGGTTCAAATCCAACCCTAGGCATGGTTGTTCTTTGTGAATGTTCCTTCATAAATTTCATCCTCATTTTTGCAATTAGCCAAAAGTGTCAGAAAAGTGAAGTAAAATAAACCAAATCAATTGTTCTCCATTTTTCTTATTGTGATTTGGTAACCAGTTAAGAGTTTACAAACTGTACACAAATGCTACTGTGCCAGATTTACTTGTTTCATTCTGTTAGAAACAATTAATTTCAAGGGGCCACTGCCTTCATTGTCTCTTGGTCTAAAGTAGCATCAGGAGTATCAACGTGATACAACTTTTCTTTGCGAGACATCTTGACACTGAAGTCAGTGGGCCAATGAAATGAATAGGTGTAAACTGAAAGGAACCAGCAATATTTGCATGTAATTTTGAGCATGTTTTCCACATATCATGAAAGTTTTAGAATAGCTGATAATGGTAGTTCATAGTTTTACAAAGTGTTAGTGTTTGGCAGTGCAATGCAGCTTGATAGGCTAGTGGGCAGATGCTAGATATTTTCTGCATTGAAATTGTGATTGTGCTCAGGGAGTGTACAACTAACTAAAGTATACAGTATGTAACATTCTTATTCGTACACACGGATTTTCAAAGAAAATTCTTTAATATCTGAAAGGAAATACAATCTTTTGAAATTGATTCTTTACAATTCAATAACTAATATCATTAGGAACATAAAATCTTACCCAAATTCTGTATAACCAATGACAATAATAAATTAAATGAAACTGAAAGAGAAACATGCCATATTTTGTACAACTTTTCTATTCGTACGCTTAATAATAGAAAAGAGTATATTCAGAGCAAATTGACTGACAGTTCTAATACTTTGATGCGTACACTTTGGCTTTAATTACTGCTTGACACCTGTTCTTCATAAAATTAACCAGTTTCCGACATGTTTCAGAACTTATTTTATTCCACTCGGCTTGCGCAACAGTTTTCAACTCTTGTTTGGACTTGACGCCTGCTTAATGGACTCGACTCTTCAAAATTGCCCATAAATGCTCAATGGGATTTAAGTCTGGCCTTTGAGCTGGTGTATGTAGTAGTTTGGGCACATTCCATATTAGTTAATTCATGTTTACTCGCACCTTATGCTCACTGTCATTGTCTTGGAATCTGAAGATAGGCAGCATGTTCATTTTTTGGGCACTCTGCTTTACATTGTTCTTCAATATGCCCAAATGGACATATGCATCCATGATATCATCAATAAACTGGATGGTATCAACACATTTGGACGACATACAGCCCCAAATCATTAATGACCCACCACTGTGTTTAACTGTTGGAACTGTGTTAATGTGATCATTGTCTTTATTTGATTTTCTCCAGACCCTATTTATCCCATCTGACCCGTATATATTAATCTTGGACTCGTCTGACCATATGACACTATCCCAAAATTCCTGGTCCTTGTGGATGTGCTCTTTCGCGAATGAAAGTCTATTCCTGCGATTCACCTTATTTACATACGGCCTCTTTCGTGGTATTCTGCCATGATATCCATGCTTCCACAAGACACGTCGGACAGTTTGATCGGACATCATCTTGCCAGCAACATTTTCTACTAACGGTCGTAACTGAGCAACACTTAGTCGGGGGTTTTCTCGCACTCTTTTTAAAATAAAGCGTTCATAACGTTTATTCAACCATCTCTCTCTTGGTTTTCTCGGCACATTCTGTGTTGAACCTTCCTCTCTAAATTTGTTTACTATATATTGAACTGTGGAGTGTGATTTATTGACTGTTTGTCCAATTTTTCTTATTGAATAACCTCTAAGAGCCAAATTTATAATAACATCCTTCAGATCGGAACTAAGTTCCTTCACCTTGCCCATTTCGAACACGCTGATAGATAGACGATAGGCCTACCTACAACAATACCTACGCCAGCATTCCGCTTGACGGGGAGCGCCTGCATGTTCAAACTTGATACGAAGTTGAAAACTGCACGAAATCGCCCGAATAGCGGTGGTGCTGTATGCGAGGAAGATTGAAACTCTTGCCTGTACGAATAACAATGTTGCATGAAACAGTGTGTTTTTCTCTTTTCACACAAATTATATGCTCTGTTTATACACTTTGAACATACGAGGGTCACTATTTATATTTTGAGCCTAACAATGAAAAAACAGGAATTTGGCATTGAAAACTGCTTTATTGTTTTTCGAAGTATTCTCCTTTATGGTCAATACACTTTTGCATTCGTTTAAACCATTTGTCAAAGCAGTTTTTCCAATCTTCTCGAGACACCTCCATAATATGGTTTTTGAACACATCAACGGCATCTTCCGCCGACGAAAATCGTTGTCCACGCAATTTATTCTTGACATTCGGGAACAAGAAGAAGGCATTGGGTGCCAAATCAGGACTGTACGGCGGATGACCCATCAATTCGATTTTTTGACTGTTCATAAAGTCGGTTGTTAGACGAGATGTGTGACAGCTGGCATTGTCTTGATGAAGAATGATCCGACGGCGTTTGTTTGTTTTCCGTATTTGACCGAAGACCTCTGGCAAACAAATTGTTGTGTACCATTCAGAGTTGACCGTTCTATGTTCCTCTAAAGGCACAGTTGCCACATGACCAGTTTTCCTGAAAAAACAGGCGACCATTCGTTTCGATGTGCTTTGAGTGCGAACAACTTTTGTTGGATTGGGTTCATCTTGAAACACCCATACAGTCGACTGCTGTTTACATTCCGGCTCATATGCATATATCCATGATTCGTCACCTGTTACAATCTTATATACATCTTTTGAAGCACCACGATGGTATTTATTGAGCATTTGTTTGCACCAATTGACGCGAGCATCTTTTTGAGTTTTTGTCAAATTGTGTGGGATCCAATGAGAACATACCTTTCTCACAGCTAAATGATCATGTAATATTTTATATATGCTGGTGGAACTAATGCCTATGGTTGCCTCAATCTCACAGTATGTCACATGACGATCTTGCAGTATTAGGTTTTGCACAGCATCAATGTTTTCTTGAACAACAACTGATTTTGGACGAGCTTCGCGAATCTCGTCGGTGAGGGAATGGCGGCGACGATTAAATTCGTTATACCAGCGTTTCACAGTGGCAAAGGATGGGGCTTCATCGCCAAATGTGGAAGTAAGTTGATCGATGCACTCTTGTCTTGATAATCCACGTCGAAAATCGTAAAAAATCATCGCACGAGTTAATTCCATTTTATTGTTGTCGCGCAATCTCCAAGGCAACATAAACAACACAAATCAAGCTATTGACAAAACATTTGAAGTATGTTATGGTCAATAATGCCAGACGATTCCGTGCAAACGTCAAATCGCGCCTAACTTCAATCAGTGTTGCCAAGGCTCAAAATATAAATAGTGACCCTCGTACATTCTTATTGACATTTGTTGGTGAAACCTTCATTAACATTAATTTCCAGGTACATATGAAAATGATTATATTTACTAGTAGATATGACATTTTTTCCTTGGAAATTCTATGCGTACGAATAACAATGTTACATATTGTATGTCACTGTTGTGCACCTTTTAACAGGTCTTCCTGCGAAGAATATTCCTGAAGAAATATATCATGTTTACTCAGATCTGTTTGTCTTGTAAAGTGGTACACAGCTGGGTCAGTAAATTCCCTCAAGGATGCTCAAAATTTAACCGATTAAGATAAACCTGGTTATCCTGTTGAGATTGTGATAGAAGTAAAAGTGGAGATTATGAAGTTCAGGCCAACAGGTAAGTTACTTTAGTAACCCAAGAATTTATTATAAATTGTTTGATAAAAATGGTGCTTCAAGAATGTTAATTCATATGAGAGTCAATAATTATCCATGCTTTTGCTGTAATTTCCTTTAGGTTGGCTGTACAACTTTATGTGTGTTCTTGTCAATAGAATGTGCATGTCATTGCTTTAGTGCATATTTTACTGTAAATGATGCGATCAGCTGTTCCTGTCTCTCACGTTCCTTTACTGCAAGTGAGGCCACCAAAACATTGACCCAATCAGGCATCACGGTCACTGGGAACGGAACAGCAGCCATCAGAGTTGGCCGAATTCGCACTTCAGAACATTTCTGGCATCAAAACTCAAGCTCACCTTCATCCACAACAGTCTCTGCCATGAGACAGCAGTCCGTGTGTTAAGGGAGCTCACACTGAACACAAC
Organism: Lepisma saccharinum; assembly: GCF_977018435.1. Classification (NCBI taxonomy): domain Eukaryota; kingdom Metazoa; phylum Arthropoda; class Insecta; order Zygentoma; family Lepismatidae; genus Lepisma; species Lepisma saccharinum. The sequence goes on along the minus strand of NC_139258.1, from coordinate 31,804,208 downwards.
AGTAACCTGACGCATCGCCATTAATGTCAACCGATTTCATCTACGAGTACCTGCACGGCCAACCCGCAATGTAATGCTCTTCCACATTTCCACTACAAGGCTCTCTTTACTATAGGCACCCTCCCCCCCCCCCCCCCACACTTTTCGCCACTTTTGCCCTGGCACTATGCTAAACCTTATCTACAAAGGGAAATATACCGTCTTTGCTTCCCTCAGTTTTGGCATCTTTCCCCCTCTGGTTTTGGAACCCAATCGCTGCCACTGTCCCCACTTATATAATAAGTAAATGTTGATATTTTCTTGTCAGAACACAGTTTCCGACAAATCACTAAGAATGTACATGTAACAGTTCTTTTTGTCTACCATCTTGTATTGTCTTGTTATTTTTTTCTTGTTGCTACAGTTTCAGTATAAAGTGGTCTTTCAGTACTGTATCTGAAACTTTAAGTAAATAAATAAATATAAACAATGTGCATATCTACTTACAGGAAAGTACTATGTTTCTTAACAACTTTAATGGAAATACACGACTTTAAAATGTATAGTTACACAGTGCATTTCACGGTCAAGTCATTCGTGGACAGCAGCTAGCTTGCCAGGCAGTAAGAGCACATCTGCAGACAAACTCTTGTGGAGAGATTTTTGAGGAGTATGTTTCAATCATGCTTCATTGTCGTCTAGTTTCTCCTCAGTAAGCAAAAGGCCATTTTGCTCTTCACTTATTTGTTTTACATTTTATAACCATGGGATCATGCAACTAGTACTGAGATAAAACCATATTTGTGTGGTTCAATGGTGGTGCATGAAGCGGAGTAAGTGGTATGGGGTGGGGGTTATGGTGGTACTTAGTTTAGTGACCATGCAATATCTTCACTGATACTGAGAAAAATTACAACTGTAGTATTGTGGGACGGGGTTGCAAGGTTGGAGAGGTATGAGGTAGAAGTTCTCAGTGATCATTGGGCTGATACTTGAAATAACTTACATTTCTTGCTTGGGAGGAAGTGCAGATTAGGCTGACACGGATAAGTTTAGTGAAAGACTGCTAATAATTAATTTGAATACAGATAACAGGTTACTCTTCTGCAGTCAGTAGCAAAAATATTAATTCACAGTGTGTCAAAGTATTCTACGAGTGAAAAATGTTTAATAAAAAGCAATAAATTATCTTGGAGCAGCTACGGCTGTTGAAATTACCTCACTTTCCAGGTGGTGGTTTCCAAAATAACAAGTTTTTGAAAACAAAGTAACAAAGCAAGTTTTGAAAACTGAAAAACAGTTCTTTAAACCAAAACTGAAAAATGTATTTCACATTGAGAATACTGGTGACAGGTTTTGAAAATATGGATGGGGGTTGCTTATTATTTTGATCCTTGGTTGACAATGATGTCATGCATTTTCAGACAATGCTGGACTTCCTTGCTTGGCTCTGTAACTAATATTTCAGGATGGTGTAAGGTAATGGTCTGTCATACATGTCATAAAATATAAAAATTATGTGCATATTGTAACAACATTATGGAATTAAGTGCTCATTTAGCATTATTGTAAAGCTATAAACATTTAGTGTCACCTACAGGTAACGCTGAACATTATACAGGGTGTCCCACTAGCTTTCGAACCCGAAAAAACGTTATAATTTCCGAACAAACATACATAGGAAAATGAAATTCACAATACACGTACCGTGTTTCATGCTGAATACATGATCACCACAGCAGGTGCTGCAAGTGTCTTCCCTGGACGTCCAGACATGTTTGTACACGGCGCTCCATATTGTGAAAAGTCCGGTGTGATCTCATGAATCGCATTCTCGATGTTGTTTCGCAACTCTTGCAGTGATCGTGGTTTGTTTCTGTAGACACAACCTTTAAGCAAACCCCATAAAAAAAAATTCGGAGGTGTCAAATCTGGGGATCTTGGCGGCCTCAATCCTTTGGAGATGATTCTGTCACCAAAAAAGAACTCAATTTCTGCCATGGACACGTTGGAAGTATGGCATGTTGCTCCATCTTGTTGGAAATAACCGCGATGCAGTTATTCATCATCCAGCTGATTCACAAATGCACTGAAGATGTGTCACTAAACTTGTGTGTTTACTGTATCTTCAAAGAAGATGAGTCCAATGATACGCTGTCGGGAAATTGCACACCAAACTACCACCTTCAATGGTCCTTTACGGCATCCCGATATCCAATATTTCTTTACAATGAACACGCGTTCTGGTACGGTGTACCGTTCCATCCTCGCAATGCAGGGACTCGCGCATCACACTAACCGACACGCACCACTTCCCTTGGTGCCATCTAACGTCTTTGTTTGGACGTGTGCGTTTATGTTCAACCCTGCCTCGTATTCAGCATGAAACAAGGTACATGTATTGTGAATTTCATTTTCCTATGTATGTTTGTTCGGAAATTATAATGTTTTTTTCGGGTTCGAAAGCTAGTGGGACACCCATTATTTCCTAAATTGCCAACATTATGAGAAAAACCTATTCTAAGTCCAATCTTGCAACATACTGGTGACAAATTTCATACATAAGTTTCGTGAAACTTTAGAAAATTGTAAGAACAGCAACATATGCAGCATGAACAAAAACTTGTCCTCGGTCATCACAAAGAATGTTTCTAATTTCAGTTATTTTACACTGCTTTTCTACCTCTCTCTCTGGTTAATCACAATAAAGATCAATGACAAACTTATGAAATGGAAGAGTCAAACACGAAGTCAACTTGTGTTTTCAACCCCTCCACCATGCATGACCAAGAATCCTGTGGCTGGTGTACTGGTTTGACAATTGCCTTAACAACGTGTGTAATCGAGTACTGCATGGGACCACTTTCGCTCACTGAAACTTGTGCAAGCTTGAGGGTGCTGCACTCTTAGTGGAATTATTGGCAACGTCCCGTAATATCAGAGCATAATAAGCAGCACTGTCAACCTAAAACACATACATGGAAGGAAACCACCCTATGCAATTACTATTCTAATAATAATTCCGTATGTTATTATGTAAGACTCAAGTACAATACATGTGAAAATATGCAATATCAACAGACCAAAATGTAAAATGGATACACATGCTGACAGACCTGACGAAGCAATTACAAATATCCTATCACAGTGTAATCATTGTTCACTTACCGAAAAGGATAATCATATTCTGCGAAATAATAAAATGTAGTTCTAATATTCAATCGAACATCATTTTAATGTGACAATAATCATAGATACATAAAATGTCAGCCTAGGTAGTTTCAGCTCATAATCATCTATTTCATTTTCATATACAGGGTGTTTCTAAAGGTCGTTTACAACGCTTGGGAGGTGATACCTCACACGAAAACAAGCAAAAAGTCTAAGTTCCATTTTTACGACTGAGGCTTCGTTTCCGAGATAGGAGCCTCGCAAAAGGTGACAAAGTGATCGTCACACCTAACTGGGACGAATACTATAACAGATAGAGAGGCGGTTCCAAGGGAATCATAAAGGAATCGTATGTGCTCAGTCCGGAAGTCACTATGAAAAGTTCACTGCACGCATGCGCAATGGAGTCCTCAAAGGAATTGGGGATTTCCAGCAAGAACAATACATGGAAAGGGTATGTAACGCAGCAAGAAGGACCGTGACAATGAGAAATGCGTTAAAGACAACACATCCCGACCTCAAACATCAAAACATGAGCACCGAACACAAAATCCGAAAAGTTGAGCACAGTTGCATACCCCAGTTACACGCGAGGAATGAACGAATCATGTCATGTGGCATACGAGAGACAGGAGGAGGGAAAGAAAAACACAATATCAGATGATTGCGACAACGTGTATTTTTACACGCGACAACTATGTAATATCCCCCCCCCCCCCACACACACACACAACAAACAACAAATGCTACAATATCTTACGCACAGACAGTCCGTGTCACTGTACACCAACTGAAGATGTCACTTTCACCACACAAAGGGGGTGGGGAGCAATACCAAAAGTGTTCGCACGCGATCATTGTGACGTAAAAGAGACCAGTTTTGGAAGCGCTGCACAGGCAAGTCTGGCTCTCGTAGTCTACGTTTGACCTTCATGACTGCTGTTCCCGCGAGAGGAGCTCGAAGGGTTGGTTCTCTCCGGCAGTCGTTCCAGTCGTGTTGCAGGTGCTGGGATATGATCAGCAGTTCGCTCTAGGTTGTCATACGCATTGAAGAGTACTAGTATGTTGTATTGAAAGAAGTTGACGTGGTGGAGTGGACAAGTCAAGTATCGCAACAATTGGTCTGTGGTGTTCGTACGGTGATACGGCCAATTTGTGCAGTGTGCCAGTGTTAAACAAAAACAATACTTTGCAGTTCCAGCTCCCTATTACACAGATGGCTGCGTATACGACCCAGCAGCTAGCAGACATGCATCTCATGTATGGGGAGGCACGTGGTAATAGCCGCGAGGCAAGGCGTCTTTATGGAGAACGCTTTCCACATAGACCTTTACCGTCTCACACCTTCTTTCAGGTAGTGGACAATCGACTGCGTGAAACAGGGTCAGTGTTACCACCGCGGCAAGAAGTTGGAAGACCCCGAAGTGTACGCACACATCAGTTTGCAGAAGATGTGTTAACAGGGGTCGCAGAACATCCTGGAACTAATACGCGCGTGCTCGCTCGGGCACGAAACACGTCTCATGTGAATGTTTGGCGAGTGTTGTCAGAGGAAGGAATGCACCCTTTTCAACTGCAGAAAGTACAAGAACTGTTACCTCGTGACTTTCGCCCTCGTATGGAGTTTTGCCAATGGTTGTTGCATCATCTGGACACAAACCCTCACTTCGGGGCAAACGTATTGTGGACAGATGAAGCCATTTTCACCAGGATTGATGTCTTCAATAGTAGAAACAGTCATGTATGGGACTTTGACAACCCATATGCATTTTTGTGACCCATCACCAGCACAGGTTTTCAGTGAATGTGTTGTGCGGGATAGTACATGATCATTTAATTGGACCATACATTCTCCCTGTTCGCCTGAATGGTCGCACGTATCATGCATTTCTTAGTGACGTTCTGCCTGAACTGTTGGAGACCGTACCTTTGGCACTGCGGCAAGAAATGTGGTACCAACACGATGGTGCACCAGCTCATATCGATTGTAATGTACGACATTTCCTGCATGACGTGTTTCGCAATAGGTTCATTAGTAGGGATGAGCCTGTGCCTTGGCCACCGAGGTCGCCAGATCTCAACCCTCTCGATTTTTTCTTCTGGGGAGAAATGAAAACCCTCCTATACGACACACCTGTCACATCAGCTGAGGACCTCGTTGTCGCATCAACATCGCCGCCGCGACGGTAGCAGATACATCTGGCTTGTTTGCTCGTACTCGACAATCCTTGAAATGTCGCTGTCATCTCTGCGTAGAAGTGAATGGCAGACAGTTTGAAAACCGTCTGTGATTATTGCCCTCGGCAAATCTCAGTGAGAACACTCTTGGTATTGCTCCCCACCCCCTTTGTGTGGTGAAAGTGACATCTTCAGTTGGTGTACAGTGACACGGACTGTCTGTGCGTAAGATATTGTAGCATTTGTTGTTTGTTGTGTGTGTGTGTCGGGGGGGGGGGGGGGGATATTACGTAGTTGTCGCGTGTAAAAATACACGTTGTCGCAATCACCTGATAATGTGTTTTTCTTTCTCTCCTCCTGATGGAGTAATGTGTCTCTCGTATGCCACATGACATGATTCGTTCATTCCTCGCGTGTAACTGGGGTATGCAACCGTGCTCAACTTTTCGGATTTTGTGTTCGGTGCTCATGTTTTGATGTTTGAGGTCGGGATGTATTGTCTTTAACGCATTTCTCATTGTCACGGTCCTTCTTGCTGCGTTACATACCCTTTCCATGTATTGTTCTTGCTGGAAATCCCCAATTCCTTTGAGGACTCCATTGCGCATGCGTGCAGTGAACTTTTCATAGTGACTTCCGGACTGAGCACATACGATTCCTTTATGATTCCCTTGGAACCGCCTCTCTATCTGTTATAGTATTCGTCCAAGTCAGGTGTGACGTTCACTTTGTCACCTTTTGCGAGGCTCCTATCTCGGAAACGAAGCCTCAGTCGTAAAAATGGAACTTAGACTTTTTGCTTGTTTTCGTGTGATGAATCACCTCCCAAGCGTTGTAAACGACCTTTAGAAACACCCTGTATATATATATATATATATATATATATATATAATGGATAAAACCAAGGAGGGCCAAAAGGGCTCAGTAAAAATCAAAGAAGGTAAAAGGAAACACTCACCAGACAGTAGAAAAATTCAAAATTTTCGCTAATTTCATAGCATCATCGGTGTGAGGAGAAATAGACGGAACCGGAAGTATATATATCTCCAAGATATACAAAACTGCATTTTAACATGGAGAAGATGACTATGTTCACTTATTTTTCAATTTCACTTCATGTTTTACTTCACGATCCATATTTGAAGACCCACTACCATAGACAAATGACGGAAATACATGTACTAATAGGGTTCGAGTGTATTTCGCTCGAGCGGAAGACATCAATTCTGTATGCAATCTAGCGTTGCCCATGCGAACTATTTGCTGCTCGAGAGAAAAATGCTCATTGCATACTCTAGTGTGTAACTATATTGTGGAGTAGCATACAGTGTATGGATTCTGATGATAAATTTGTTGCAAAACTAACACCTTATCAGAACTTATTTTCAGAATATTACTTGACCACCTACACAGCAGCAGTTTGAAACAAGGGTAAAATCAGGTATAAATTTGCCAGTTTGCTGAAATCTACAAGAACAAATTAGCAAAGATGAAAAAAAAACTAAACATTGCAACACACCATACGTTTATTTCTACTTAAGTAACCAAGCAGTCTGTACAGAGTTATACAAAAATATGACTCGGGAGTGGCAGGAACTGGAGAAATATTTATTGGAAATCACATTACGATAACACAGTGTAATATAACAATATAAAACAAGCAAAAATGTATGAAAAATATCGACAGGAAAGGGTGTCATTTCACAAACATTTCGTATCTTCAGACTCAACGGAGTTATTGCAATCAGCAAGAGAAAAATTTCTGCGCAAGTCGTATGATGGACATAACTTAAAATTTCACTAGTCCTGAAGAAACAAAAACTTGCAGAACATCACCATTTGCAATATGCTGTATTATCTTGTTTATGCTCATAAATTGTTACTAGGGACGTGAAGTTTTTGTTTCATTTTTCCCTAAATTTCAATGTTATTTTTTACTGCAATTCGGTATTATTTTTCGAGTTTAGGGCAAAATTTGGTGCAATTTTAGATAATTTTTACTGTTCCTTCTATGCATAAGATTTCACAGGGTTTTAGATCTGGAAAATTGAGACAAATTTTAGTTTTAATGACAAAAAAGAATACATTTTAACGCTTGTGAGAAATGACAAAGTTTCTTCGATTTGAGAAACTATTTGATCATCAGCCACTAAATATGAAATGTTTATTGAATGATATTACCCAAGTCTTTGTACAATAATACACATCACAATACCCTAACAATGCCAAAAAATCCTTCCAACGACCTCAAAATACCATTTTGTGTACACCATTCCCTTCAACACAACAATTTTCCCGTTCCCATCGAACTTCCCTTCTGGAAGTGAATTCTATTTCAGGACGAGGTTAAACACCCTCAATCATGTCTGCGCCAAACTGCAATAAATGAAGTGCGACAGTCTCTTTCAAATTGAACTATCACCAGCTAGACTAGAAATGACAGATCGAATATCTCTTTAGGTAGTTCTTTTTGAACAGAAGAAATGTTATCCCCAGTTTATATTGCATATTTTGCGGCGTTCTTCGTGTTAAAGTGGAAAATTCTTGTCTCATTCTGGAAAATGCCATAAGTTGCATTATTTCACGATTCCGAAACTTTTGCTTTTTTCAACTTTTCGGTGTTATCGTTAAAACGAAAACCTCACGTCCCTAATTATTACACAAAAATACAATAATTAACAGTGATGGAACATTTTCAGCACTTAATGAGATGAAACTTGTGTTTTGCATGGTAAGTCATTTACTGCAACATTTTCAACAAACTGGTCATATTCCATATATATTTGAAAATGTAAAACCCAGACTTTTGCATATAAAATTACATAACAATTTTTTCGAATATGGATGATTGTAAATTTCAATTAGCACATCATTTTTTGTATTCTCCACACTATCATAAAAATATTAGGGATGGGACCAATTAATCGGTACTCTATCAGCATCGGCCGATATAGGCATATCGGTGTATCGGTAAAATTACAGATTATTTTACCGATCCGATATATCAATAAATATCTGATAATTTACTGCACAATTCTGCCATTTTGTTGTAATTTTTATGGATAATCTCCACGTCCTACTTTCTAAAAACGTAAATGTCTAAATATGCAATTTCTTTTGCACTGCAGTCACTTTGAAACACATCTTTATTAAGGAAGCAATGAACCTGATCAAGGACCATTTCTAATTTTATATCGGATCGATTATCAGTATCGGTAAATTTTATATCGGTACTTTATCAGTATCGGCTAAAATTTTCATATCGGCCCATCCCTAAAAAATATACTTCAAAATGTATTAAACTGCACCAGTCCTCAGGATTACTGTATTACATTTAAGTTTATGAAGCATAAGGTTAACAGGAAATTTCATTGGCTAAAGAATGGAAATGTTCCAGTAAAAATTTCATTCAATACCTAAACTGCAAAAAGGTTGAGAAGTAAATGAGCTCTATTTGATTAAAAAAGTTGAACCATTCATTTATATTTATCACAAATTATTCAGGAATGTATTTCCTGTTTGATCTACTGGGACAAATATTACTTTCTAATGCAAGACGTAATTTCATTCCATTGCAACAACACATTGTAATCTTTTGAGAAAGAACATTTAAAAAAGGAAAAGCAAACTGATTGAACATTTTTCAAAATAGTTCTACTTATTTCTATGTATATTACTGAAAAGATTTTTTACAATATATTTTTCAAATAATAAAGCAACTAACTATAAAGGTTGAGATTCACATATTAAGTGACATGCCATTATCACTTTCTAATATAATTTACAAACTGCAATAAAACTATACACTTATTTACGTTCCACTATTTCTATTGTCTAACCTGTACATATATTCATTTGTGCTTCCAACATGATTACTGTACTTTCAAAAATACATACACAAGTGTACACAAATCCAACACCACATAACTTCCTCCAAAAATATTCCTTGTGTGTCAGAAATATAATTCTTCTGTCAACATTTAAAATGCACATGTTTACATGTACATTATGGCACATAAAAAGTTTTGAATGACATTGTCATGAATTAAAAATACTGTGAATTAGTTTTGAATTACATCCATAAATGTACAAATACACATCACGCAAGGAACTAGTAAGTTCTCTCTCATAGTGAGCTAAAGTGTGCATGAAATACAGGATATATTTGCTACACACAAAATTCAAAATGTATTTTTCTTGTTCACCCCAAACCGTGAGTGAATTTATTAGTCAATAAACAATTTTACATGTACAGTACTTTATTTTGACACACATTATGGCTATTCAGTTTACATTTTCACCTTACATAAAAGCTAATTACTTTTCACAAATGTCACATGAAAAATGTATTATCTTCCTTTTTGTGTCTCGAAGTATCGAACTGTTACAGCTTATGATCCAAACAAAATAGTTTTCACATCACTTTTGTTTCTTCTACTGTCAACAGGAATGCAAGATTAACATTAAAAACTTTTGGACTTATTTACATATTTCTCTGAAAGTTTAAGGAGAACCAGCAGAATCACTGCCATCAAGTGGTTTGTTATTAGATTTGAATTTCCTTGCATCATGACAACTAAAATGTCATGTGAATGATTCAATTGAAGTACAAAACACATAAATGTTACAATTATACCCAGTTGCTGTTTAAGTAGCATTTACCACATACTCATTGACTTATTTATAAAATTGTTCTATGATACTGTAATATTAAGTCAGTATATTGCAAATCAAAACGTGGGCATTCCAACATTACGTGTGTGTGAAATTCACCCATGAAATGTAAGGTTCTAGACATGCAATTGGATTAAAATGTTCATTATGAACTGATTTCATAAAATTATGAACCTGCTAACAAATTAAAAAACTTGAGTATGATGACATAGCCTGAATGCATGAAAAGCATTAACGAGAATGTGTTGTGTGTGATGCTTTAAAAATGTAGCGATATATGCAAATTATATGCATTCACAAACATTTTAGCCTTAATGCAATTTAAAATAATAATAATTTCTACATTGGTTCTTTTTAGATGAAGTGGAATGCCCCAACAAAGAAAATGCCAACATCTGCACAATTTTGTATTCCTATAAAGAAACACCTTATTTGAAATTTAAATATTACACTTACAATCATTAATACTTTCCTATTTTCCCATTATCATTACATAAAAGAATGTACTTAAATTCAAATATCCGAATTTGGCACTAAATTGTAATCGTTGTAATAGAATTCAATTAATCTTATGTATCTCCATTACTATCTTTAGGCATTATGCAAGAGAATTTAGACTCTTAGAATGAATACTTGTTTGATATGTCAAACATAAAGCTATAAATTGTGTATTCACATCGAGAACAAAATATATACTTGATAACTTGATATATCTCATGAAAACTGGTCTGATGGGACAACGGCCTTTCCCAAAATTTTGAGAATATCAAAATTTTCAAATGAAAGCAATGAATAACTCAGGGAAAAGCCAAATGACTCTCAGATAACCATTTTTGTCTTTCATATATTTCATATATTATTGTGTATCCCCCCTCCCAAGAGTGCAGCTTTACAATTCCAGCCCCCCTCCCAAAAAAACAACAAAAAAAAAAAAGTGTATGCTATTGATAACCTACGCCAATTCAAGGAAAGTTTGGTTATGGCATTCAGAAACTGGCACACAGAACAAGTCACCAATGCACTGGTTAGAAGTATGTTTGTATTACATTGTTTTTCTGCTATGTTTGGCTAATTGTGACGCCACTAGTTGCATGTAAAAGGAGTCTTTAAAGGTGACTGAAACCAACCTGTTACATTCACCACCATTGTCTACTGAACTCCGAAAATATTGAGGAAATGTTCGAAGATTACACAATCACACCTCAAGAGCAAAAAAACTATAAACTTTCCACAACTACCCTAACAAAAAATTGCAATAATAAATTTGATAGTCTGTACATGTTTGGAAGTATTAAATGTTCACTACATGAAGTTATTGTTGCACAATATACTCTCTAGAAAATTCAACATAACTACATTATATGTTAAGTTTGATTAAACTTTCTGAAGGAAAGAAAAACAGTACAATCCAGTTTAAAACAATACATTCATAATATTTGTACTATACAAACACTGTTTTACTTGAACTACATAACAGATAGAAAAAAATGTATGAACGAAACAGCTAATAAAATTTGTTTTACTCACGTTCACTTCAACACATTATCTAAATGAACATTTGTTAAGATTAGATAACTTACTATGAAAGATTTAAGTATAACTATAGAACTAATTTCTACATTACTCAATGTGCAAGAAATCTTAACTTTGCATTCAGAGAAGCATATACTTTTAATCAAATCATGTTAACATGACAACAAATATAGGTTGATAATTCCATTGAATAAGATTAGTATTACACATTTACAACCATAAATAACAAAATAATCCAAAAATCTAATTACTATTGCTACAAACTTGAAAAAACAAGTATAAAATAAAGATCCCGTTTACATTGTATACATACATAAAACAACGAAGGAAAAATGAGAAATTATCAGTGACTACTTTTTACGGATGACTTACCAAGGGCCACCCAAACTAGTCTATGGTGGGCACTTGCGCTGCCATAGTTTTTCATATGGCCTGCCTCCAGGTTAAAAAAACATCTAATTTTATTTAGAGATTATCTTTACAGAAAGTAAGTTACCCCCATGCATGTAGCACCGTGCCATGAAGGCACATTTAGGGGAAGTGGAGGTAGGACACCACACATTCTCGATCTTGGCCATGTTTGGTTACAGAAAGTAAAATATAATTAATTGTTCAAGTAGTTTCTGGCACTGCATACACAAAAGTTTGGGCACTGACCTTTTTGTCAACACCATGAGCTATTTCTCCTAATAACTTCCACATAAGACAAAGCTTATACTGAATTTTCAAACATTAATTCAACATTAATTTACAGCAATCTTTCATATTTTGCAGATACATGTTTAAGATGTCATCCAACTTGAGCATTATTTATTTACACAAATATTATTTTATGCATATCTTAGTAGACAAATTGAGAATAACTATAATTGCACTAAATTCAAGTTAATTAAAAGGAACAAGATATGATTAGTTGGTAGTGTTATTCAGAAAAATATTTACAAATCACTCACATGCAGAAAAAAATGTGCGCCCAGCATTTCTTTACAAAGATTAAATGCTGCATTTGCCACCTCAACATAAGCATCATTTCCTTTGCTTTATTGGAGGAATGTGTTGCATAATATGCCAATATCTTATTTGAAGGACACATCCCTCTCCCCCACCCCTACTATTAGCAATGCCCCTGCTGAGTCCCAGACCATTTGGAGATAATGCAAGAGTTTGTCATGATGCAAATTTGCCAAATACTGTAAAATGTTTATGACCCGGCTGCCTACATGTACAAGGATCTTTTCACCTTTTCCTTCACCCACCTTTTAATCATTTCCATCTTTATGATTAATCTGCTGGCAGAACAATAATGTATGTTCTGTATGTAAGTACATACCTTTAATGTCTGATACTGTATATTTATTTCCAGTATTCTCAGTATTTTTGGTATGCAACAAATACCAAAAGACTATCTAAAACTCAATACCTGACGAACCGCACTTATAGTACAGTCTCTATCATATACAATGCCGACCTCCATAGCATAGTGGTTATGTTCCTTCACCAACGTCGTCGTATCTTCACTCATCCTTGTTGTTGCAATTAACCAAAAGTGGCAGAAAAGCAACGTAAAATACCAAATCAATCTAACCCACATTGAACAATATACCATATTGCATTGCTCAATTCAACCATATTAAGCTTATGAGTAGGGCTATGAAGTTGATGGAAAATCATATTTTTATCTGGGCCTTGAAGACTATGCTAAACCTGATAGTAGTCCATTTAGCTTCAGTTAGAACCAGAAAACATAGTTTTTATTTTTGCATGTTTCTTTTTGCATTTTCAGCCTCTTTTGGCTTTTAGATACATTTTTTCAGAATTTTTCTTTATTTTTGATGATTTTTTTAAAATCATTTTTGAGGTTTCTTTTTGTTCCTTTCCTGCATTGCTAGTACTTAAATTTCCTAATAAGTATGCCATTAATCGAACATATGTTCAATGCAAAATTATAATCTGATACACATGAAACAACCATATTTTCAGATGCTGACCGACTACTGTATCATGCAAAGCCCACTCTGAATTATTTATACAGAATAACTTATGGTGCATTTTATGTAATCTTGAGGTAAAAATAAATACATTAGCACTTAATTGCTTTTTTTCCTTTGCTACGGTAGTTTTATGGAATTATTTAACTACTCTCTTGTAATTTATGAAAAATGAAGCTTTCATTTTTAAGGGCGAAAATTATTTTTAGTTCCTTTAAAAAAGTAATAATAATAATTTTTCAATAGTTTTAAGGTCGTTCTATGGCTCAATATTTTGAGATTTTTTAGGTTCTCAACTTACGAGATATTTAACTCTATTTAGAGCAGCACTTGATTTTATAAATGTTGAGGCAAACTCTACTTAAGATAGCCTTAGTGCCTATGATTAAAACCAGCTTTCGCAATATGCTTTGGCATTCCTGATTCAGCAATCAGAAAATTGCATCTCACTTCCTCTTTCACCAGATCTCCATTTCATAACTCAAATGAACATGGAAGGACTCAACGTCAGCTACGAAACAGAGTGACAGCCACTGTTCACTTCCTATGTCTGAGTGGACGAACCAGACCACTAACGACATTTGACAAACAAACGTGAACCTTGCACAACCAGTGGAAAAATCCATACATTAGTGCACAATACATTATAATCTCTCTCTCGGTGGTAAAAAAGTCAAGACGTTAGATTACAGAGCCTCAATGAAATCAATATGTGCTTACTTTTTTGTAGGCAATGTGGAATTCTCATTTTTCGTTTACATGTGAGTGATATAGAATAACGAATTGAACATCAAATTAAAATGTTATAAGACTGAACATAAGATTTGTTATGCAATCATTTATTTTAACCGGAAAGCTATTTATTGAGATATACCAATAAGAAACTTCTAGCACCATCAGTAGAACATATTTGTCTTTTCTGTATGTAAACAGGAACACAAAAAGTAATACACACACAATAAAAACTGATAAACATTCCACTAGCTTTGCCATGGTTAAAATGTAGCTTTAAAAAACAGGTGAGGGAAGTCCATTTTCAATTTGACAATGCTGCTGAGAAGCCGGTAAAATGATACATTTTTAACAGTTTTATTTGTACATGATGCTGTGTTCCTCTCTGTGCTACAGGTAAAACAAATAGATGGCATAAGGCTGAGAAAAGTTGCATCTATACTATTAACAACCATAATTTTATTTTGAATTTTTAAGTCCACTTTATACAAAGATAGACTAATTGAACTGGACCTACAGTTTAAAGTGGAATCTGAACTACTGTGCAACGTGCCTCCACCAGGTATCAAACCCAGGTGACAACATTGCCACTAGGAAGTCCTTAGCAACTATGATTGTAAATAAACTAACTCATTTTGAGTGGCTTTTCAATGACTGGCATGTGATGAATGCATCAATTCAGCTGCCACTGTTATCTGACTTTGTAATACTGTAATTACCCTGTTAATGCCAAGGCAACACTGAAGTTTTCAGACCCATGCCAGGAATGAACCCTGGGACAACTACACAACAGTCTCCGAATAATTTGGCTACACGGAACCTCTAACCTCCTACGCAACTTTTATTTCAGGTTATTTTTCATCTACACATCCTAGATTTATTGCACAGCAGTGTAGAAATATTAGTTAGAATATAAAAAATGAAAATGTTATGATGTAGATTAGCTTTGGAAAAATCAGATCATACATGCTTCTGCAAACATTTAAAAAGTTAGTGGAAAAAAATATGGTTCAAACCTATTACTTAACAAATTGTGCTGGCCTTCATGGAGTGGTTAGCACAGGGTGCTTAGATGCCAGGGGTTCCCGGTTTGAAACCTGGCCTCAGCATGGGTGTCTCTCTCTCTTCAATATCATCATATAGTGGAATCACAAGCAAAAAAGCCTGCGCAGACCAGACTCCCACATGGAGGGAATGGGCAGAGTTAACCATGCTTCCTTATGGCCTGAGTTGAACGGAAGAAGGAGAGGTGCACGGAGACTTTTCATCCAAGGTTCTTTTGTTTGTGGTCTCTCTACATCATCACTCGTCCTCATCTTTGCAATTAACCAAAAGTAGTAGAAATGTGAAGTAAAATAACCCAAACCAGTTATAGGTCCAGTGTCTTGCATGGTTCACTCATGATCTTGTCACTGGAGGTTTTGGCTTTGTGTTTTGGAGAATAGTTCTTTGCGAGTCGCACAACTTCATCATCAGGGCTAAAGTGATATTACTTTGAACTAATGTTAATACACTATTTTTTCAGACTACGAAGAAGTATCAGCCAGTATCAGTCATTAAATTCCATCCGCTATTTCCCTACAGCACTGGTATCAGTATCTGTTCAGCCCTAATAATAGCTCATTCTCATCATTGCAATTAGCTAAAAGTGGCAGAAAAGTGTAGCAAAAAATAAGGAAAATAAGTGCTCATATATACAGAGTGATCCATTGAACTGTAGACCATCATGCCAGGGTTGGCAAGCGAGGTGCTCGCAGTACTGTAAGCGAGGTACCGTAGTCTGTTCGTGAATCAAGTGTGCAAGTTTCCGTAACTAGTTTAAAGAGTGATTTATTTCATTACTAATTTATGAAAGAAGGTACTGAAACTGCCCACCTTCATTGTCCGCACATTTTTGACACCTCTTGATGAAGTTACCCAAGCTTGCTGCAGTTCCCTTGATTAATGTTGGTAATTTCATGGCAGATGTTGCCCTTGAGTTCTTCCAGGGTGACTTGTATACCTCATTTTTTAATCTATCCCACAGATAAAAATTTCATGGAACTTTTACAACCAGGAATCTTGTTTCTAATCACCTTTGAACTTCACGTGCAGATTGGGTTAACACACATGAATCATAAATAAATATACGCTGTGCAGGAGAAAACATTTGCCGAGCCATAGCATGCTTTGCAGTTGAATACACTAGAAGAAGCATAAAACGTAACAAGCACCTTATCACTCCACAGTCGCCAGACTAATAAACATGACACACAATACAAAACAAGGACCCTTATCACTTCAGTCTCCTGTTTCAGAACCTCTGTAAAAACTGGTTTCTAGCGCCCTCGCCAGCTTATGTTAGTGGGTCTCTTAATGAAGATGTATCAAAAATGTGTGCATCAAAGGCAACTAGTTTGAACACCTCCTTTTATAAATGTGGTAAGTAAATCACTTTTTAAAATAATTACGGAAACTGTTGTGCGCTTGCTTCATCGACACTCTACAATCTTGACAAACGGCGGCAAGTGCCTCGCTTACCAATAACAAGCACAGACGTGGCAGTCTACACTTCAATGGATTGCATTGTATAAATATGTATGGCAAATCTGTTTAAATCTGTAAAGCCCATCACGCAGTGAAAAAAAGGAATTACTAGAACAAGAAAATCAAATCTATCTGTGGATAATGTAAGTACATGTTACCCATGCATCAATGTGTCACATTAACTGTTTCAAGAGCCATGAAGTTGTTCTTATTGTGAAAACCATAAATATGTTTTGCCACACCAATAAAAGTATATGCTCATAAGGATGCATTATGTAATACTCCAGTGATTAAGCAGTAGTTTCAAAATGCTCCTCACACGATGATAAAGCAATAGCTGCATAATAATCACATGAGATGCCTGAGACGAGCTGAACTAGCCGAATTGTTAAAAATAAAAAAGGAGGAAGAAAAAGCATGTATGTAGTCTTTGGTTCTTGAAAAATAAAATGTGCATGTAGTATGTGGCTTGCGAGTGGAAAGTTTGGGAGTTAATCATGCTGTACCATCAATAGAAAGGCAATCAAGGAATCTGGTTGTTCTGAAACATTATTACTTCCATAAGAGGAATATGTTACTTTTTTTATGGTGTACCTCGGCTGGTGAGAATAATCGATAGAGGCATGCATATTTCGTTTTTGACAAAAAAATGTTTCAGAAAGGTGTGAGGTGCATTTTCCTACCCTGATTTGCCATGAAATGATGCGAAATGAACTGCAAAATGCGAAATGGACTTTAAAACGATATTTAGTGTTTATTTACCAATGCGACACTTTCGGAAGTCTGAATTATCCTGCAAGTTATACAATTCACGGAAAATTGATTAATTTTGATGTAAATATTTGAGAAGCAAAAATGGACCCTTTATACAGGAATAAACTTAATACTCTGTTAACTACGTAAATGTACTATTAGAAGGGATGTGTTTATTTTGTGTAAAAGTGCAGTTTTTAAATCAAATTTAGGTTTACATTCACAATTTTCATACCAAAATCTCATTTTTACATACCGCTTTTGATCCAATTTTTCACTGCTATAACACAGAAATTTTATTTTATTTACCGCTTTCGAACCCGAAATTGAGTGTTTTTGTATCGAAATTTTACTTTTTTATTTACCAAAAATATGTGCCTCTAATAATCAACCACACATTATGGCGTGATTCGGCTGGTGAGAATAATCGACCATACCTATTTCACGACAGGATTCTGTGGTATCTAGTCTGCTGGACCAAGTGCTAAAGAACGAAACAGGGGCTAGAAAATTCACAGCATGCGAAGCTATGGCTACAAAACATGCTATAAAAGGTGAAGCACAGGTGAGCTACGACTGCTAGCAAGTCACATATGCCATCGCATTTATCAGAGTGGATCCTATATCGAGAGGACTATAATATTAATTGGTTTATTATTTTCCAAACTCTTCACAAATTAAATACCACAGACAAGTGCACCATATTTGGACCTTGTTGCTGCAACAACCAATTGTTAAGGACAGCCCAGTAGACAAGCTAGCAGAGAACCTAGCAGCTCTGGAAAAATGATGCAAACCAGTCAATCAAACAGTGGAGAAGGAAGCTCCAAGATGGATAATGGCCAAGGACCACCAGAATTAATAGAAAAAGACCAATGAGATTGGCAGATAAATACTTGTTTTAGGTATATTAAAAGCACGTCTTTCAATATTAGTCAGAATTAACTGTTGGCCCAGTTTCATCAAGATCAATAGAGTGGAACCTTGACCACATGTTTTTCAATGTTCTGTTCTGTGACTTAAAATCGTAAATTGCAGGAAAATGTTTAATCAAGGACCTTTTTATAACATATAGCTTTATTGGAACCAAGAAGGCAAAGTACATAATGCAGAAAATTGTAAGAGAACATAACATTGGACTTCTGCTGTGTATTCAATGGCTTTTCAATTCATGCATTTTGACATAACTGCAATGGTAAATAAACCATTAAAAAGGTAAATAAAAATTGATAATTAAAAAAATAATAAAGTACTTTTATTGTCTATTTGGCAGAACATTTATCCTTGCTGTGATAATTTATGGAGAATTTAATCTCTGTTCAGTCTTAAACTATTTTAATTATACCCTTTCAGCTCAGATCTTACTTTCCACACAAAATGCATCAAGGTTTCTACTTAAACAATTATCTGCAAATGGATAAAAATTGAACAGCACCATTAAAACTACATAAATACATCATTTCATACAAATTTGAGTTTTATGCAAATTTGTAATTATCTAAATTTCAAATCTTCAACATTATACAGTAAATATCTTCACATTTAAACAAACAAGATGGGAGAAGTCTATGAAGTAAAATGAAAACAATTAAACACATATACATAAAATATATTTATCACTTACCTGAGTTCAAAGTAGTTTCTCTAACATACATACAATTCCACCCTTTCACCACAGTCAAAATACTATTAAATACACAACAGAATCTAAGTTTGCAATAAATCAATCATCCCATTGAACAATGGTCATACCAGCTACCTGAAAAGTGCCTACTTGATCTTAATCTTATGGAGTTTCAGCTTAAAGCCCAGCATCTCCGACAGTACCCCAGAGAATGCAGAGAGTATCACGACCTTTGTGATTGTGTACAGATAGGGATTTGCTGACAACCCAGAAATCTTGAAAGGACTCTCAAGCTCCTGAAAAATAAAGGTAACACTTATTACTTTCCAATGCACTATAGGTATCAATGCAAGAAGTGGTTTGATATTGACTAATGACTAAGGTTGAGCAGATACCCACCAATGCTGTTACACTTATGAATTCCCACCAATTTCAATACCAATACTTGAACATTGTAACAATTAAAAGTTGTGTTCAAGAGGAAATTGTGTATTTAAAACACATCAATCTAACCAGAGTCTTGCTTTAAAATATTTGAAGAAATATGTAAGAGAAAATCAGGATATTAAAATAGCTGATGTTTATGAAAAATTAGAAAATACACTTCACAAATAAATCATGTGTCATTTATGCGCATCTCAGAAAAGTATCAGCTGGAACTGGTACTAAATTTAGATCTATATTTCCAATACTAATACCACTGGTATCTGCCAATATCTGCCATCGATATGAGCTAAGCCCTCCTGATTATTCAAAATTATAATGGGTGCATAATCCTTGAGGATATTTGTGCCTTGCTAAACATGAACAAAAATGTAAATTAATTTGAATAAAATGATTCTTGGGAAAAACAAGTGCTGCTGTTCAAGGGTATCCAGGTATCACCTCCTCACATAATAATTTAAAAAACAGTTCACATGGTGTGCTACATAGGAGGGAGCTTTCAAACTGAAGTGACATGTGACCTAGGGGTTTCACCCAGTGAAAAGCAATGTGCCCACAAATTTCACCCATTGAAATAAGCACTTTCCCATCCAGCCTGCAAAAAAAGCATGCATTGACACTTTGGTAGAAAAGCTCCCAAAGAGAGGTTGACATTTAAATGCTTTTTGAAACCGATATCTCTATAACCCCTCTTCCACCCCCTTCCCATGCACACAAACAAAAAATATTTAATTTTCATCACTAAGAACACAAGGCGAAACTAATGAACAATGTTATCTAAAATGTTTCTAAATTTGTAGTTTTTTGTAAGACAAAAACCCATCGAAGTCATCTGGTTACATGCATTTAATGAGGAGCCAAACAAATCATAAAATACATAATTATCATTTTTACTTAGGCAACAATAAGAAATTCAATTTGCATCTTATTAACTCAAAATCAATGAAAATTGTACCAATCTGGAATGCTGACATTCCATGCTTGTGATCTACTGAGTTACCACAGAATCATCTAAAGGTCTTTTCTATTCTTACGGCAGGAAGTGGGGAGCCGGGAATATGCAGCAGACCAACCAGACAACAGCGGTGGTGCAGACTTACGGCATCGAGGGAAGGAACTACTACGTGCACCTCGTTCTACAGGCTGCTGCATTTCTTATCGCACTGGATTGGTCGCTTCCCACTTCCCTTGCCAGTATATAGAGCACCCGCCTTAATACTGGAAAAGAGCTTTAACATGCTATAACTGACCCTTATCATACCCTCACTGAGTAACTGTTTCCATGGACATGTTGATTACTTATTGTGAATCCTTTGAGTTATGTTCAAGTTATTTCTAACAGTGTCTATTCTAATGCTTTGGAAAGTTTCTAAAGAAACTTGTAACTTAAATAACTTGTAATTCCAAGTGCTGAATAAGCACAGTACATAATAAGAATAAAATTCCAATATCCTGCCAGCAATGTGAAGGTAAAATTGGGAGGGAGGTTTGGTCCATTTTTTACCTTAATTAAGTCAGTAAGAATGTCAGAATGTTATTCTTATTTTTGTGTGCTGCATGCTTTATTTCGTTACTAATCTTGACAGACAAGACTGTAAATTTTGTACAGCAAAATATGACTTAATACATACACAGTGTGGTCACTCTAGGACCACCAAAATTCAAGTATAATTCCCGGTTCTCAAAAAGTCAAGGGTACAAGCAGATCTTTTCTCTATTTGAACTTTACATATTACCATATCTCTATCTCTCTCTCTCTATTAACAATATAAAGGGTCTGTGTGATTCCAGTGTCCAAACATTCTAATTCTATTTGAATTCAATTAAATGGTACATATACTTAAAATATTTATTTTTAAGGTGCGGAATTTACATTTTACATTTCTCATACTAAGACTCGAAATACGAGGTGCATGTCAAAAAAAAGGGCCGATAATTTTTTACGTGGGGTTGGCAACACTGATGAATTTAAGCATGCCCTAGTATTCTGTGTTTGCAACAGAGATAGATTCATCAGAGTGGGGTTGCGTACATGCGAGTAGCAGTAAGGTGAAATGGCTGCCGTAATACAAAATCCCGCCAAATGTGAAGTGAGATCTGTCATACGATTTCTGAATGCCAAAGCACAGAATGCAGCTGCCATCCATCGGGAATTGTGTGCCATTTATGGACCGACAGTGATGAGTGAAGGGAAGGGAAGGTCAGGCAATGGTGCAGAGAGTTTCGGGAAGGGCGTTCAAATGTCCATGACGAAGAGCGTAGCGAAAGACCTAGTGTTCAGACGGACGATCTGGTAGAACGTGTTAACGAGAAAGTGCGTTCCAATCGCCGGTTCACAACATCTGAACTCGCCAAAGAGTTTCCAGAAGTGTCTGCGAAAACAGTGCATTGAATTGTGACTGACAACCTGGGGTATCACAAACTGTGTGCGAGGTGGGTACCAAAAATGCTAACAGACGCTCACAAAGAGCAAAAGAAGGACAGCTGCACGTGATTTTTTGGCCAGCTGGGGAAGGATGACCTCTTTTTGCACATAGTGACGGGGGATGAAACATGGATATCGTATGACACTGGGGAGTCGAAGCAGCAGTCAATGCAATGGCAGCACACTGGTTCTCCTACAGTGAAGAAATTCAAACAAACACAATCAGTTCAAAAAATCATGGCAACCGTGTTTTGTGACCAAAAGGGTGTGATTTTTGTGGAATTCTTGGAACCATGACGAACAATTACAGCAGAGGTGTATTGCAAAACACTGAATAATCTGCGACGTGCCATCCAAAATCGGCAGAGAGGAATGCTACGCTCTGGAATATTTCTGATCAATGACAACGCCCGCCCACACACAGCTGCTCGTACTGTTGAGACAATTCAAAGATTTTGATGGGAACTATTCAATCATCCCCCTTCCAGCTCCGACCTTGTCCCCCCGCGATTGCTTTCTTTCCTTCACCTGAAAAAGTGGCTTGCATTGAAGTGTTTCAACGACAGTGACATGCTCAAGACATCAGTTCTGGACTGGCTGCACTCTCAGGCAGCAGATTTTTATGCAGAGGGTATACAGAAGCTTGTGCCATGCTATCAGAAATGTCTGGAGGTTAATGATGAGTATGTCGAAAAATAGCCAAGGTATGTACTTATTTATCAATCACAATAAATTTCTTCTCCTATAATTTTCTTGTTTTTTAAAAAATATCGGCCCTTTTTTTTACATGCGCCTACAAACACAAAACACAAATGTTAAGGGATATACTAATCTACTAAAAATTGTTAATTGTACAAGAATTTCAAACTCAAATTTATCTAATCAACTTCAAGATCAGGGTGGCTACTCTAGGACCATGATAAAATTAAAGTATAATTCCCAGTTTTCAAGGCAAACTTTCCAAAAATTCAAGCAGATGTATTATCTATTTCAATCTTACGTATTACCACCTCTCAACATCCACACACAAATATCTTCATAATATAAAGGATCTATGTGATTCCAACATCCTAAAATTATAATTCAATTAAAAGGTATACGTAATATAATTAAAATATTTAATATAAGGTGCTCAGTATCTATTTAGAATCAGAGGTGCAACCACGAATTTTTGTCTGAGCGGGAGGGAAGAAAGTTCCAGGATAAACGTACTACTACTAATAATAATAATAAGTGTTAATAATAATATTATTATAACTATTATTATTATTATTATTATTTTACTTTGCTTTTTGTGCCACGTTTGGCTAATTTGCGAAGATAGGGATGAGTGATATGATGAAATTGATGAATGGACAGTCACAAACATCCATGCTCAAACCAGGATGTGGAGGGACCAACATTGTTGTTATTATTATTATTATTAGTAGTAGTAGTGGTAGTATCAAAGACGTTATTACCCTCGTAAATTATGCAAAAAGGGGGTAGAAGTTGGTGTTAAAGCATTTGTGTTCGAACAAACAATTTCAATTATTTTTTTCTTCACGGATCTCACTTCAAATTGTAGGTCCAGTCCGATTAGCCTTTCTGTGCATAAAGTGGACTTAAAACCACAAATCAATCAATCAATTTTACAACATTTTTCATATAGATAGTTTGGCGCGCAGGGCCGTCTATGGCTGCCTCCTAGCTATGGTTATAAACTTGATAACACTAAGAAAATTTTACGAAAATAATTTTTATTTGCATAAAATGTGAATAGGATTTGGATTAGAAAAAGTTGTAATTTTTCACGTCTACAGAGAAAAATTCAAGTAGAATTCACGCATAATTCCCAGAATTCAAGGAATTCCCGGTGAGTAGCCACCCTGAAGATATATTATCTTGCAACAATATTCCGTCTGCCAGATAGATTGTTCTGCAAAGGACACTAACAAAGTAAACAGATTGAGAGAATTCTGTTATAATTTCCAGGCAGCTTTCTTTTTCCTTTCTTGATAAAAATAAAAGCTAAACTGTGAAATCTTGCTGAGGGCATTTATAAATATGTATAAATTCATTGGGATTTGGATTAATAGAAGTTGCAATTATTCACGTCTACAGAGAAATATTCACGCACAATTCATGCATAATTCCCAAAATTCAAGGAATTCCCAGTAAGTAGCCACCCTGGTTCAATGTGGACAGCCACTCATTAATGACGGATTACTATAATAATGTTGTAAAAGAAAAACATTGTCTTTCTACAAACGTAAATAAACTTACCTTAAGTAGATCGGCAGCTAATTTTAATACACTGTTCGCTACCATAAGCTCTTCCTTTTTATTTGGCTTTTGTTCAATTTGGAGATACAGGTTTATCTGAAAATATAATCTTTATTATTGAAACTGCTCAATGATGTTCTTTTCTTAAAATACTAATCACAAAACTAATATAATCATATTTACCCGTGAATTTAATTACATATGTTGAATTTAAATCAGTCACGTGCAATTTCAATCATATGATTCAAAAATTAAAACTGCAAGCCCGATGGGTGCGGTGAGAAATTGAATAAAATTTCTGATTTTTAATCTGTGGATGTTTGGAACCAAGAAGCAATTTTGTTGCATTTGTTTTGAATTTCAAAAGACTCTAGCTTATATATCAGCAGTGAGTGCCACCATATCCCCTGGCCTGAACAAGGCCACCCAATAAGGTTCCCCATCTCACCCACACCACTCATAGTTTTCGGCAAGCCTGGCTAAGGAACATTTTTTTGTACCATCTACAACTTTGTTTTTGGACCTGGCAACCTTGCAGGTCTCACTATTTCTTCCGTCAGGTCTCTTACTTTGCTTCTACAACTGAAGATTCGGCTCGCGGCTGCGAACATTTGAATTTTTCCTGTGCCTGGTGAGTGTTTTCTCTTTCCTCTTTTAATTATTATTTAACCTTTGTACCACTCCTTCCTTTTATCCACTACATATATATCATGGGTACAGATGGAATCCCAAATCTTTGTGTAAAATTCACCATACTGCTTTCACTCAGTCTCAATTCGACAGCATGTCACCAAGCAGAACGGGTTGGACTTCTTCCTCGTGATATCCTCTCTCACTCTTCCAATGTGCATTCATCTTGTTATTACAGTTCCACTTGTTCGAAATGCTGTAACCCATCTCAAGATTGTATTGTGATTTGGAATGGGCCCATGACGTCTGATAATGAAACTGCACCAAAGAGCCACTGTTTTTCAATTTTTCACGAAACTGTTGTATGCGAACACACCATGCTCTAATGTCCACGGTGGCATTACAGCAACTGATCCCAGCCGAGCCTTAAATGGCATGGCCGAGCGAGTTCACTGCCACCCTACTCTCATCTCTACCCTCTCTCCCTGCTTCAAATTCCCCATTTGAAAATGGTGTGTGTCCCGTGATGCATCCTTTATATGATTATTTAATTGCAAAAGAATTGCACCCCCCAAAATTATGCTACAAAAAATGCTGTTGGTACAGAAACAGTTATTCATACATACAAAAGGGCAATAAAGTATTCAAGGGAACTAAGCATACAATCCACACTCAATGTTTACTCTTTATGTGAGAGCAATAGTACATTATAATGTATTAAATATGAATAACATGGCCTCTTTTATAGAATTCTCGAAGATAGAAATTTGAGTGCTGGAACCAGTAGCAGTATTGGATATTTACTAATTCCAAGACTGATTGAAATTAAAATGCTATGTGATCCAGTACTAAGGCTATTTACACCCATCATGTAATACAGAGACAAGATCCTCATCAATAACTATATGAAGGAAAGTTGTTGAATCAAACTGATTATGTAGAGCCAAACTCCTTACCAAGACTAAAAGCAATAAAATGTCGGAGGACTAAAATTTCCATATCTATGCTAAAAGCTGAGGCTACAAAGGGGCACCCAGCACACAAATGGATAAAACACAAAACAAGATACAGCTCCACAGGAGATTATCCAGACACCAGAGCCTCGTTAACCTGCAAGAATGCAGTTATCACGGTTTACTACATGGAAAAGAGATTGACCTTTGTGTGCCTTCTCAGAAGGTTACACCTTTTACATGCTCAATAATGATACTCATGTGTAATTTTCAGCCAATATTTAAACATTAATCTGCATTGCAACATCCCTAGAAGTATGAGGGTCATATACAAATGATTTAGATTAACTTTTGACTATTCTATATATTCTTCTTGGAGGTTCATATCCACCATTGCCATCTCTCGGGCAATTTCTGTACTACCTCACAAAACCATCATCTAGAAGTGTGTCTGGCCCACTTCCCGACAGCATCACGTTAGGTTTCATCATCTGGGAATTGTTGACCACACAGGGGATTCTTCATTTCACAGAAAAGGACATGGTCATTTAGTGCAGCTGTCTGAGTCTGTTCGCTGAAGTGTGACCATGCATTGATGGTAATCGTAAACAATTTCTTGCAGTGTGCAGTGACTCAAACCAGGTATCAGCAATCGTCTCATTGAATGTGATGTGTTTCTCCCTGATCAGGTCCGACATTCATGGAATCATCTGCAAAGTTCTCTATGTTTTTCGATGACTGCAGGATCCCTTTTTCACTGCTTCATCACTACATACAAAGCAACTGAACACGTTTGCACGTGAAACAGTACCAGCACCACACAGCCACTAAACATCTGTGAATATGCACGACGTTCTCTCCCTCCTTCCATTCAGAACCACGTGGTTCATCATTGCCCATGCTAGCCACTCTCCATTGCTTGTCTGACTGGTTATTGTACTGTGGGATTAACTGAAATTACCCATGGTCAGCTGCATGACACTGTGGCACCATCTCATAGGTACATGATCTTCAAGGTCAATATTATGGTTTCACCAAGTGATAGTCTGATGCTACCTACCAGATTGAAATCATAGCCACAGTCTAAATCATTTGTATATGGTGCTCATAGTAGGACCTGTGCAGAAGGCCAGATAAAGGGGTAACAAGATGCTCCGATCATTTTATCAAACCCAAGCTCTGGACTTTGAACCTTTATTTCTCCCCTATAAATTGTAAGTTACTGACACAGTTCTATATCTGATAGGACAAATCATCATAATTTAGATTATGTCTTTAGTCATTTTTCTTTAATAACCATGTTGTGCTTTCTGCATTATCTGCTATTTACATTTATATTCATAATTGTCTTGCTGAACATCTAGCAGTGGTTTTTCATGAAATATGTAATTTAGCCAATTGTACTGTATAAATTATAGGCTTGCTCACAACATACTGGAAAATATAAGTGGCAAAAACTCTGTAAAACAAAGTATTTTCCATGGAATCAATCATGCTGTATAGATTCTAACATGCTATTAAGATTAATGAAAAGTTACATGACAAAAATGTAGAAAAAGGGATTTCTGTTTTGAGTTTTGTGAGCACGGAATTGTATGTCTGTTGGATGCATGTTGGGCACTTTTGTTTTTTGTGAGGTAATTTTGCACGTCTAGAACTAAATAAAAGTATGGAAATACTTCCTTGCCGTTTTATTATTTTAAGTGTTCAAGAGTAACAGGTATTGATTTGCTAACCTGAAAAATACAAAACCAAGGAAAGGAAATGTCTTTCTTTAACACATTGAAAACCGTGTTAGAGAATCACCAATGAGGTATCAGCCTTCATGCATACAAACATTGACACCCCGCTACTGATGATGCTTATTTTGGGCATAACTAAACTCTATGGAGCAATGGTCCTTTGAGAAGCCAAAGTCTGCCAATGACTTTCTATTGGGTAATGTTTGGTCAGCATGACGAGTTTGATTGCTCTCTCATCCTCATATTGGATTAACATCAAAATTGTTTAGCTCTAACTGGGGGACTGAGCTCAGGATCGCTCACAGAGGTGAGAGGGCTAAGAGGAAGATACAAGTCATTGCTTTTTATGAGAGTTTAAATGGTTAATAATATTGACTTTCCAAATAAAACTTAAGCTTACAAATACATTCCCATAGGTATGCTTACTCCAAGTATACAACTACATAAGTTTAGATAAAGCATACCTAGGGAAGTTTATGTTGTGAGGCACAAATATAAAAGTTATAAAAGAAACAGTATGTAAGTACAGGGTGATTCAAAAAAAATGTTAACACTATATGGGAAATAGAAAATGTATTACTCACAGTCTACCTTTACTTCTTTAATGAATAATATTGAACAATTACATATGCTGGCAATCCAGAAAATAATATAACACACTGAACACAAATAAATTTGTGTTATTGCAACAAAGTTCCCTCCTTTAAGCAAATTTTCTATTTCCTATACAGTATTAACATTTTTTTAAAGCACCCTCTATATATGTCACTCACCTGTTCTGTTATAAGAACTGAAAGATTGTGGTATTTGCCGTTGATCTTTGTGCCCAACGTCATGAAGCGAAGAAGGAAGAATCCCAGAACCAAGCACCAGACCAATGCTTCCAAGTTATACTGCGAATGAAGACGTACAGAATCCTGAAATTTTAAGAATCAAATTCATGTACATTGAATGTACTGAATGTAAATTCTCCAAGATTTTCACTCATATATTCAACTCTTGCAGTAAGTTAGCAAGTGAAGAAATTAAAATAATAACTTGACATTAGAGCTCCACAAATACCAAGGTATTGATGTTGGCCAGCACCTGTGGTATCATTATCAGAAAGTATCAGTTCACAATTAACTACCACTATTGTACTTTTCCAGAGTCCAGGTATTTTGGGAGGTCAACAAAAACACCACATAACTTTCACTATGGCTTAAAATACGATTTTATTTCATTTTGCAATAGGATTGTGTGGCAAAAAGTGAATTTCAAAATTAAATGATAGCTACTTCAATATTCTGATCATTTCCTATCTAATTCTTTCAATACTATAAAGGTCATCCAGAAAAAAATGAACATTTTGGTGTAAAACACAAATGACAAATGATGTGCGCAAAAAAATTATGGTACAGAAACTACATACCTTCCTCTACTTTTCCACATATTTGCCATACCACTTCAAGCACTTATCATAGCATGATACCAGTTTGTTGATACCGTAATTGTACTCGGTTGCAGCAAATATATTCAACCATGCAGTGACAGCATTTTGAGTTCATCAGCCATGGCAAAGTGCTTTCCGGAAAGAAGGAACATTTGACTGTAGCACACTCCACCTACGCACCCTCAGATTGAGTCAAGCAGTGAGACGGTGCAGATGTGTATGCACATGTGTACGGTATCAAGCTGCAATGTGATATATGTGCGATAAAATTCGACCCTCATATAAAACTAAACTCTGGTAGATTGATGCAGTATAATTGCAATGCAATACTTATACAGGGTGTTCATAAAGTCCTGGTACCATTACAAAAAACATAGCTCGGAAACTACATGCAATTTAACAATGTTGATTGCAAAATGAGCTACAACTCTCCACGTTTATATGCCATACACCTCAATGTGCGCCCCTCTAGTTGCTCTCAGAACATCAAGCCCGGCAATCCACTTCTGCCCATACACGACCCAGCATATCACCAGTAAAAGTTAGGATACTCAAAATTATTCTTCTTCGAAGAGTAGCAACATCTGGAACAAGAGTGCAGTAAACACAATCTTTGACATTCCCCCAGAAGAAGAAATCCAAGGGTGTGATATCAGGCGAGTGCGGTGGCCAGGGACTAGGTCCATCATGGCCTATCCACCTGCCACAGAAATGCCTATCCAAAAGACTTCCAACATCCTTGGACCAATGAGGGGGTGCCCCATTTTGTTGAAAAATTATAATTGACTGGAATTCCTCCAACTGAGGAAGAAGGTACTGTTCAAGCATATCGTAGTAAATGTTTTTGTAATGGTACCAGGACTTTATGAACACCCTGTATATCATTTTTTGATGAATATTGGTATCAGTTTTGGGTAAGAGTATGGGTTCGAAGTAGTATTTGCTCAGCCCTACGTATTACATAACTAGTAGGGTGGAATCGATAACACATTGAATCAATGCCATTGTTATTGATGCTATTTCTGATTCTCACAAATACTGATACTGAAAAACTGCAACAATTCAAAGTAGTTCAGAATATTTATAAATTTTAGGATATAATCTTTCTCTGGAGCTATCATAATAATCTAACCGAGTTTTGCTTTCAAATGTTCATAATTTCACAACATTCATTTGTCCCCACCATTTTGTTGTAAAAATAATGAAAATTATGCATTTTGCATAATTTACAGGACACACAGAATCCACGAAAGAGCATTTTTTCACATTCCACAAGACAGATGGACTCTGGAAAAGTATCAACTGGGATCAATGCATAAATTCCAACTGATGCTTTCCAATTCAGTTCTAATACCTAGGTATATGCAATAGTTTATGATATGTACAAGATATATTACAATTTATCGGAAAGTTTGGAAATTATGGTTAAAGCACAAATCAATCCTGAGTTCTTTGTATGAAACCAAGTCACAATGGAAACAAGATATAACCTACCTCGGACCACACCACAAATTGAACAACTTAGATCTCACCATAAATGCATATTTAACATAGACACACTGAACTTCCAGTTAGCTGCCATTAGCTATGTGAACAATTGAGCAAATTAATTCAAACTTAAATTTGGATTTGTTTCAAATCCATTTTGTGCACAGATAAGATAATTGGGGCTATATCTGCAGCTTAAAATGGGATTCAAAACACTACCACTGCCACATGGGACCCCTGATTACAAGGTGATGACATTACCATTACACCATCAAGTAGGTCCAATTCAAATTCAAACTTAATTAGCCATATGAAATGTTATGGCATGATCAGGGTTTCCACCCTTATTTGGAAAACAAATTCTCTGACTTTTCCAGGCAATTTTAAAACAAATTTCCAGACCATTCTGTGATCTAATAACCATGTGTTAAACTGCACTTGCTATTCAAGAGAATAAACTTTATTCAACACTGTTAAAAAATAAATGACCCAAAATAAACAAAACAATTTTGATAAGGAATATATCCCACTCAAGACACTGATTTTAAAAAAAAGGTGGAATTATTTTCATTACAATTTTTGTTGAAACCCTTTGTTTTCCCTGACTTTTTTAACTCGCAGGTTGTTTTCCCTAATTTTTTCCCCACATTTCCAGCTGTGATGATCTCTGACCCAGATGCTGACTTATTAAAAAGTTTCTGTTACTGTCATACTGAAATTCAGAATCTTTGTGGAAAGAGTTTTGTAAATTTTATAACTGTGTTAAAATATTAAACGTATTAGAAATGTGGAAAGTGTCAACTAGAATTAGAAAGAAAATAAAGCCTTGGTTTCCATTTTCTCAATTGTTTTAATTTTACATACAATTATGCTGATCTAATGCTTTAAATATTGAGTGATATAAGACATTTAATTTCATGTTAATAACTAACGAATCTTTTGCTCACTTAGCTAACAATAATGTAAGTAAAAAACAAAACAAAACAGGCTGCAGACTACTGTAGTGTATCAAAATGCTAATCAATTAATTGGGATGTAAAATTAATTTCACTTACTGCTGTAATGAGTATTTGATTACTACTTTTATACCACATAAAAATAATAGCAACATTCAAGTTCTCTAGCATGCATAATCAGGTGGCAAATTTTATGTTATCAAACTGCATTAGAGAAAAACAGATTTTCTTGTGGACTGAAAGTTAAAGGTAAAGCTAATCCATGATTGCACGTAGGAGAGAAGGAAGGTAGGGGTCCACACAATCTTGATCTCAGTCATAGTGGAGATGATGTGATCAGCACCATGCTCCCACTGTAGTTATGACCCAAATGTTACTTTTTTATGAACATAGTTGGTAGCAGCAATGAGAAATGGTTACAACTAGCCTAAAACCAGCTACCATCCACATTCTGAGGTATGGAGAAATGCAAGTATAGCACAGAAGTTGCATACACAACTGCACAAAACGGGAGATTTCCACTGATGTGTGCAGGTGAACATCAGAAAATGGCCAAGAAGTAATTTTGCTTCATGACTACATTATGTACCTATAATTCATTCTAACTTAAGGTTAACAATTATTACATACGTCTGGAGATAAGTTAGTGATTGCACAACCGGACCACGGAAGTAAAAGTTGTCACTAGTGATCCTACATGAGTTAATTATGTTCACGGTCCGGTGCATTAAACATGGTGGAATTAATGTGTAAGGAAATGCTTCCTCATTCCTCTTTATTTCATCTCCACATAAATCGAGCAGTTGGACATTTAAAATCCTAGTATTAAAATATTAAAATCTTCATATGTTATGACTAGAGCCCAGATTTGTATGTAAATACATATTCTATTCCTTTCTAGATACAGACCTTGAACAAGAAAACGTCAACGAATTATATAACTGACATGATTTTGTACAAGTTTTATGTTACATATTTTTACATATTTGCCAGGATGTTACATATTTTACATATTTGCTAATATATTTTACATAAAACAACATATTTTGGAAATTTTTTCCTATCTTGAAACATGATGATGAAAATGTATAGCTCATGCAAAGTCATATTTTCTATTTTCTAATCAATGAGAGCAAAGTGCTTAAGGTAACCTAAAATTGACTGTCAAGTCGAAAGACAGGCATTAAAAAATAAAAACAATGGGAACTGTTATTTATTGAAAGATGCTGGATTCTCCCCTCCACCTCCTGGTTACATATTCTCGTTTCGCTTTTAGGGTTTAGACAAAGCACCTAGAAACTTGACATCGGTGGACAAGAAAGCTCCTTTCTTGTACGTAGCATGTTACACAACATGTTCCCTTGTACAAAAAGTACAAAAGTAGCTATGTATTTTCATTTGATTCTTTCTGTAGATGCTTTGTTTTTTTTCCATTTGGTTTGAAAGTTACAAAGGTCTCTCTTACATATTTACATATTCTACAATAATTGTGAAAAGTAATTAATAGTTGACAAAATTAGTTTCTTAAATATGTACACGTTGCTGTGCTTCTTTGAGTTTACACATTTGATACAAATTTTAATTTGAACAACTTATGTCTTTACAATTATGTTGAATATGTTCAAATAAAATAAATATCTAGCAGAATTTTTGAAATTGCTTGGATACTCTTTTATTATTAATACTAATACTACATATTTAGCTACATATCCTTTTGATAATACCGTGCGTCCATTTCGATCTTCAGCCGAGAGATCGGGAGAAGCGTGGCAGGCGGCGCTGGCGGAGATGCCGACATTTGCAGCCTGTAATGCCCGCTTATTTTTATGGACATATACAGATATTTCTATAAATATTGCAAAACAAGCACTAACCTGTGTTATAATTTATCATCTGTAATTCATCCAAGTTCACCCCTTATATACACAAAAAAATAAGCTTTAGAAACGATGTTAAGAGCCACAGATAATAAAACATTTTAATCATAGTTTTGACCAGTAACCTCCTGCTTAAGTTTATATCCTTGAAAGAGTTTTGTGTCGATGGGGATCGTTTGGAGGTTTCGAATGTGCAACACTGTATCAAGATTACGCTGTAGACGAAACCGTTAAAAGTCAATTGTGTTCGTGAGCTTCCTTGTAATCCGAAATCTCCGAGCTCGAGTTTTTTTGTTCCTTCGCAACAGAGCTGTGAATATAGTGGCGAGCAGATGTAAACCAAGAGCGTGTTAATTTCGTACTGTGCGCAAGAGTGTTATTCTTGGTTACTTGCCGTTACTTGTTTGTGTTATTGCAGTGTGTATGTGTGTTGTGTCAGTAAGAGGATTGGAATGCCAGCCGCAAGGTTCATGTTACGAGTGGGGCTGATAAGTTCTCGGCCCGACCTAGAAGGACTTTAGCTACAGGCACGAAAGTTTCAGGCTATTCAACGTATTCTTCCCGAAAGTCTACACACTTGGCACTTGGTGGATATCAGTTTGAACAACTCTTATAACACAGGTTAGTGCTCGCCATAAAAATAAGCGGGCATTACAGGCCGCAAATATCGGTATCTCCGTCAGCGCCGCCCGCCATGCTTCTCCCGATCTCTCGGCTGAAGATCGAAATGGACGCACGGTATATATTCTGGTACATATTTTCTCAATTATTGTTACATATATATGTATATATTTTGTACTTTGATATTACATAAAAATCTGGGGTCTAGTTATGACACGAAATATGAGTATATAATACAATTGTGTAATTTCATACAGTGGTTATGGGCTAAACTAGATTTTCAGTTAGTGAGGAAATACTTGTTTGAACATTAATGTGCACATATATTTCATCCAAAGTTGTATTATTTGGCTTGTGGAAATTGGACAACCATAACAATATTAATATTATTATTTCCTTCAGTGTGTCTTTGAAAGTGTGATGCATATAGAATGAATATTAGTTTTGCAGTGATTAGAGATGAATGAGAGAAACTATGTACTGTAGTAAGGAAACTTATGGTAATGAATCTTAGGTTCTATATTTTGCCCCATGTCTGAAGTGGTCTCAGATTAAAGTGCAGGAGGCCTTAGAAAGATCGCTTCTCGGGCTTACAGCAGACGACAATATGGGGGAGTGTCTGCGACAACTTATCAGGTCCGCGAATGAGCGAGCCGGGTTGCCACAGCTAGCTCGCTGCACCCTTCTGGAAGGGTGAATGACCTCTGCCTCTTGCTACCTCGGCCTGTTTGTTCGGCTGAGGAGCAGACGACACGAGAGTATCGGCAATAATGTGCGAGCGACGTCTGCTGTTAGCCCGCGAAATGCTCTTTCTAAGGCCTCCTGCACTATAGTTTGTTTAAGGTTCAACTGAAATTTTGCCCAATGCCAGGACAGCTGTTTTAAAATTCTCCCCTCCTTTCAAAAAACTGCTATGATCTTCAAAATTGTGAAAAATTTACATCTTCTTAGAATTCCTGGTAGAGCATTCATGTGAATCATCATGCAATTTGCTTTTGTTGTTATCCAGATATTCTCAATAGTCGCATAGGCTTATGTAATCACAAAACTATCGTGAACATCTAGGCAACAGAAAAAGCACACCACATAAATATTCACATGAATGCTCTAAAAGGAATTCTAAGTACAGTGTTCACCCTCTTAACAGGTCACCACGGAACCAGGCCTTTGGCCAGATAACAAAATGGCTGATTAAACCGAATTATGTAATAGAATACAGTAAACATCACTTCACAAGGCGAGCAGGAAAAAAATCACAAAAAATACTGTGTACAGTATGTACACATTTTAAACTAAACAATTGTAGACTATATCTTTAAAAATACATACAGTAGACTACTACATGTATTAAAAGAAGGCTGTGCTGTATTCTGGAAGAAATCAATATTCTTTCATCAGCTTGAGTGGCTGGTTAAACTGACGATTGGTTGAACCAAGGCCGGTTAAGAGAGTGATCACTTTATATGTAATTTTTTACATTTTGAAATATCATAGCAGTTTTTTGAAAAGAGGAAAATTTGAAAACAGCAGCCCTTGTATCAGCCAAAGGTTCAGCCAACCCTTAACCCATAACTGGTGTGGTGTGGTCCCTGGGACCTGTGGCCTAGAACAACGCTCTCGTTCTCTGTAGCAATAACATGTACTTTCCTCTCCTTTTCGGTAGCTTCATATTTTGGAATATCATGTAACCTGCCAGCACCACTTTGCTTGCTGCATTTTAGTTTCAGAGCAATAGACACCTGTGAGTGCCATAGACCACGCGACGCCATTTGCGTAACTCTTTTGGCAAGGAACCTTGTTCGAGAATCAGAGTTGACAATCCATTTTTTTAGAGAAAATATTCTTGAAATAAAAAATAAACTTGAATAAGCTGCAAGCGGAAGTTCATTTATCAGATCTGGAGTCTGATCATAAAAATGATAATGAAGTACTTATCTCCACTGACTATCACTACGATCAATTAGCTTTTCCCCTTCATTTTGACATTGTGCAGAATTTTTTGATGTGATTTTATTTTCATTGGGTACATACATGTGTGTTCTGTGATAATTGAACAACTAAATGATTTCTTGTATCTCACAGTTCCCTGAAAATGTATTTACAGAGCCATTTACGAAAAACAAACAGATAAATTGATTGATAAAAACTGCAATAACGGAAATAGTTGGCAAAAAGTTATCGTAATTCCATGATTAGGTCCGAAATAGATGATAATTTGTAAAAAGTTCGCTACTGTTTCGATAACTTATGGAAATAGTGAACTCAAGTTGGTGGTCCACGAGACCATGCCACGCCATTTGCATTACAATCTGTCACCATGCCAGTTACGGGTTAAGTCTCATTGTTTGCTGCTGAAAGAACTAAGAGTTATTTAAATATTGACCAAACCCTGGAGGAACATCATATCTTCTCGTTATCATCACACCATGCAGCACAGCACAGCACACAGCACAACTTAGCACTCTACATTCTTCTGGTGCCACTGGGTGAAGCCCAGATGGCATAACCTATGTTACTGAAGGCAGTGGTCGTTCGAAATTAATTGAACGCAACTAAAAAGCCAAAAGTGGAAACAAGGAACTTTCCCTACACAACTATTAATTAGTAACATTAATCAAACCTTAATTTACAGGCAAAGTATTAAGTCAAATGTTTCAGGGGCTGAGAAGAGTCAGTCACTCATGCACGGAAGCAGCAATGAGCACATAACACCCCAGTAGAGGCTACTCACAAAGATTTTTGCCACTTTGCAACAACTCTTTCCCATATATGATTTAACTACCCCTTTGTGATCCAGGTGATTACCGGACTCTATATCTACTTCCTCACTGACCTTGAGCAATTCCACACTGAGGAAAGACAGAAGAAGAAGCGTAATGATGAAAGCTGTTGATACAATAACATCTACTGAGCGTTGTGGCCCTCTTTTCTGCAATGAAACCAATTGCCAAATTAGCATCTTAAGATAAAATTAATTTATATTTGTGGTGGAACAGATATATTGTTACTGTTATCAATATAAATTGAGGATAAACTGATATGAATTTTTTCTTTTACCAATATACTACTAAAAAAAAACATTGTGTAACAACCCGTGAGGGCCAGTGACTACCTGCCGACTGCTGGCCTCACTCCTACCAGAGGTGGGAGATCACCCAACCAGTGTGATGTGCAGTCAGCATGATGAATCCCCAGTTGTTGTTCTAGGTTCTCATGATCAGGTTACGCTACTCATTCATAGCCCCCCCAATTTCCTCACGATAGTGGGTGGCCAACCATCCGATACACAGGCCGAAATCTCAGGAGAAAAGTTGTTACGCTCCCCCCAGGAGAGTCGGACCTGCGCGCATCCCATAGGTGGAGCTAAAAGCACGATGCCTTAGACAGCATGGCCATGGTGCGGGACAATATATTACTGATCTGTTATAAAATTATAAATGTTCCTCGAAGAACATAAATGGTTCATTAACCATTATAACTGTAACCTGGTGACCAAGGAATTTTGCCTTTGAAAAAGGCCCAGCTTATTTAGAGATTAACATTACAAAATCAGAGCACATACATCTCACATTTATGTTCATAAATATAAGAACAAAATGACAGAATTATGAACTAAATCTACGACACATTGAATGGGTCAAATTATTGAAAATTTTACTGATAAATGGATATGTCAATATTGGCCGATTAATCTTGCCATCCCCAGTAAAAATTATAAGCAATTTTACTGATTCTATATTTCTAAATCACTATAACATTCCACCATCCATTTTAATATTTGTAATAGGGATGGGGACAGATTAATTGGTACTCTATCGGCATCAGCCGATATGAGCACATCTGTGTATCGGGTAGAATTACCAATTATTTTACCAAATGGATATATCTTTAAATATCTTACAATTGACTGCAATATTCTATTTTGTTATAATTTTTATGGATATAAACTACAATCTCCATGTCCTACTTTTCTTAAAAGTAAATCTCTAGATATGCAGCTCTTTTGCATTGCAGTCATCTGCTAACACACACTTATTACGGAAATGAATGAACCATTTAGATTCTTCAAGGACGATTTGGAATTTTATATCAGATTGGTACAATATCAATTATCGGTATCAGTAAATCTTCAATCTGTACTTTATCGATAATGGCCAATCCCTAATTGTTAAAGCATATAATGGAATAGCAAGAAATTTAAGTGATTGCTCGGATATATATTTCATTTTTCTAAAGCAAAACATGCAGTGACATGGTTGATTGATTGAATTGTTGTTTTAAGTCCACTATATGCACAAAAAGGCTAATCGGGACTGGAACTACAGTTTAAAGTGGAATCCGAACCACTATGTGCCTCCACCGGGTATCGAACCCACAACCCCTTGATTACAAGGCGATGACGATGCAGTGACATGGCTACACACATTTTATAGTGGAGTCATTCCATGCCAAATCAACACAGATATGTGCAATTTTTAACCTGACCATCTCCGATTTTCATGAATTTGGGGAGTTGAAACTATGCATAGAACTTAGTAACTATGAAAATTTTTAGTCTCGTGCGTCTTGTAATTGTTAAATTATTCAAGGTCAAAGTTTGCAGAAATTGCCCTTTTTGAGCCCGCTTAGCTATACTAAATCTGCTGTAACTCCGCCCCTATTTTGCCTAGGAAGCTCAAATAAAGCTTATTGTACAGGGAATTGAACAAGCTTTCCAGTGATATATAACAAGCCTACCTTTGGATAAAAATATAATTTTGTCACGTGACCTTGACTTTTGACCTTGAATATCTCAAAACATGTCATCACCAAAAATCGTGAAAAAAAATATATTTGGTCCCTCATACCATACTCCGGTCGAGAAGACCTACTATAACGGCTGGGGATACGTCGGGCTGACCCCCCGACTATTCCAATACTGGTTGACGATCTCCACGCTTAGAGGTGACAAGCGTGGGAGGGAGACTGGCAGTCGGTAGGTATGCCTTGGCCCTTCATGGGCTGTTGCGCAACGGATTATTATTATTATTATTATTATTATTATACCATACTCTAAAACATACCAAAAAATCATTCTGGGACTGCAATGGGATCAGAAGATACAAAATAATATGTGTAACTATGTGACTGATAAAAGCCCCATTACATGAACTATGAAGAGTCAAATGTCCCTTAACACCCCCTACAAAATGTGAAGGAGTTATCCTGGGTATAATTGGTCATAAAAGAAATAGGTTAGGCACAGGGAGATTTCTGGCCGTGTGTGTCAAGCGCAGGTCCGGCATATTGTTGATGCCATATTGAATTCAACGCAAAAATTTCAAAGGAAAGGGGGTGATGTGATATATCAAATGAGGCTAGAATTTCACGAGAAATGAAGTGACGAAGGATTTTCCAACATATATTTAACCAGCAAAAATTTATTACTGCATGCTTGTAACCATTTTCTCCTTTTCGAGGTGTTAAAAACAAAGCATTGGAATGCTCCTAACGTGTTAGGAACTCATCGAGATCACGCTGACATCTTGGGAGAGAAAGAAGTATACGCACCATTGCATATGATTTTAATCAGCTACATTCACCAAATAGTTGAATAGTGAAGAATATTGGGAAAAGTATCTCAAACAATTACATGACACTTCCTTTGGAATGAAAAATTCTTCAGTGACGAGGCAAATTTTTATGTTCACGGTGAAGTTAATAAAAATAATATGCAATACCTGTGATTTGCTCAGTCGAATGGTTGTTGCTGGTAAGCTAATTATGTGGTATAATGTATGGCGAACGGAAATGGTTGGTCCATATTCAACAACGGAACCTTAAATGGTGAGGGCTTCTTGGATTTGTTAAGTGAACAGTTTTTTTCACCCTTGCTTACGGGATATGGCACTTTTCGAGAGTTTTGAAACAGGACAGAGTGTGACCACACTATGTAGACATTTTCGCAATTTCTTCATGGTAATTTTCTAGGTATATTGATGGGCACACGGGGATCTATTAAAAGGCCTGCACATTCCCCAGATCTAACATCTTAGGAGGACTTTTACCTTCAGAAACATTTGAACAGAATGGTGCATGCACTAAAAGTCCCTGATATTGACCATCTGAGAGAACGCATAGTTGCTGCTTGCGATGTTGTTGCACATGCTACATTACCAAATGTTCTATGCAAGTGTGAGAGACGTCAACGAGTGTGCTCACAGGAACATTGACAACATTATAATGTGCATATATCGTAAGTGAAAGTTATGTGTATAACGTTTTGCTGGCGTAAGATACGTTGGAAAATCCTTCGTCACTTCATTTCTCGTGAAATTCTAGCCTCATTTGATATATCACATCACCCCCTTTCCTTTGAAATTTTTGCGTTGAATTCAATATGGCGTCAACAATATGCCGGACCTGCGCTTGACACACACGGCCAGAAATCTCCCTGTGCCTAACCTATTTCTTTTATGACCAATTATACCCAGGATAACTCCTTCACATTTTGTAGGGGGTGTTAAGGGACATTTGACTCTTCATAGTTCATGTAATGGGGCTTTTATCAGTCACATAGTTACACATATTATTTTGTATCTTCTGATCCCATTGCAGTCCCAGAATGATTTTTTGGTATGTTTTAGAGTATGGTATGAGGGACCAAATATATTTTTTTCACGATTTTTGGTGATGACATGTTTTGAGATATTCAAGGTCAAAAGTCAAGGTCACGTGACAAAATTATATTTTTATCCAAAGGTAGGCTTGTTATATATCACTGGAAAGCTTGTTCAATTCCCTGTACAATAAGCTTTATTTGAGCTTCCTAGGCAAAATAGGGGCGGAGTTACAGCAGATTTAGTATAGCTAAGCGGGCTCAAAAAGGGCAATTTCTGCAAACTTTGACCTTGAATAATTTAACAATTACAAGACATAGGAGACTCAAAATTTTTATACTTACTAAGTTCCATGGATAGTTTCAATTCCCCAAATTTCATGAAAATCGGAGATGGTCAGGTCAAAGGCTGTGTTGATTTCGCATGGAATGACTCAGTGGTAACACTTGCCTTGTAATCAAAGGGTTCTCAGGTTAAATTTCCAGTCAAGGCATGTTACACAGTGGTTTGGATCAAACTTTAATTGTAGGTCTGGCCCCGATTAGCCTATCTGAGGATAAAGTGGACATAAACTTTGACTTGGTGTTTAAA
Source organism: Lepisma saccharinum (assembly GCF_977018435.1). Classification (NCBI taxonomy): domain Eukaryota; kingdom Metazoa; phylum Arthropoda; class Insecta; order Zygentoma; family Lepismatidae; genus Lepisma; species Lepisma saccharinum. Next base: position 31,763,027 of record NC_139258.1, on the reverse strand, counting down.
CTATGCAGGTTCTTAATGGAACATTTACAATTTTATACTAGTAAATTTAATATCTATGAACTACTAGCATCTGTAAAATTTCAAATCAGTCCATCAGAAAAATTGATGTACAAATACAGACTACATAATAAATGGGCAACAACCTTGTGTTGTTGAATAAGCCAGCTGAAGATTAAGCTTCAGTTAAATATTAAAAGTTTTCATTTTGTACTGAATCTGTACATATCTATGACCAGTGTGTAAATTTTATTGATAATTCCATGACCAACGCGAAAATTTAAGTAAATCAGTAGACATCTGATGAAAAATAATAATATACTAAAAACTCGAGCTGATTGATTGATTTAGTTTATTTTATTTCGCTTTTCTCCCACTTTTGGCTAATCATGAAGATGAGAATGAATGATGATATGATGAAAGGACACTCACAAAGAACACCCATGCTCAGGCCAAGATTCAAACCCAGGACCCCTGACATCGTAGCAGGCAGCACTAACCACTCTGCCACAGAGGTCTCAAAACTAGAGCTAAGACAATACCACTTTGAAGAGATATCCAAACTTATTCCCACTCAACACAAGTACCAATGCTTGAACATTACTGCAGTACTACCAAATCAATGTACCATCTACAGAGCTTTGCTTTAAAATATTCAAAATATTACATACGAGAGGGAACTGTAATATTAAAATAGCTTTCATTTAATTATGAATTTAACATTTGCCAATAATATTGATGCACAATTAAATAAAATTATGCATTTTGCACAACTTACGGGAGAATCTGACTCTGTGACAGTGTTACAATAACATCTTTGAAGCAACAGTGAAATATCAAGACCCCAAAAAGTATCGGCAATACGATATCAATGGAATCAGCCAATACAGATATAAAATCACCAACCTCTGTGGTGGAATGGTTAGCACAGCATGTTACTACGCCAGGGATTCTAGGTTTGAATCCCAGCCTGAGCATGGGTGTTCTTTGTGACAATTTCATATCATCACTCATCCTCATCTTTGCCAAAAGTAGCCGAAAAGCAAAGTAAAATAAACCAAATCAATCAAGGTACATCATCATTGGCTCATTAATAAGATAATGAATCTCAGGGTTACATAAAAATATCAACAAGTGCAAAATAAGAAGAAAAATGAAAATACTAACCTTCAGATATGATCTGACCGACAACCAAGTCTTAATATTGCGCACTTTATTGAGCCTGAAGTGTGGGAGCTCCGACTTGCGAGCTCTTCTGAAGGATGTGAGATGAGAGAAAAGTTTCGCATATAAAAATCTTTGCTTGAATGTGCGTTCTGCCACAGCCAAGAGGAAGAAAAATAGAATTGCTAATACCGATCGTTCTACAATTGCTATCACAACTACTAGTCTTTCACTGGAAATAGAAAAGAAAGAAATGACATGAAAATATGCACAAAAACAATCATCACAAACACATATATACTGCTGGACAAAAAAAACCAGACACCTTAATATCTGACATCTGAATTGCAATTACTTATGAATTACGCTCTCAGTTAAGTATTGAACAATTGAACATTCATTATTGAACATTATGCATAGTTTTCCATTTACTATTTATTTATTTATTTACTCGTATTTACTTATTTGGGACACCTAGTAGGCTCAAAATTAATTTCATGCAATTTTGTTTTAATTTATTGATTTTCAATTCCTGTTGATGTTATTTTGTTTAATGTCTAGAGAGGCATGAATTTTGGTTCATAGTAACCATAGTAACAGATATTATTGATATTGTCATTTCTGGTGTTTATCTTGCAAGTGTATTGTAAGTTTGCTAGCTTGAAAATGAGACGTGAAGAGGTAGTAAAAACAGTAGCTCTTTGTGATGATGGTCGTATATTGCTAGGGTGCTAAATATAGCACAAAGTACTATCAATGAAGCTCTCAGACGGTATGATGCAACTTGTTCCTATGGTAGAAGACCGGGTTCTGGTCGGAAACGATGCACAACAGCATGGGAAGATCGTTTCATGTGTATCATAGTCTTAACGGAACCATCGTACGACTTCAAATATTGTGGCACGGCGTTTGAGAAATGTTCATAGAGCTGTGGTTTCTTCACGAACAGTTCGTAGAAGACTAAATGAAAGTGGTTTATCATCTCGGAGGCCGGCTACAGGTCTCAGGTTGTTAGCACGTCACCGGAAGCGAAGACTGGAATTTGCTACAAAACACTTACATTGGAATGTGGAGCAGTGGGAAAAGGTTTTATTCTCTGATGAGTCAAAATTCAACCTACGTTCATCAGACGGACATGAACATGTGTATAGAAGACCTAATGAGCGTTATGCACAATGTTGTTTCGTTGAAATAACACCCTTTCGAGGCGGTGGTGTAATGGTCTGGGGAGGTATTTTTTTACAAGGACGTACAGAGTTGGTTCTTGTAGAGAATGGGGCAATGACAGCTCGCAGGTATATTACAGAATGTTTTGCAGATCATGTAGTACCATATGCACCATTCATAGGCCCAGATTTTGTTTTTATGCATGACAATGCGCGTCCTCACATTGCAAATATTGTCACGGAGTACCTGGACAAAGTTGGGATTACGCGATGAGAATGGCCATCACAAAGTCTGGACCTAAATCTGATAGAGCATGTCTGGGATCAACTGAAACGACATATCAGAAACCGTGCAATAGTTCCAGGAACAATTGAAGAGCTAAGACTTGCTATTCAAGAAGAATGGGAGCAATTGGACCAATAAGTGATTGCCAACCTTATTCGAAGTATGCCACGGAGGTTACAAGTTGTAATTGATGGCAGGGGAGGTAACACCCGCTACTAGACAGCTTATATACCCCACCAGTAGCACTTAACAATATTAAAACAAAATATTGCTAAGATTTTTTTTTCTAATTTTTTTGGTAGTTTTCTCTAACTTTCGTTTATGTTCTAATTTAACTTATTAACAAGAAATTTTAATTTGCTTTCTGTTGAATATATTCAGGTTTTTTTTTATTTCCAATAATTTCTGCAACATTTAGTTAGCCTTCGAATCAGAATTTATGCGTTATCACAAAAAATGCAAGTGTCCGGTTTTTTTTGTCCAGCAGTATATTAGTAATGTTTTCTTCTGTGCATACAACATTTTAAAATTATGTTTGATACAACACTGATATTTGTTCCATTATAAACATTTCCTATTCAAACTTAATGGCAGATCATTTGTTCAATGGAATATGACTGTTCACATCAATTTGTAAAACAGTACAACATACTGCTTCAAATAAATTTTCCACTACTGCAATTACTTACATCTCTTTCATTGCCCATTATATCCAGTGAGAGGGAGGATTGAGAATATCTAACAAAGATGTGGCAGAGAAGTAATGAGGCTCTTTACATGACATATTAACTGGTAATACGGTGGACAACCTGTCAAAAGGTGATAATTTTTATAATCTTCATTGGCCACCATTCTAACTTCGATCTCACAAGAATCATAGATGTTGGTCTACAAAGATTTGTGATTTTTTTTATTTTGATATGAATTTTGTTTATTTCCCTTTTCTGCCACTTCTGGCTAATTGGGAAGATGAGGATGAATGCTGACAAACACACAAGGACAGCACACAACACGAGCACCATGGAGGATTATGCTCGCTGAGCCCAGATGCCAGAGCCTCGTCAGTCTGCAAAATGTCCAGTCGATGGTGTACTACGTTACAAAGATATGTATCAAGTGTATACTAGTGACATGATACAAATAAGCAGCAATAACATCTTGTGTGATAAAATTTTGTGCAGAACTTGGTGAAAATGTGATGCAAATATACCATAAATTAATGCACGCATAGAGAGAGCATGACCTATCAAGAGCACAATGCATATTCCAATGGCTGAGAAAGTTTGGATCATGAACTGTGCTCTGGAAGATCTTCTTCATCAGGAAAAAACAGAAGATAATACTGAAAAGTGAAAAGCCTCATTAATGTTGATAGGCATTTATCATTCAGACTGACTGAGATTGAACTATTACCATAAATTGATTAAGACCACGAAATTGGGAATGTAGAAAGTATGGACAAAAATTGTACAAAAAAGCCTCAACATGAAGCAAAATAAGAATTGAATAAATGTATGAGTATTGAGAAAAATAAAAGTTATTTGATGTGATAATAGGTGATGAGTTGAGACACACATTTTTGGTAAATAAAGAAGCAAAATTTCGGTACAAAAACAGAGTCTATTTCACGTTCAAAAGCGGTAAATAAAATAAAATTTCGGTGTTATAGTGGTGAATAATCACATCAAAAGTGCTATATAAAATTACATTTTGGTTTTAAAATTGTGAATATAACCCTAAATTTGATTTAAAAACTGCACTTATTACACAAAATAAACTTACCCCTTCTAATAGCACATTTATGTAGTTACCAGAGTATTAAGTTTATTCCTGTGTAAAGCGGTCCATTTTCGCTTCTCAAATATTTACAGCAGAATTAATCAATTTTCCGTGAATTGCATAATTCACAGGATACTTCAGAAAGTGTTGTGTCGATATATAAATGGTAAATTTCGTGTTTAAAAGTATATTTCGCATTTTGCAGTTCATTTCGCATTATTTCGTGACAAAACAGGGTAGAAAAATGTGCCTCACACCTTTCAGAAACATGAAAAATGAACATTACAGCACGTTATTTCATATTTCATGTTTTCGTCAAAAACGAAATTTGCATGCCTCTAGTGATGAGTAGTGGATTTTTGTGTACTGCCCCAAAACCAACAGTACAATGCAGAACAATGGAAGAACATCCTATGATCCATTTCTAACAAAAGTAAGAAAATTACCACGTGCACATACAATGATTAACAAAGTGATTTAATCATTCAGACCCTTCAAGATACGTTTGTTATTTTTCACCAGATTCATGCATTATTGGTGTTAATACCTTGTTTAATGACACACTTTCAATGTCAATACAGAATTCAAACGGGTCCATCCCTAAAAATACTAATACAATTCCTAGTAAAAAATGCAGCAACCAACCTGCCAGTGGCTATATAATATCACATGTTACAATCTGGAATTGTGCTACAGTTTCAAAACTAGAAGAATTAATAACAAATCAGTATATCCATTTACCACTGAATGGACAATTAGCATTAACAATCTATTATTTCTACAAATAGCTTTAAAATAATGAATTACTACAGAATATATCCGGACCCTGATAAGATGGACTTCACTTAATTTGGACAGGCAAAAGGAAAAAAAAAAGCAGAACACAAGGTTTTAAATGCGACTAGAAGTCAACAAGAGAACTTCCCAAAGAAAAGGCAGTCAACCACTGATGAAATTCTGTTTCCTGCAGACTTTGTACTGTACTGTATAGTGTATTTAGGCCTATGCCCTATAAATACACCATAATAAACTTGTATTGTTGCTATAAACGGAGTGTTAATGCACTTTCTACTGTTCCTTTAGGTTATTTCAGTTAATCTGGACTTTCGTTAAACCAATCGACTTATCCCCCGCATTAGTCTGGATTAACGACGTTTTTCTGTACTACATATAAAAGATGAGGCTTAAAATGTGTTGTTCTGCAGAAGTTATGGCCTGAAGAACCCCAGTGAATATGGTGAAATACAGGACTAAAACCTTCAGACATGTCAAGGTAAGTACCTTTTATTACATTTGCTAGTTTCATCAACATTTTCACAACAGCACTCTACAAATATACTTACCGCAATGTGTAACCTAAAGCTGTCTCCATCATCACGGACAATGCCTGAGTTGCCTTCTGTAACAATGAGCTGGTTATATCAGAAATATCAGTCACTTGCAGTGATATATCAGGAACAGCATCAATGCAGGAGCTCAATCGACAGAGTGAGGGCAACAAAGCAAGTACAAATGCCATCACTATACCTGGAACGGAAAGCAACAACAATCATTAATTATAACATATACGTGGGTTGCTTAGAAAGTAAAGTCCCACAATTTTTTCTCATGCCAGAATGAAGAGAGCAGTGTGAAAATGGAAGGGTAGTAACATTGAAGTTTAATGCCCACATGTGTGTAAGTACATGGTCATCCGACAGATATCACCGTGTTAGTGGTGCATGAAAATGGAGTCTGAGTGATACATGTTACAAACAACAAGCTGTAATTGAATTCTTAGTGGCGGAGAAAAAAAATGTGGAAAACATTCACAAACGGTTGTTTGCTGTGTGTGGAAGTTCTGTGGTCGATAGGAGCAATGCGTACAGAGTTTTAAGGCTTCAGGAAGTGGAGAAATGGAGTTGCATAATCAGTCGCGGTCTGGGCATCCTGCGACAGCAACCAGCGCAGACATGTTGCTGATCACATTATTCGTGTGGATCGGCACATCACTAGTCGGCAATTGGCCATACAGTTTTCCGACAGTAATGGTAGCATGATGGCAATGATTGACACTTTGGGGTATTCGAAAATATGCACAAGATGGGTTCCTCGAATTCTCACAACAGAGCAGAAACCTCCCAATAGCCAAATTTGGTTGTACTGTCCCCCATCCCCCTGATTTTCCGATAATGATGAAGTGATTTAGGCTGTGACTGACTATTTTGCAGACCAGGAGAAATCATTTTATAAACAAAAACCTCACAACCCACTAGGCTGAAACTCTGCAAGGGCTCGTTTGAAGGATCAAACTTATTGACCATGCATCAGTTTTGATTATTGTGCTGCCATATCTGTTTAGTTTACCTTACTTTTGAAACTCCCCTCGCATAATGCACACTTTTTACCAAAATTATTGCCCCCAAAAACTGTGGTGCGCATTATGCACGGAATAATTCAGACAATCAACATAAAAAACCCACCCATGTTTTCACTATGTTACTGTGTATAACACATTTATATCAAAAGATGCAAATGACCAGGTTGGATTTCTTTAGTAATAATAATAAAATAATAATAATAATAATAATAATAATAAAACACTGTAAAAGTGAAATGGCCATTTTTCAGGATTTTTCACCTTGTAACCGAACATTTTGCAACACCATGCAATTCTAGAAAAAATCGTGAATGCACTTCCCATCACATGGGATGTGCATCAGTAATACCAGAGAGTTCTCTAACCTTCATTTACACCTGTGAGTCGTGCAACTGAATCTGATGATTTTTAAATCAACAGTCACAACAAGTTGCTCGAGGGAACAACATTCACCATAATCTGAATGTTCCCAGTCGGAATACCATTTTACTGTGGGTAAGGAACTTCAAGGAGATGGCATCAGCAATGAAAAGAAGACATGGTGGACATCGTAAGGTTTGAAATCCTGAGGACATAGAACAAGTTCAGGTCTCTGCTTTGAGGAGTCATTCAAAAAATGAGTGCTCGTCAAGAAACAGCATGATACTGCCTCTCATGTTATTTTCCTAAAATGCTTTGAGATGTAGTGCAACATGTATTAAATTGACTTTTGTTTTTATTTGTAATTAAAAACCGTCAGGATTAGTTGCCGCACTCTGCATATGAAATGGCTTGTCAGTCATGACAAGATGTTTATGGTAAATTAAATTTAACTATTAATGCTACTTATTATAATAATAGAAGGATTTTCTTTTTGTATTATCAAGATTTGAGTTTACGTGGGTGAAGTGCAAGTACTTATGCAAGACATTATTTGCAAAATTATCATCATTGATGCTCCAAAAGAATAGCTTAGAATAGTCTCTACAGAACACACGTGTATTCAATTATTTTGTACACAACTCACCTCCATAGAAGTAATCTAGATTTTCAGGCATGGTTTCCACCCGGGCAATTATTGAGGAGCTGATGTCTAAAACTGAAAGATCTGCCTTTTTCACATCACGATTCTCCCAAATTGTACAGCTTACTGCAAAATAAGAAAAACAATAGATATATCACATGCACTTTTTATTAAATATGTATTCAAGATTTCTAAATCACCTTTTCAAAATATTTCCACATTAGAAGAAAATACTGGACGATTATTCCATATTTGTATAAACTGCTTCTTAAGTTGTTTATTAATTTATTTTTAACTAGCTGATTACCTGGTGTTGCCCAGGTATTTATTTATCCCAATCTTCTATTAGACAGGAAAATAATGAATTCTAACTATAGTGTAAAATGTAACTTTGAGCTGAACGGCATTGGCAGTGTTACGATTCATCGTAGCGACCACGTAAACTATGGATTCCACACTACAGTCGGGATGCGCTAGCAACTGGCGTGGAACCAGATTGACCGACTTCAGGATTTTCTCGAGCCCACAGAAACACGTGTAGGATTAAACATCTGGTTAAAGTCAACAACGGGAACATTCCATTGTTCTCATTCCGACTCTGTTCATATTTGAAGGAACAATGTTAACTACTTCTGTTCTTTCATACATTTTTTATGTGTTTACTTACAGGTAGCTCAAAGCATTAATAACACATGTACCAAATGTATCATTAATGTTACGAAAATCGAGCAATTGCCAAGCGTTTCGTTTTAATTTATTGAACTCTGTATTGCCAGAGCCTGTATTCTCATGTAGCTTCCAAAATTATCTCACTTCACACACCCACATGTGCCTCCCCGATGGTACAGTGGTAGGGTAAGCGTCGTCGCCTTGCAATCAAGTAGTCCTGGGTTCGATACCCTGTCGAGGCACATAGTGGTTCAGATCCCACTTCCAACTGTAGGTCCATTCTAGATTAGCCGTAGTGTGCATAAAGTGGACTTTAAAACACCAACTCAATCAATCAATTCAAACACAATTGATTTGTTCTTGATAAATTCTTCTCCGTAATACAGTAACTTAGTTCTGTGAAATTCTGTTTTAGAGGTGAATTTTTGTAGGTTCCGCAAAATATAATTTAAAAACGTGTTAACTAAACCAAGTATACGTAATTTGTTTATATGTAATTCGCCCTAATTTTCAAGAAATACATTTCATTTGAACATTCTGAAGCTTCAACAATGTTACAGAAGTATAAATTCCATGTCTTTACAAAACAAAGGGCGAGTTTCGTATATAAAAACAATAGGCGGGTATAGCTGAGGTCGGTATCGAGTCGCGAAAAAAACAAACGCCGCGGCGTGACAAAGAAGGCAAAGAGAGGCAGCATGAAATCAAAGGACAACGATTTGCACAGTTGTTCATAACACAAGACTCATTTTCTTTTGTTGGTAATTGTGATACCATACAACACAAGTAAAAAGATGCCGGTAGCCGATGCTTGCAATATACCATAATAAAAACACAACAAAGGTTCTTTCAGTGAAGGTTTTCGGTTGCTGTGTAGAGTAGGAAGAGAAAATGTTTCATGCTTGCCAGAAAGTAAAATTCACACGGGAAGTTAAAGTTAACCTACAAGAAACTTCAGATTCAAACTTCTAGATTCGTTAATTTATCACTTTATGATGGAAATAACATATATTAGCATACTGATACGTACGTGCTTAATTTCGCATGACGTTTTATTTTTTCCCGAGCTTACCAACAGCTGATTAGCCTGTCTGCCTGTTTGTGCAAACGTGGCAATGCAGAAAACCTCCAGCCACATGGCAGCCAACGAGGAGACAGAATTTGGTCACGTTCTGCCATTTTGCGTTCCAATTGCACACCGCTTCTTATCGTGGCCCGACTGTAATATCAGTTATATTCGCAACACAAAGTCATATCAGCCTGAATGATAAGACAACCTGAAAAACAGTATTGTTGGGCAGGATTGCATAGTCACAGATGTCTGTTTATGCTGAATTTAATATCAGTCGTTTTGGATTATTTTTACATGTCACCCCTTCCCACCCCATCCCTAGGGGTGCCAGGGGTGTCTTACCCCCCACAAATATTATTTCCAGATTGCAAGTGATACGTGTACCAGGTTTGGTTGAAATTGCTCCAAGCGTTCGAGAGTTATGCTGAAACAAACAAACATACACACCCACACACACACATCCATTTTTATATATAGAGAGATTTACTTCTTTTAATTAACTCAACATTTTTTTAGGGATGACAAGGAAACAATATATCAAATTCAGCTTCCAAACTACGTAAACAACAAGAATATGTTGATCCCTTTTCACGGATAATGGATATTACAAGTGAAATGAGCATGTAAGTATATAAGATCATTGAGAATTTCACTGAAAACATGGCAGAATAGCTGAGAGGCTAAGATCGTAAGTCATCACCTACACAATTGCTAGAATATTTAACTCAAGTCACTTTCGAGTAAGTCCACTGACAAGCTAATCAAGATTGGAACTACAATTTTAAGAGGAATCCTAACCACTGTGTACCTCTAGCAGAGATAAAACTTGAGGTAGTCTGGTCCTACAGTTCAAGCATGATCTGAACCACAGAACAACATGCATCCTCCAGAAAATGAACCTGGGATCCCTTGGTTTCCATGTGACTATGTCAGTCACTATGCTATTGGGGAGGCCCCTGCTACATTCTCAATTCAATGATACCAACCTGGAAATTTGAAATTAGATATAAAAAGGTGTGGTTCTTATCAAAAGAAAAAATAAAATAGCTGCAAATACCAACAAGCATATTTCTAACTTACATCAATACACCTTCATTTTCTTTTGCTTCTCTACATCACCAAATTCTTCAAATTCTTTCTTAAGTGAACCAACCCCCAAAATCTGCTTGGAACAGACTAAACTATAATCTAGCAAGATTTGAGTGCACTCCACGATAAATATAAGCATAGCACCAATAACGACCCATTAAGTTGGTTCAGTTGAACATTAGCGATAATGATAGATCTTTATTTTAATAAACTGCAAATCAGTCTAGTATTTCAATGTACCTTACCTTTATCTGAGGCTGCACAGCTTGGGCTCAGTATTACAGTTGGTGACTGTAATATTAAAAGGAACAATTCAATACAATCAAGCTTTACATGAAATAATAAAAGAAAGATACAGGAAAACAATTCATAGGAAACTAGAAATTGGACCAATTAAGCAAGACAATAGTGATTATCAGCAGATAATGGAAAAACTGCTAATAAATAATTAAAACCAATAATAATTTTAATGATGGAATAATTGTTATTGGCATATAAAAGTAAAAATTCTTGTATAATGTTTTAAAAATCAACATCCACTTTCTCATTCTAAGACAAAACCTGTTCAACCTCTTCTGCACATTTTTTTTTTTTGTACTTTTTAATTTTCACATTATATAGATAACTTTGAGTTACTTATTGGTACAGATTCTATCAGTAGAGACAAATAAATTCTTACTGGTACATTACTGATTAACATTGATAGCTTGTAATTTTAACTGGTCAAGGATTAAATTCACATCTGAAATTTGTAATTTTTGTATGGACCTCTGTCGTATTTATTATTAAACAGCTTTCAAATTATCTCTACCTAACTGGATTTACCTGTATATGACACACAAAGTTGTGTATACAAATATTTGTAGTACTGAAGTATTTAAAATATAACTCAAATCCAAATTCAATATGCATCATTCTCAAATGCAACTTTTGAAACCCCATTCACTAAACATTCATTCTTATCTTTAGCTTGAACATTTTCACAAAGTGCGTGTGTTAACTTGTAGAATGAAAAATGAAAATTTCAATATAAGAACGTACCAATTCCCACGCAAAAGGGTGGTCATTGAATTCAGTCCCCTGCTCAAGCTTGGAATCCGATGCCTCCAATTCAGAACTGTAGCTGCAATCTTCTGAATTTGTTGTTACTCCAATCCATTCACCAGATGTTGTGCCCTCTGTGAACTGAAAATAAATAAAGTCAGTGTTGAAATCAAAACACAAGCCTCCAATGGAAGCAGTCACGTTTCATTCTTGATTCCAAGTGGATGATAAAAAAATGTCAGTGCTGACCCAGTATCATGAAAACAATTGGGGAGCTGGGGAGAAACCACATTGGAAGTAGACCATGCATCACCGAATGTAAAGTCACTTGGCATGCCATAACAGCATAGGTGTGCACTCCGGGGGGCAATTGCCCTTTCTAATCATGGAGGTCCACAGATTTTTCCCAGGGAGGGGCAAGCAAATTTTCTACAGTGGATTTAACAAGGCATATTGCCCTAATTATAGTGTTACCCTCTCAAAAAACACCACTTGGGTTTGAAATTTTCATGTTCCTGCATCTCCATTATAATAATTAATGTAAATTACTGTGACTAAAATTACTGTGTGTGTGAAATATGTACTTTTAGTTTGACATTAATTTTCCAAGGGGATGTGTGGGCCTTCCGGATGTCCATGTATTATAGAGGGTGTATCATAAGTAATAGTGCAAACTGACTCAGTTGAAAGTACACAATAATAGAAGCAAAGAAGTCTCAGTAAACATGGGTCTGCAAACGAGCAGTTTTCGAGATAATTGTGAATGTGTGGAACAGACTTCATTGTCTGTAAACGTCGTCCTAGTTGGTAAAATGCAAATAATACAGTAAGAAAAGTCATTGGAGATCTCATTGCTCTTATTGAACATTCTACTTACTTTAACAAGGAATACAGGACTACGTTAGTTGTTACATGTTACAATTACTGTACACTCGTACCTGTTAAAGGAGGTGTTCAAAGTGTCATCCTTGCATCTGGATGCAATTCTGTATAGCAATCAGTGACAGCTTCTAACCACAGATTCACACACATTATTAGTATTTTACCAACTAGGACGACGTTTACAAACAATGAAGTTAGTGGCGGCTTGTAACCACATATTCGCAATTATCTTAAAAACGACTTGTTTGCAGACCCATGTTTACTGAGACTTTCTTGCTTCTATTTTTGTGTACTTTCAACTGTGTCAGTTTGCGCTATTACTTATGAGACACCCTGTATACTTTTACTTAGAAATTAGTGTAGAGGAATGTTATCGCCGTTATTAAACGATATTATACTCTTAAAGAAAGTGTGTGTGCTCCCCTGAGAAACTGAAGTATTTTCAAGCCTATGAAAGTTCCAAGCAACTATGGGAGGGGAATGTACCATTTTCTACATAATTGAACTATAATATGCCTAAAATTACACTAAGGGGGTTTTCCATGGGTCTGGGCATACACTATTTTGTACCCATCAATACAGTAAACAGTGAGGTAGAATGAGCGTTTCCTTTCCCAACTGAACTTTCATCAAAGTTTTTGCCAAAAGGCGCTTCACACAGATATGGGGGAGGGGGGGGGCAATATTGACAATACTTTATTTACGTATAATGTATGTACTTCAAGAGGAATTTGGGGGGACAGATAGTGTCTTGCTCCCCCCCACCTAAGTTGGTGACTATGTTTTTGCCCCCCCCCCTAATCAGAGGGTCTGAGCATGCTGGTAGAACATAACTATATTTTTTAGAACTAGTTTTTAAAAACAGAATAATTCAATAGCTTAAATAGCTATTTTATAGTGTATTTTCATAGCATGATCATCCAAATCACCCCCTTTTTACTTATAGTCTCGAATCTTGAAACCCAATTAGAGGGTGTTCTTGAGTTGCTTCACATCATTTTTCACAATCATGTTCGAATCTGAGCATTTTCATAGCCACAATAAAATCTTCCCTACGATCTTTTTTTATTATTATTTTTACTTTTACTTCGCAAAAGTTGCGATTATTCTGAAGTTAAGGCAAGGGATGGGATTTCTCTCCTATCTAGTTGCGTGTTAGCTGAGAGTAAAGTCTCTGTGGAGATATTTTAATATCCTAATAACATTACTGAAATGGATGCATGACAAATCAAAATCACAAATCATTATTCAAAATGGCCACCCTTAGCACGCACACATTCCGTAAGTCTTTGTGGCCATGCATCAATTGAATTACGCAACACACCGACTGGAAAATGAGCAACTGCCTTCAAAAGAGACCGCATTAAACTTTCAATATTGGGATTTCTCTTCTTGCAAGCAATCTTCTGAAGCTTGGACCACAATTTGTAGTCCAAAGGGTATAGGCCCGGACTTGCAGAAGGCCAATCCGAAGTGGAAATGAAGTCTGGAACATTTACCTCCAGCCACTGCTGTGTTGTTCGGGCCTCATATGCTGGGGCTGAATCCTGGTGGAAGCTCCAGTTCTGACCATGCAAGAGAGTGTTGTTGACATTCTTGACTAGTCTCTCAAGCACTGTCTGCTGGTACACTTTGGCTGATGTTTTTACCCCTTTTTCACAGAAATGGAGCGTGCACTCATAGCAAATGTTCCAGACTTCATTTCCACTTCGGATTGGCCTTCTGCAAGTCCGGACCTATACCCTTTGGACTACAAATTGTGGTCCAAGCTTCAGGAGATGGCTTGCAAGAAGAGACATCCCAATATTGAAAGTTTTAAGAGGTCGGTCTCTTCTGAAGGCAGTTGCTGATTTTCCAGTCAATGTGTTGCGTAATTCAATTGATGCGTGGCCACAAAGACTTACGCAATGTGTGCGTGCTAAGGGTGGCCATTTTGAATATTGATTTGTCATGCATCCATTTCAGTAATGTTATTAGGATATTAAAATATCTCTTAGCATTTTGTGTCAATTTACTTAAAACTTTGTGACAGTATTTATGGAAAGACTAGGTATATACACATCATCGGATATATCAAATCAACCATCGGATATTCCTCATTTTCTTAATATCCTTAAAAATATCCTTAAACAACAGATAACAAATAGAATTCACAATCTGCTCTTACAACATTCCATAAAAATACATTTTATTTTATCGTCACTTTACGTAAACTCACGCGATGAAAGAGAAAAATACCACCATCATACCACAGTAATCTCTTTATATCGCAATGACATCTCTCGATTAAATATTTTTTACAATAATGTTTCCCGAACATGCATCAAAATTGTAAAGGTCGAGGTTCGGGATGGTCCCTCTGCGGCACCAATCATAAACTTTGAGTAAAATTAGTCAAATGTGTGCCTTTTCGTGGAAACAGTTACATGGACTTACCTCCAGAAATTAAGAACAAAAAAGCTGTGTTGAATATACAAAATGCCGACAACAAATGTTTTCTCTGGTGCATCATTGCACATTTTCATCCAGTAACGCATAATGTGCATCGTGTTTCTCACTATGATTGCCATGAATAGTTTGAAAATGTGATGTCTCGTATCCAATATCCGGTAGATCATACAGCTATTGGCAAGTTCGAAAAGCAATACGAACAAGACAAAAAGGAACCCATCGCAGTGCATGTGTACGGCTATGATGAATATCATAACATCTATGTACTTAGACATCATTCACCACCAGCAATTATTAGATTGTTGTATGTTACAAACAAAAGAAAGCAACATTATTGCCTGATACAAGATCTGCCACGCTTGGGGAGGAAACAAATTACCTCTTGTACTAAAAAACTTGCAATATGCAATCGTTGTCTCACTGTATTTTACGAAAGAGTCCAGAAAACAAGCCAAAAGCAATTAGAAGAACATACAAATTTTTTTTGTGGATATCCTGCAGTCCCTTATCAATTTCCATCCAAGACCATAAAATTTAATAAAATTATTCAGCATTGGTGCAGCATCCATTTGTGATCTATGCTGATTTCAAAACTATACAAAGTCTCTTGCCTCCTGTCTTCCAGATCCAGAAAAGAGCAATTCAACACATATTTCTAAACACGTAGCTTGCAGCTTTGCTTTAAAATTAGTACGTACCTATGAACAAAATAGTACAGAGCCTTATTTGTACAGAGGAGAAGATGCTTCCCAAAAAATTATCGGAAAACTTTGGGGAAAAGAGTTTCATCGGAACAACAATGGAAACACGACAAAGCTACATATTGTGAATTTCGTAAGAAATGCTTTGTTTCAAATAGCGACAAAGTCTGCCACCACACAGGAGATTTCATTGCGTTGCATATTATTTAAAAAACAAGGAATGTTACTTCCTTCCAGTGTTGATTCATAATTTACAAAATTTCGATGCACATCTGATCATCAAAGAAATTGGATGCGATAAAAAGGGAATCAACATCATACCATGCAGCAAAGAAAAATATATTTGCATAGAAAAGAATGTAAGATTCGATAATGAAAAATTGGTTACTCTCAGGTTTCTGGATTCTTACCATTTCTGTCAAGCAGCTTGGATACTCTAGCGAAACAATTGGATGATGGTGAATTAGTGTATGCAACACAATATTTCGGTAGTGAATATTTATCATTATTAAAGCAAAAAGGTGTCTACCCTCAAGAATATATGGAGAGCATTGCTAAATTTGAGGTGACTCGGTTACCATCACGAGATAAATTCTACAATCGTCTTCAAGGCATCGAATGCAGCAAAGAAGATTACGAACATGCTCACGAGATTTGGAACACGTTCAATTGTAAAACAATCGGTGATTAGCACAATATCTATTTAACTTTGGATACTACTTTGCTAGTAGACGTGTTTGAAGTATTTCGAAGCCTTTGCTTTCACACGTATGGTTTAGATCCTGCATACATGTTCACCACACCTCATTTTTCATGGCAAACTATGTTGAAATATACTGAAGCTGAAATCTGATGTTCACCAATTCTTGTTTATCAAAACTGGAAAGCGAGGTGGAATTGTGCAATATCCTCATAGATATGTAAAAGCGAACAATCCATATGTACCTCATTACGATCCTAGCAAATCTTCTCAATACCTATTTTACATCGATATGAATAATCTTTACGGGTATGCCATGACACAAGCACTCCCTATCGCTATCGGCAATTACGAATGGATGACTTCCGAAGAACTTGAAAGAGAAGAATTCTTGATGTGGTCCGAAGATCAGGGCTGTTTCCTGGAAGTTGATCTAGAGTATTCATCCAATTTTCATGATAAGCATCAAGGGTTTGCCATGGCACCCATTTCCCAACATGTTCCAGGTATTGAAGAAACAAAATTAATGCTCACTTTCGAAAATAGAAAAAATATGTTGTGCATTAGTCTTCTTCAATATTATCGGAAGCAAGATTCGGAGCTTACGGAAGTACACACAGGATTAAAATTCAGCAAAGCAAATGGTTAGCACAATATATCGACAAAAATACAGCATGTCGTATGAAAGCTGGCTCTAAAGCAGAGAAAAATTTTCATTAACTATTAAATAATACAATATATGGTACATCGATGGAAAATAAGCGAAATAGAATAAGATGGACTTTGGTATCAGATCTGATAAAGCAGTTGAAACTCATTGCTGATTCTACTTACAAAAGTTTCACTCACATCACCGAAAATCTAATTGAAACAGCAAATACATTTGTAAAATGTTATACGGCTATCGCTCTGGGTGTTGCTATACTCGAATTATCTAAACTTCCAATGTACCAATTTCATTACGATATCATGAAACCAAAATATAAAGAAAATATTGAAATTGCATACATGGACACAGATTCTTTTGTCTATGTGATAAAAACAGATGATTTATATCGTTATCTTGCAACAATGAAAGAGCATTTTGATTTCAGCAACTTTCCGAAAAATCATCCATTCTTAAGTACTGAAAATAAATTAAAAATTGTTAACATGAAAGATGAGGCAGCAGGTCAAATCATAACAGAATTTGCCGGACATGGAGCTAAAATGTATTGTATTAGCATGCTTAACAAAATAGAAACTAAAAAAGCCAAAGGTGTGAATCGTACATGTACTGCCAAACTTACAATAGAAGATTTCAAACAGTGCATTTCTGAAAACAAATCGAAAATTTTGACAGAATTTTACATTACCAGCAAGCACCATCACTTGCACATCGCAGTGATGAATAAATTGGAACTTGACAAAAACGATAATAAATTTAGAATACTAGATTGTAATATTCACACATTAGAATATGGGCATTATAATTCAAGTAATCAATGCAATTTTTGCATTAAATAATTTTTAAAATTGTTCTATAATACGTTCATTTCTCACATCGTACAGAAATGATTACTCCACAATCAAAATCACGCCACATATCGTATTTTCAGGTAACACATCGTGCAGTTCACATATCAGCTTAATACTCGTTCGATCATTCACAACCACCGGTTTTCCTTTCAATGTATTAATTAAGAATATCGGTCTATGTGACATAAATTTGTCTTCATTGTAATACATATTAATATTCTCCTCAGTCACTCGCTTGTATGCGGTGTATGCCTCGTACAATTTTAAATAATCTTGATTTGCTATGTTTAAATTATAATTCTCTCGAGGGAAAACCTCATTACGCCAGTTCTTAAGATAAATATTTTAATCTTGCAATTACTTAGGAGTAATATTAACAAATGAAAATTATATTAAAGAGGAAATAAAAAGTAGGCTTAATTCAGGAAATGCATGTTACTTCTCTCTTCATAAACTTTTGTCTTCTCGTTTAATATCTAAGAAACTAAAAGTTAAAATATACAAAACAGTAATTTTGCCTGTAGTATTATATGCATGTGAAACTTGGTCCCTTACATTGATAGAGGAACATAAATTGAGAGTATTTGAAAATAAGATCCTTAGGAAAATCTTTGGACCTAAAAGGGATGAGGAGACAGGTGAGTGGAGAAGGCTACATAATTTAGAACTACATAATTTGTATTCATGTCCAGATATTATTAGAATAATTAAATCAAGAAGACTTAGGTGGGCAGGCCATGTGGCACGAATGGGAGAGGAAAGAGTAGTTTACAGGATTCTTGTTGGGAAACCTGATGGTAAGAGACTTGTAGGAAGGCCAAGACGAAGATGGAGGGACAACGTTGAGATGGACCTAAGGGAAATTGGTAGAGATGGAAAAGAGTATATAGAACTTGCTCAAGATAGGGAAAGATGGAAGGCCTGTGTTGCTGCAGCCATGAACCTTCGGGTTTAAGAAGGCTAGGGAGTTAGTTAGTTAGTTAATCTTGCAATTATCAAATTGACTACTGTCTTTTTCCTGATAGTCATCTCTTCCTATTTGAAACAGCACAGCTACAAACTCAGGCATATTGTACTGTATACTCTGGAATTGCATAGTCAGGACAAATTCGAAGAATTTGCCTTCGGCTGGTTTCTGTATGCATTGGTAAGTGTAAAACACCAAAGGAATTTGAGGATTTTTCAAGATGTTAGCTTTGTATTTAAGAGCTTAGTTCAATTCATATTCTACCCCAGGCATGCATAATTCCATAGATTTCATCACATATTTTGCTGCTTCGGGTAACGTAGAATCATTGGCTGTTCCATCTGCATTCAATGTTTTTTATCTTTTGAGAACATTTGATATCATTGGGTGCTCTGCGAAACGTAATGAGCAAGCCACCTTCCCACATGATTTCCTTGCAATCGGAGAAAAAGCCAAATAACAGTCGCATGGTGAACAGTACACTGTGGCTTTTTGTTTTGATTCTCGTTCTGGCTTCGAATCCACCTGCCTGATAGTAAGTACTGTCTGCTTTGGATAATTTTAATGTCCCCACTGTAGTCGAAGTGATGCCAGGATAGTCAACAGTCAATGACCATGCCATGCTTCTTGATTTCAATTTGTGAGAAGAGAAAAGCTACAAAATCGTCGATGAGTTTTAAATTTGCATTGGGAGGATATTCTTCCCCACTTTCTATTTTCACTACATAAAATTTTATATAAAGATCTGCTCTGTGTGGGTGAATAAAAGCATCTCCAATGTCAATGTCTGCCTGGATGTCTTTGTTCGGTTCATAAACATTAGCAAATGTCTTCCGATTCAGAAGGAAGGACTGCAACTCGTAACTTTCAATATGTTCCATGGTTTACGTTGATTTCTATCACGGCTGTGGTAGTGGCACCAGCAAAATCAACAACCTTGTTTTTCTCGTTGGTGACTGATTAATTTTATCGTGCGAAAACAGGAAAATAAACTGGTGGAGCAAGACAACAGATGATCGGTTCCATCAATTGTATTATTGTAATGATTAACAAGATTGTAGCATTTTGTAGGTTTGGTGTGTATTACTCACAATTCCAGAATATAAAAAAAGGATGTTAAAAACTGTACTTACACGTATGCGAGTATGTTGTTCCAATATTTCTTACTGTAGAACGACGTTTCGGAGATTAACTATCCCCTTCTTCAGGTTCGTATGAAAAAACTAGGTACTTAGCATAGTACCACGTCAAAATGTAATATAAGGATTGTGGACAAGGGTTGGTGTGGATACATTTAAAATATTATATCCTCGCCCTAGAGGTATATAAAAAGCTTGTCGTTCACTAAAAAAACTTGCACAATAAACCTATTCTCATGTTAAAAATGTTTTTTTTTTCATACGAACCTGAAGAAGGGGATAGTTAATCTCTGAAACATCGTTCTACAGTAAGAAATATTGGAACAACATACTCGCATATGTAAGTACAGTTTTTAACGTCCTTTTTTTTATATTTAACAAGATTGGGTAAAATATTCACCCATCGATTATTACCTTGCAATGTGAATTGTTTCCACATGTGGGTTTTTAATGTTCTATTAAAGCGCTCGACCATGTTGGCTTTCAAGACACTGTATGTAGACTAATGTTTGATATCATGTTCTTGCATTATCTTACTGAACATGGAATTGAAAAATTGTTTTCCTCTGTCTGCAGATAACGTGGTATCCTGCCTTGACTGAATATAAGTTTGAATGCATCTACGATATGAACAGCATATTTTCCTTTCAAGGAAACGACCCAAGCATATTTACTAAAACTATCAATTACTGTAAGCATATACTTAAAACATTGATTATTTTATACAAACCTTTTCCACAAGATCACTTTACCAGAGATCGTCGATACCTTTTGTTCCGACTGGAATACGTTTCTATTGTTTCTATTGTGGACGAGCTGGCCTGTGGAGTTCGTTGACGATACCTTGCCTAGACATTCAGTGATAGATTACGTTTGAACAGAAAAACTAGTGTAAATGGATGCATAGATGGAAGGACCTCGTTGCTGTCACGCACAAACATATGATCCCCTTCCTGCACATCAAAAACAGATAACACTGGACAACAAATTTTAACTTTTTTCATGCTTCAGAAATAAAAAGTACATTTCCTTATGTAATTGAGGGTGCTGAATATGAAAATAATAATAAAAATGCTGAATTGGTTCGAGTTTAAGTGTAATCGAAAGAAATATGTGTTATGTGGTGTTAATAGGAAATTAACACGTGTACAAAATGGAAGTTATAAAAACATTACTTACATGGATATTACAAACGGTGCCTCTTTGCCTGTCGCTTGTATTGTAGTTCTGGAACATCTCTGGCAATTGTCCAACAATAATCAGCAAGCATAGACTTGCTCCAGTGGCCCTGATATTGTTTCTCCATTGTAGATATAACTTGGTGGAAATGTTCCCCATGTTCATCGCTGACTGCTCCAAAATTTCCAGGGAAGAAGTTTATGTGGGAGAGTAACATATGTATTTTTTAGTGACTTATGACACCCCATTGCTTGGTAGGAAGATATTAGGTACTCCACTAGTTCCTTATAATTCTGAGTCTACATGTTTCCCAAAAAAATTGTCACCATGTTTCGGAAAGAGTCCCATGCAATCTTCTCCATATCTTCTAACAGCGCGTCAAATTCAGGATCATTGAGGAGTTCTCGAGTCTGAGAGCCAATAAATATTCCCTCCATGATTTTAGTTTCACTAATTCGTGGAAATTTACGCAGAATATACTTGAATGCATCACTGGCTTGGTTCATACCTTTAACGAAGATCTTGATTAAACCTAGTTTAATATGTAAAGGAGGAAGTAAAACCCTGCTGGAAGCTATCAAAAGAACATATTGAACGTTCTTTGTTCCTGGCTCCAAACATTTACGAAGTGGCCAGTCTTTCCTTAAGTAGTGGGAAGAAGCAGCAGTATTTTGTGTAACCGAGCTGCAGGCCAAGAACTATGGCTAGAACTTTGAAGTCACCACAAATATTCCAAATGTATTCGTTATAATTTATGGCTTTCAGTAGTTTTTCCATGTTGGCATATGTCTCCTTCAAGTGCACTGCATAACCGATTGGGATTGATGGCAACACATTTCCATTGTTCACTAACACAGCTTTCAGACTTAGTTTTGATGCATCTCTGAACAGCCGCCATTCATCAGGATTATGTTCTATGTTAAGTTTACTCATAAGACCATATTTTTACAACACACTGTGTCACCTTCCACTGAAAAATACTCTTTCAGGGGTTTCTGACATGTCCGAAACACGGATACTTGAACATCTTCAGCAAGAGCTCCCCACTGCTTCAGTCTGGATGCCAGTAGTTCTGTGCCACTTTTATACAACCCCAGATCCCTCACAAGGTCATTTAATTCATGTTGAATGATCAGATGGTGATTAGATGATGATATGTTGGCTGTGAATTCAGGATCAATGGATGACGAGGAATCTGCAACAGGATTTGGCATTCCTGCGTCGAGTTTGGCCGCCTCCTGCTCTTCGTCAGATGAATCACTGGAGTACGATATGGGAGGTTGTGGAACAGGTAGTTCTTCCGAATGTGGCACAGGACGAATAGCTGAAGGAATATTGGGATAAGTAATAGTCCACTTTTTCTTTTTGGATAGGCATTTAATTGGAGGAACCATGCAAAAGTAGCAGTTTGAAGTATGATCTGTCGGTTCTCTCCACATCATTGGAACTGCAAAAGGAATGCATGGTCTTTTTCCATGTAGCCAGTCCCGCAAGTTTGTTGAACACGTATTACAACAAATATGTGGTGCCCACTTCTCGTCCATATCGCCAACTTTACAAGCAAAGTACAAGTGGTAGGCTTTCTTTATGATTGGCGTGAAATTTCTTTTTTGATTGACAAATGTTATTTCGCCGCAAACATAACAAAAATTGTCTGCACTGTTAACACATTTACGCGACATATTTCTGATCAGTAAAGTCATATAACGATAAAAAGAAATAACACCAAACACTCATCCAATATCTCACCACAACAACACACTTACGTGACAAGTTTCTGGTCAGTACAATCATAAAACAATAAAAAAATACACCACAAACACGTTTCCCCTGGCAAAATCTTCAATACAAACTGAAGCGTGATGTGGTTGATGATTCTCGGTCAGCGATTATGTGCTAGCAATAAGGATAGTGATAAAGCTAACAGTCACACAATGGATAGTTATTGAAATATGGAGACAGCTGCAGTTGTCACGAACCCTTATTTTGCTCGCTGGAGCACATATGGCGATAATGTATTTCTTTGAAATTCAAAACCAATCTTCAAAAACTAATATCATATTCGTTACTAGCACCCTCAAATTAGTAAGAATAGGTTACTTTTATCTCCGAAGCATTTTCATTGTTGACCAGTGTAATTCTTCATTGTCGGCTATTTGATACACAGAATGAGTCTCATCCCAAAGTGCCAACTGTATGTTCTGAACTTTCATTAAACCACGCTTGCTAATCAAACTCACCATTGGGACAGTGAGTTGCTTCCCACGAGCCCAATATGAAAATTCATGAAATTGTATAGTGCCATCAAGTAAGAACCTGTAATAGGGAATAGGGTTTATATATAATTTGGCCCCCTTAATAAGTGTGGAGCTTTGTTGTTGGTTACGTATGCTATTAATTTCAATTGCTTGCAAAGAAAATAATTTAGCAACTTTAGTATTGATACTAACAAGATTACTATTCATGTTCATGTTGAGGGGAATAAACAACGCGGTCGATAACATAAGACGTGAGTGAGTTACTAAAGATATATCCGCGAAACTTACTTGTAAATGTTCTATTAATTTTTAGAACTTGGAAAGTTTCGATCAAAGCATAAATATTTTTAATTTCATCATTCATTGACTCCAAACCTGATTGAATATCTATTTATTATGAATTTGTCAGAGTTTATTTTCGATGGGTAGCAGCCGTTCAACCATATGATCAGATACGTTTGAAAACGATGGCTTGATCTTTAATTCCACATTCAATTGCTTATACTTCTCATTGAGTTCTTGTAATTTAGCACTGAAAGCAGCCAGCATCGATTCATGAGAGGCAGCATTGGATTCGAGAGTACCAACCTGTTCTCTGACTCTGGCAATAATTTGCTGAAGCTTTTGCACAATATTCAGTGTAGAACTTTTCTCGGTGAGATCACTCACTACGGTTCTCAATTCCGTAGACTGGGCATGAAGTTCGGTCACACTTTGTCTCATTGGAAAAGTGGACACCATGTTTCGAAACTTAGCAATTTCATTTTGAATTGCTTCTGTGTTCGACGCTTCTGATTCTAGTTGCTTTAGTATGTGTGCAATATAGTATGTAATTTTTGGGAGGCTACTGTGCTCTCGAGTGTGGTCAAGGAAAATTTGATACTTTCTACATCGCTAGCATCGGATAATGCTGAAACAGCTGCTTTCAATTGTGCTAAATCATCTTGGGGATGGGACAGATGTTTGCAAAGTTTCAAGACCACACTGTATATTATCTAATATAATGAAAATGTGTGAAATTTGTTTCCACATTCAAATTTTCTAAATAAAGAATCTTTTGTTGAACAGTACCTAATGTTTCTTGAATACTGGTCAACAGAGACGACTGATCTTTGAAAGTTTCGATCAAAGCATGAATATTTTTAACTTCATCATTCATCGACTCCAAACCTGATTGAACATTTGTAATTGTTGTTTGGACACGTCCAAAATACTCGAACGTCTCCAATTGTAGTTTTATATTTGCCACTCTCTTACTGATTATTTTCAATTCTTCAAAGGAGGGAAAGTTGGTAATGGTATCTTCTAAAATTTGTAATTTATTTTTAATTTCTGCGAGAGTACTGCGAACTTCTTCCGTTTGAAGTTTTTCCTTGATTATTTCTAATGAAAGAGTGCAATTTGGTAAGATTCAAGTTCCTCACGTAAATTAGCGATTTAACACCTGTTCAACATTAAAATCATTTATAATATTTTGCATCAAATTTTGAAGTTCCGTCAAGTTAATCTGTATGTTAGAATTTTGCTCTTGAAATTCCAGTTTCAAGTGTTCGATATCTTTAGTTTGAAGTTGCTGTAGTTTTACTATTTGTTCTGTAATGAGCGTACACTCAATTGAATATCTTCCACACTTTCTAGTTTCTATAGAAGCTAAATTAACGTAATTCTGTAATAAAGATTTAAGTTCGGCATCAATTTTCAATATGGGGTCAACCTATTGGGTTTGAAGGTTGGTGATATCAGTCTGTATACTCGAATTTAATGTATTCTGCAAAGTTTGCAAATCCATGCTAAGTTTCCTCACACGTTCGTCCAATCTGACGAGTTCTCCGCTGTTGTCTGGCATCTATTGACGCCGCGTATTTCCGAAGATGTCGTTAGGCATTATGATAGCTGGGTATTTCTATGTACTTACGTGAGACTCAAAAGAGAATAAACAATTCACAATTAGATGAAAAGAGGAAGCAGTTTGTTATATTTACCTATCATTTCGGCAAACAAAAATTCACCTACTTCCACATTGTACGTGGTTAGAATTGATGTCAGAATGTGTGATTCTGTAAAAGCTTTGGCCCACATGGACGATTGCTGCATTCGAAGGGGGGACACTAATCTGCAGCTTTCCTCCAACAGGAAATTTGTAGTAATTCTCATTGTTATTAAATACATATAATTTCTTACCTGTATCGTCATCTACTTGCTGCCATATGCTGTTCAAATGCACAATGATCAAGCCATTCAGTTGATGACGCATTTCTCTAATCACATCCATGTTCACTGAAGTTTCCACCAGCTGAAGAATGTTATACTTCATAAATCCAAAAACATTCATTGGCATATTGTATATTCTATCACACACGATTCATAAACATCACATACTTACATATTCTCTTCTCTGCAGAAAAAAAAGGAATACACATTCATAAAAACATAACAAACCTGAATTTTTTTTTGGTTGAAAACCTGATCATGAAGCAGAATAAAAATCCGAAAAAAAATCACAAAAAATATAGGTATATGGCCTATAGAAAGTCCTAAAAAATGGGAAAAAAATGACGTAAAAAGTGACCATTAAATTTGTTAGTTTCAGGTTATAAATTGAAATGAAAAGGAAATTAAACAAAATGCAATCTTGCTTTCAAAACAAAAGGAAACAAAAAAGGCACCAACCTGGTGGTTTCCCTTGACACAACAAAGACTGTCAGCAGTTCAGCATTTCTTTTGCTCGTAAATTGCAATCCTGCGAGATATATATAGGTCTAGGCTCACCTTGGTGAAAAGACTCAAGAATATTACCAAAATGAAAGAAGTGACAAAATATGACAAAACAATACACCGAATATTGCGAAAAATGACGGAAAAATGCCGAAAATCGGGGAAAATTACCTACAACCTGAAAATTGGCAAAAAAAAAAATGCAAAAACATGCACTTTAAAATTACCTTTTTTTTGGGGTTCTAGACAAAGTGTAATATTGTGTATATTTAATGGGCATCGTGTCCGAGATGTCAGAAAAAATATGACATTTCATCAACTTCCGCTCCCTAGATATAATTATACTGTTTCCTCGCAGAAAACTATTAATTTTTATCAGAACACCGCTTGTGGCAAATTACATGTCATGTCCGAGGCTTTGCGAATTTCTTGCTTGATACATTGTTTTGAACAGTCAGGAAAACTCCAATTTGCTTGATAGACCCTTAGTAAGAAATATGAATGATGAATACTAACTTATTAAGTTGTGTGATGTAGTTAACGATAAGTTCAAATCTGCGAGAAATTGGTTTTAACAGAGAGTTGGGGACTTCATATGTTGGCCAATCAATCGACAATGGCAGGAATTCTCTCACACACACTTTTGCGGGAGAACATAATTTTATGCTGTGTGAATAGAAAGCAGGACAGCATTTTGGAAACAAATAAGAAACATTCCATACCTTTTCCGTTTGAGTTATTAAGTACAAATAACCACATTTTTAAAACATAGCCATGCATTAAAAAATTAAATATATTTAATTTATATACATCTATTTTTTAAAAAAAATGAATATAATTTGATGTGAAGCAACTTTAACAGTACCATCCCAATTTTTCACACACAGAGACTTTAGTTACGCAACTAGATGGGAGAGAAATCCCATCGTTTGCCTTAACTTCAGAATAATCACAACTTTTGCGAAGTAAAAATCAAAATAAAAAAAATTCATAGGGAAGATTTCGTTGCGGCTATGAAAATGCTCCGATTTGAACATGATCGTGAAAAATGATGTGAAGCAACTCAAGAACACCCTCTAATTGAGGTTCAAGATTCGAAAATATAAGTAAAAAGGGTGTGATTTGGATGATCATGCTATGAAAAACACTATAAAATAGCTATTTAAACTTTTGAATTATTCTGTCTTTAAAAACTGGTTCTAAAAAATATAGTTATGTACTACTCACGCTTATGCCTAACAGCAAACTACGCAATCAACAATTCTAGAATTTCTTCCAACTGCATTGGATCTAATGAAGCAAATAAGAAGTTTGTGAACCATTTATAACAATAATCAATTTGTTATTCATGAATATATAGTGAATAGCAATGTATTTTCCAGTATGAAGCACAATAATGATTCTTGTGCAAATAATACAGTATTACTTTGAATTTATGAAAATAATAAAAAGTCAGTATGTGTGCAATTGTAACATTAATGCACAACTTTGAGTTCATGAAAAACTAATCAAATATCAATAATAAAGTCTGCAGCATATTATTCTTTCAGTGCAACACAATAATTCATATTAAAAAATGAGAAGGCAATACCAAAAAAATGGATGTAAACTGCGTTCTTATTTGTGAAGTCCACTTTATGCACAGATAAACTGATTGGGACTGGACCTTCAGGTTAAAGTGGGACCTGAAACACTATGTGCCTCCAGCAGGTATTGAACTCTGGACCCCATACATGTAAAGGTAAATTAGGTGACGTTTTATTACTTACTTCAACAGCAGGAGTAATAGGTGACACTAGCTCCCCATCACTTTCACAACTGCTATTGTAGCTGCTCTCTGCAGGCTGAAAGATTCGAACCTTTAAAGGCTGAGATCCTTTCCTTCGAGTTAGAAGCCGCTCCCTCTAGTAAAAGTAAATTCATTTATTAACTTTTGTGTTTAGTGTCCTATTGCTTAAAACAAATACTACATATTACAATAACAAATTAAGACTTGTTTAAATTCATAGCAAAAACACAGCTGACGTTCACTTCTTATACATATATGTTGTTCTTAAAAGTTCGCATAACCACTTTTTGTACATGCACAATAATGTTACACAGTTATTTTTAGTGGTTTTTATTTTATGTGATGTTTCGTCATTGTTTCCCAGAAGTGTAGAGGGACTATTATATTATTCACATATTTTTGCAACATCAATTCATATTATATAGGCTAATAATTATTCTGCCTAGTCTATGCAACGTTTACATTATTTGTCAAATCCCAAGATGGCTAGGATTATTTCTATCTTTCATGCAAATGTTGTTGTTTAAGTACATGTTAAACACATTTCTACCTAATATCGATATTTCCCAACAATAGACAAGATCAAAGTAATTTAGTCTTCGTTATAAATCTGTAAACTAAATCTGTATTTAATCGTTTTATGTGCAAGGGCAAATGTGAATTACTTTATAAAATCAGTTTCGTTATTTCTATCTGGTTCAATATTATAACATTATAGCAAAGCAATTCTCTCTCGCTTTCAATAATACAACATTATCCTATTGACTGTTTATTTTAGGAGTCAAAAGTTCCATGTTGGCATTCTTAATTATTGCCAACCATAACCAAAGCTTATTATCACTATTTAGCAATAATCTGACATATTCATTATTAGCTTTTCTTGTGTTATTTTTATGTTATGAGTTTGTAGGATTGTAAAAAAGGATCTGCTATGCTGCGCCTCACGCTTGGAGTAAGCAGTTGAGATCTTGCTATTAACGGTGAAGGCGAAGAGCGGATTCTGTCGTGTTAAATAAGTTGCTAATCACTGCCTACGAACGAGCGGGACCCAACAAATTATAATTTTAACTTGTGTGAATCAGTATGTATGCATGCAATTCTTGATTAAAGTTTTTGGACCTTTTTATTATAACATTTGATATTATTTGACGTTATGTGCTGCTCGGTGGTTACCTTCCTGATAGATTGGGGATCACCTTAATCCTGATACTTGGGTGAGAACTCGTGCTTCCAATTGACTAGCTGAAGCAAGGAGCAGTGTGTTGCCAATTCGGTTGGTTGATTTGGTGTTTTACGTCCACTTTATGCACAGTAAGGCTAATCGGGACTGGACCTACAGTTTAAAGTGGGATCCGAACCACTTGTGCCTCTGCCGAGTATCGAACCCATGACCCCATGATTGCAAAGCGAAGATGCTACCACTGCGCCATCGGGGAGGCCCTGTTGAAAATTCGGATCTCCATACCCTAGAGTTGCGATTGTGGTGTCACGTTGCATAATCTCCACACCCAGCTTTTTAAAAAAGGAAATGTTTAAATATGCAGCAGCTTCTTTTGCATTCCAGTCATCTGGTAACAATAATATTAAGGAGAGTTATGAACTATTGTGATTCTTCAAGGAAAATTTAGAATTTTATATCAAATTGGTAGAATATCTGTTATTGATATTGCTAAATTTTATATCCATACTTTACAGATATCGGCCAAAATGTCATATTGAATAAATTATGTCTTTAGCAAGTTACACAGAATGATTACGTATTTCCGAAAAAAATAAATCATATTTTTCCTTCATAAAGTATCTCAATGCAAATACCATTACTGATAGGAATTAGAGTTGACATAATTCCAAGCCGCGGTGGCTCAGTCGGTAACGCGTCTGACTACCATGCTAAAGGTCCCGGGTTCGATCCCCGGCCGGTACAAATCCAGGAATTTTTCTAACGATGGAAGCGGCCCCGGCGCCCACCCAGCATCGAATAACATGGGCACCTGGGGGAAACCCTGGGGGGTAAAGGCGGTCAGGGGCGTGATGCTGATCACATCATCCCCACTCACGACCAGATCAAGAAAGTGTGGGGCATTACCTCCACACCCCCTATACGCCTTCATGGCATGGTGCTATGCACAGGGGAGCACTTTACCTTTTTTTTATAATTCCAAGCATAAAATCATAAATTAGCAAGGTTAACTACGAAAAAAGGCAGTTTTTTGGACCCCCTCTCATATCCACATGTTCCAGACTCTGAATGCGAGGTGTATTTCAAAAGAAAGGGCAGATTATTTATAAAAAGTGACTGGCAACCGGATTGCCCCTGCAAGGTAACATCAACTGGTCCACTGGCCACCTAACAATCATATTTCCGCTAGTCAGCTGTTAGTTATCATGTGAGTTAGAGCATGTTAAAATGGCTGCGCGAATACACAATCTTTTAGTTGAGAAGTATGGTCTGTGATTAGATTTCTTAACATCAAAGGTCACAATGCTGCTGAAATTCACCGAGAATTGTGTATGGTTCGAATGTAATGAGTGAAGTAAAAGTACAGCAATGGTGTCCTGCGTTCACACCCACCAAAGGCAAAAAAAGCTCAAGAAAACTCCATCTGCGCGAAAAGTCATGGCAACAGTGTTCTGTTATCAATAAGATGTGCTTTTGGCAGATTTCATGGAGCCAGGGAAAACAATCACAATGCAGGCGTACTGTGAAATGGTATCAAAACTCAGATGTGCCATGCATAACACTGGTCAACACACATTTTCTGGCATAAGGTTTTCCAATGGTTTTAAGGTAACTTTGGGGTGCTGATTTCAAATCTGATCTCAGATTTGCTCTATCACATCTCATTTGTATGGTATTGGCAAATCCCATTTTCATTGATTTTACCCGGAAATGACCGGTGGTCACTATCACATCAGGTTTTTGAGATATCAAATATTGCATTTTCAATAAAAACAGCACATTTATGATCATTTACGAAGAGCTAAACAGACATACAAATAAGAATAAGATAAAATACAATATACAATAACAAAGAAACAAACATTTAATGAGTCGTAGCACAGTTGTGACTGCATATAAATGCTCTTCGCTCAAATGACCCAACTTCTCTGAAATGTCGGCCAAGTGACTATGTAAGTAGTGAACCTTGATGCTCATCCTACATCCAAGTGCTTGGAAACTCAAGATCATCTCCTCCACAATCTCTTCATAGTTGTCCGCTTTCCTGTTCCGCACCACATCAGAGAATGCATTCCAACCCCCTAGCCTCTGCCGCAGTCATTGTTGTAACAAAGTGTGGATCCCTGATGAGTGTTCTTATCTGAGGGCCATCAAATATTCCTGCCTTTTTCTTCTTGGCACTAACACTTGAAAAGGTTGAACAAATATAGCTGAAGCAGTCTCCAGTGTGATCAAGATCTTTGACGAATTGCTTCATTAATCCAAGTTTTATGTGCAGTGGGGGAAATATAATTTTATTCCTATCAACCAAAGGCTCATTCTTGATGTTCTTGTCACCAGGCGTCAAACTGATTCTTGGTGGCCAGGTCCTTTGAACCCAGAGTTATAATGTAGCCCTACTGTCCCGGTAGCAGAGGAAACAAGGGTATTTGGTGTGACCTCCTTGCTGCCCCAGCAGAAAATTAACTATTTTCAAATCAACACAAATTACCCATCCATGAACATGATATTCCAATCTATCCAGAATTGTTTTGATGTGTGCATACTCTTCTTTCTTTCGTACAGAGTGTCCTATTGGGATTGAACCATATATATTTCTGTTGTGCAGTAACACACATTTCAAACTCCTTTTACTACTGTCAATAAAAAGTCTCCATTCACTTGAATCATATGCAGGCAGTCCCATATTCAGAAGAAGCCCTTCAACATCATTACAATAAACAAGTTGACCGTCTGAATGGAAGTAACAGTTGGGCTGAAAAGTTCGTAGGCTAACATAGTAAAAAATATTTTTTTGACAAAATTCGATTTTATTATTCAATATAGTTGCCTTCGAGGGCGATATAACGATTATAGCGGTCATACAATTTTTCGATGCCATTTTTATAGTACGATTTCTCTTTAGCCTCAAAATAGGCCTCAGTTTCGGCGATTACCTCTTCATCAGTGCTAAATTTCTTTCCAGCGAGCATTCTTTTAAGATCTGCAAACAGGAAAAAGTCACTGGGGGCCAGATCTGGAGAATATGGTGGATAGGGAAGCAATTCGTAGTCTAATTCATATAATTTTGCCATCGTTTTCATTGATTTGTGACATGGTGCATTGTCGATTGTGAGCACGCGCGGCACCCATTTTGCACACAGCTTTCGCATGTTCAAATATTCATGCACAATATGTCCAACACGTTCCTTTGATATTTTTAAAGTCTCAGCTATCTCGATCAACTTCACTTTACGATCATTTAAAATTATTTTGTGGACTTTTTTGATGTTTTCGTCGGTAACAGCCTCTTTGGGGCATCCACTGCGTGCATCGTCTTCGATGCTCATTTCGCCTCGTTTAAATTTAGCAAACCACTTCTCAACGGTTGATTTTCCTGGTGCAGAGTCCGAATAATGTTTATCAAGCCAAGCCTTGGCTTCAACAGTATTTTTTTTCGCCAAAAAGCAATGCTTTATTAACACACGAATTTCTTTTTTTATCCATTTTTTCACAATAACAAAAGCTGCTTCACTCACAATGCTATATCTCACGAAATAATTATCCGGCAGCTGTGAAATTTATACACGTATCTTTTGAAGGTTCGTACTAAGTAAAAATCACATGGATTTAATTCTAGTAACGCCATCTATGAGTCAGCCTACGAACTTTTCAGCCCAACTGTTACTTTCGCAGTGTTGCTTCTCTGTTTCGATAAAAGGAGACACTAGTACCAGGTCTGAGTAGTTCTTTCTCTTTCAGCCTGGAAGCCAACACTTCAGCAGACTGCTTTGGTAAATACAAATCTCTTACCAGACCATTCAATTCAGGCTGACTAAACAGAGAAATTTTATCAGAATCTGCAACAGATAGCGTATATTCGGTCAGAGCATCATTCTCATCATCTGTAGAAGCAGGTGAAGTGAGGGTTTCAACATCAATCTCTGGTAGCTCAGTAAATACAGGCACAGGTATTTCCTCACAGTGTTCAACTGGTCGTCTGGCAGATGGGATATCTGGGTATTGTAAGTTGTGTTTGTTCGTCTTATTGAAACCTTTTACATTGACAAGGCAGAAGTAGCAGTCATCCAAATGATTTGTTGGTTCTTACCAAACCATTGGCACACCAAACTTCAGCTTAGCATTCTTTTCTTTAGACCATGATCGCAAAGTTTCAACACAGGCCTTGCACACTTTGTGGGGGGCCCAATATTTGTCTTGGTCTCCCAGTCGTACATTAATGTGGGCAAGATACACCTTCTTGACAAAGGTATTGATGGTGTGCCTTTGATCCCTCAAAGTGAAACTGCCACAGATGTAGCACAAGATATCTGCATCATTACGGCAAGTCCTTCTTCCGAATGTTGTAGCCATTGTTAGATCACGACATGCAGATGAAAAATATGACATAAATGTTGATGTCTACATAAAATCATATTATAAACACACTATCCTACAAATACAACACCATCTTTTATCACTAAAGCACTCACTGACTCGCAACAACTTGTAATCATAAGTGACCACCGGTCAATTCCGGGTAAAATCATTGAAAATGGGATTTGCCAATAGCATACAAATGAGATGTGATAGAGCAAATCTGAGATCAGATTTAGAATCAGCACACTGAAATTAGTCTAAAACAGTTGGAAAAGTCCATGCCAGAAATATATTATTTCTTTTGTTGACCAGTGTAATTGACGACGTGGAATGCTCCCTTAAGGAACTGTTCTTATCCATGACAATGCTAGACCACACACTGTTGCCCTCACTCTCCAGATGATTGAAAGGTTCGAATGGTAACTTTTTGATCACTCCCCCAGTATAGTCCAAACCTTACACCTAGTGACTTTTACATTTTCCTGTACATCAAAAAGTGGCTTACATCTCAACGATTTCAAGAAAGTGAGGTGTTGAAAATGGCAATATTGGATTGGCCAACTCTAAGGCAGCAAACTTCTATGCAGAGGGCATAATAAAATTCAAGTATAATTATCAGTTTTCAAGGCAAAAATTCCAAGGGTACCAGCACATGTTTTCTCTATTTCAACCTTACGTATTAGCGCCTTTCACCACCTACACACATACTCACACAAATATATAAACAACGTAAAGGGCATGTGTGAAACCCACATATCCAAAAATTCTAATTCAATTCAATTGAACATCGAATAAATTTAATATACGTAAAATTTAATATACATAAAATTTAATATATATTTAAGTAAAATATAATATATATTTAAATTTTTAATTTAAGGTGCAGAGTTTACATTTGCCATTTCACATACTCACGCTCAAATTTCCAAACACAAATCACAAATGTTACGGGATATACTAATCTATGAAAAATTGTTAATTATATAACAATTTCAAACTGAAATTTACCTAATCAACTTCAAGATATGTAATCTTGCATTAATCTCCCGTCTGTTAAATAGATCAAATCCGGGAACTTTTCTAACGGTGGAAGCGGCCCCGGCGCCTACCCAGCGTCGAATAACATGGGTACCTGGGGGAAACCCTGGGGGGTAAAGGCGGTCAGGGGCGTGATGCTGATCACATCACCCCCACTCACGACCGGATCAAGAAAGTGTGGGGCGTTACCCCCACACCCCCTATACGCCTTCATGGCGTGGTGCTATGCACAGGGGAACACTTTACCTTTTTTTTTTACCTGTTAAATAGATTCTTCTGCAAAGGACACCAACAAAGTAAACGGATTGAGAAAATTCTGTTAATTTTTCACGCAACTTTATTTTCCTTCTTCGATAAAAATAAAGTGAAACTGTGAAAAAATTTCCTCAGAGCATTTATAAATATGTATAAACTGAATGGGATTTGAATTAATAAAAGTTGCAATTTTTCACATCCACGGAAAAAAACAAGCAGAATTCCCGTAGCCAATAATTCATGCACAATTTCCGGTGAGTAGCCATCCTTGGAAAATAATGGTGACTATGGTGTGAAATCAAATAGATATGTATGTGTTTGTAACCACTAATACAGTATTTCTACACTTCTTTGATATAATCAATCTGCTCTTATTTTTTAAATGCGCCTCATATTACCCTCTGAATGACAGGTCTTGTAAACTCTCTCCCCTTTAACCCCTGAACGACCATCATAAGTAACTATCTAAGTGACTTACACTAACTTGTGGAACTGTTGACCTTGCTGCCTGTGCGTCATCACTGCCTTCAGTGTCCGACTGTTCATGGTCAGATTCATGACCAGGTACATAATGTGAACCTGTAACAAGAATAAAGGGGAAAATGTTACTGATACAAAATCTACAAAGCAAATTGCAACAAAATTAGTATTT
The DNA here is from genome assembly GCF_977018435.1 of Lepisma saccharinum. Taxonomy (NCBI): domain Eukaryota; kingdom Metazoa; phylum Arthropoda; class Insecta; order Zygentoma; family Lepismatidae; genus Lepisma; species Lepisma saccharinum. The sequence goes on along the minus strand of NC_139258.1, from coordinate 31,727,616 downwards.
CAAATGAACTGAAAATTTCACTGAATGCTGTAGGAAACGACAGACCATTCCATTGGCATAATCATGTGATCAACTTCTTATAGCATTTAAACTATTTTGACTAATTTTAACCCTGTTTTAACCTGTTTATCATGTCTTGTACTTACCTCCCATCCCCGTAGAAGGACCAAGGTTGATCTGAAAATTTGGACTATAAAAGATAGTATGTGCTGTAACTTTGTCACTCTTGTTTTCACTGAACAAATGTTACAAGTGGCAAAACATTGGCATACCTGCTCAGATGATTGAAAATATGTTTTGGAAGATAAATTACAAAATTATTAGGGGTGAAATGATAACGCTTTGAAGTGCCAAACATTACTCTTACAGATTCTCACCAATACAAATAATGATTATTGGACATTGTACCAATTAAATGTTGTGTTCAAAGAAATTACAAATATTATTGCAATGATAAATAAATCTACCATAGTTATGGATTAAAATTGCTATGTTAAAAATATAAAATATTAAAAATAGCTATCAATGAATTATGAAATTGGTGTAAACAGTGCTCAAAGTGAGGAGATGCAGGGGAAAGGAATCCCCCGGCTAGGAAAATCTATGCCAAGTATTCCACCAACTCTCATTGCCACCATGTTAAACCATAGAGGCATCCTTCCAGCCCAAAGGTCAAGCAAACATCCCATGCAATTTCTTCAGCTAAAGTAGATCATATGTTATGTCAATGTCTCATCAATGGTGGCAATTAACACTATGACAATATGCATAATGTCTCAAAAACTGGTTTACAATGCCTTGTAATCCCTGTTGCTCCTTGTGCAGATCAGTATTCTGTTGGGAACCTAGTGAGCATAAACTTCACAGTATCCTATCATCCAGCCCTATGGTACATGTACATCCACAGCTGAAAAACAAATGCAAAGCCACTTTTCAACATTATCTGTCAGTCTTCTCTGATTAAGGCCTTTCATTGTCGGTTCACGTGTATGATGTTCATGGGTGAACAGATCATCGACCTTCATCAGTTAAACTTGTTCTTCTGCTTCAAACCTTTCTACCCATTCATGGTGCTTGCAAATTTGTACTGAGACAACATCCGAAGGTAAATTTCAAGCAAATGTTGTCTACTACAGCATGTTGTTCTTCGATGGTGGTGCCCTACAACAGTGTGCCCATGTTTCTGTCCTTGTGGCTATCATCTGACTAACGGTCAAGTTCTGCATGCTTAAACTACTAATAAGTAGGGACCTTGATTTTTCATTAATGCAGTAACACTGGAAAATGTTAATTGTTGCAAAAAGTGCATATGTATATGTAGTGACATGTTTTAAACACATTTGTTTATGCATTTGAAATGTTTTAAACACATTGTTCATGCATTCGAAATCACAAAATAACGCACATTTAGCATAAATTTGATTTGTGGTCTGGTGATTTTCAATACATTTTGCGCTTAAAAATGAAAAATTCAAACAATCCAACATTCGTGTAAAAATAAAATGTGCCGTTTTTATGCATGTATAACAAACACGTTTTCCAAAACTTTCTCCGCCAAAAAATTATGATACATGTAGGAAGATAATAATTCTGATAGCTACATGAAACAACTTGTTGGAAGCTTAACATGATTTTTCACCTTCGATTGGAATGTTTTGCATCACCAAGCAGAGTGGGTGTAGTTTCAGTGTGAACCTACTTCAAACAGTAACATAAGTATTTGTTGTTCGAGAAATTACATCAACGAGAATAGGGGTGCTGTGTTGATGGAGATCGATTGTGCATATCTATCGTCACATTGCAGCCGTGTGAGAAACATTTTACTCCACCGAGAATCGTATGTGTTCCTACTGTCACAAGAGAGCCTCAACCTCAGTATTGTCAAATGAGAAACATTTTGCGTTACTAAGAGAAGTGAAGTGGCTTTGGCAGAGATAGAAAGTGCACCTACCATCACACAGAAATCATAACATCAGTATTTGTTGTGCTAGAAATAATGGAAAATAGCTTTCACCATATGAAACTGTCACAAACATGCACAGGCCATTCAACCTACAAATTAAAATACTAGTTTAAAAGTACAATGAAGGTCTAATTTTATGTGTATTTGGCAGAAAAGCATGTTGAAATAAAAACGTGAATTGTGGGGTGACAAAAAAAAATCGAGGCCCCTACTAATAGGCCATTTTCAAACAGGAGTCATTGCACCAGCTTCTCTACATTCCAGTTACGAATAATTTCAAAGTAGTCTTTAAATTTAAAATTGTGGGTGCATAAGCACTTAGGCTATTTGCACCTATCACAGCCTCTTGCCATAACTAAAATCACCATCTGTCTCTGAGGAATAGAATCTCATTACCAATGTTAAAAGCTGAGGCTGTAAAGGGGCATTCAGCACATGCATTGATAAAACACAGGACTACATACAGTCTTGCTGACCATTATACTGGTCGTAGGTCCAGATGGCACAATCTTGTTGGCCTGCAAAACTACAGAAGTGAGTTCATTTTTGGTTCCGTGCGACTTACTCACTATCTTATATAAGCATAAAATCAAAATTAGTTAATGAGTATATAGTTGTCGTTGACGATGTTTCGGTGGCAACTGCCCCCTTCTTCAGGTCATGAAATCCGCTATTACGTGCATACGTAAAGCTTCGTCATTTAGAAAGGATCAAGGTATATGCATGGATAGGTTGATTGTTAGAATGACTAATGACTAAAACATGGTAAAACTGTTAAAACTGCTATAAAAAATGTTAAAACCCATAATGTTACTCTATCACAGCTCCATGTTGACAGGAACAGATATGTTCAATTACTATTAAAATCGTTAAAACCGGTGAGGTTACCCTAATACTGATACACGTAGACAGGAACTGGACAACTATATATTCACTTTACGTAAGTAAATTAATAATTTCGATTTTATGCTTATACAGAAGTAAGGTTGATTTTTGGATGCCTTCTCAAAAGACCCTTTCCCCTAATCAGAGGTGAGTGAGCACCAATGTCACTTTATGAAAGGCCACCGTTAGAAAATTTCCTCCTGCAATCATCTACACTAAGAATCAAACCTGGGTCTCCACATATGTAAGCCAAGGTCTTTCTTTATACCTTCTCCTAACACTCATTTTGAACAAACCTGAACCATGAAATGCCATAAGTGAAAAAGAGAAACATAAAATAGAAATCATAAGGACAATAAATACCTAATTTCCGTTCCCGAAGAGCTTCATTATTGCTGCTAAAAGGATCTTCCTTCTTCTTCATCCAACCATTACAATACTGCGAGATGCAACTTGATTGACTGCCTGAATCCTGCTCTTCTAAGCAACACTGCTGCTTTACATCAGATTTGCCAACACCACCAATTTGTTTAGTATGGCACTGTTCATCACCTAACACATCCACCCGTAAACCGTTAGTTCTTGGACTCGCATTCCCATTCCAATTACACGAAAGTCCAGCTTTCGCCTCTAAAACGTCACTTTTGGCTTCGTCTTTGATATCTGACGTTTCTCCTCCTGCTTCGTCACCATTATCACTCGATGCATTGCCGTTCAGGCTTTCAAATCCATCATCGTCTAACGGAACCCCCTCTGGCTCCTGCAGAGGTTCGGGCTTGTTTGGTCCACTCTGTTCTTTCGGTGGTGCTTGACTAGATGTCGCTGAAGAACTTGATGCTTCCACCTTATCTCCAAGCAAACTGGCAGAAAATAAATTTTTAGGCTTGGACTTGGTCAGTTCGTTAGTGTCTGAGATATCATCTACCTCTGATATGTTGGATAACAAATTATCATCACTCTTCTGTGAAGTGTCACCAAACACACCCTTCGCTGTACTTCTGCAGAGCCTTGACTGTGAGATTTCATCCAAAGATGACCTAAAATGAAAGCAAACATAAGCAATAACAAGGAACAATTAAATTTTATGACATGCGAGATCACGCAATGTAATGTTCTTGTATTTTCTGCTATTTGATGTACACTTTTCTCCCACTTAGAACTAATCACAATATTGATGATGAATGATGATTAGTAGAGCTACATATTTATGATGAATAAAAAAAAATCAAGATTTCGGTACAAAAACTGGGCACATTTCGGGATTAAAAGCAGCATAAAAGTTGGCATTTTGGTGTTAAAATGGTAAAAAAAAAACAATTTGATTTCAAAACTGCACTTATTACACAAAAGAAACATTACCCTTCTAATAGTACATTTGTGTAATTATCAGAGTAATAAGTTTATTCCTGTGCAAAGGAGACTATTTACAGCAGAATTAATCAATTTTCCATGATTTGCATAACTCACAGGATAAATCAGACTTCAGATAGTGTTGTGTTGTTAAATAAACCCTATATTTCCTGTATAAGAGTTCTTTTTGGGATTTTACAGTGTATTTCACATCATTTCATGACAAAACATGGTACAAAAATTCATCTCTCACCTTTCAAAAATGTGAAAAATGAACATCACAGTGTTATTTCACATTTTGGGTTTCCATCAAAAACTAAATATGCATGCCTCTAATGATTAGATGAAAGGACACTCGCAAAGAATATCCATACCCAGGATGGGACTCAAATCTGGAACTAATGATTATGAGGTGGTAGTTCCTCAAAACCAACTCAACATGGAAATTAGTATGGAATTATAGGCACAGTTTCTTTGTTTGTCTGAATTATCCTGGAAGTTATACAAAATTCCCAGAATATTGCTTGGTGGGATGAAAGAATAAACTTTATAATTCCTGCATTGCACTAATAAAATGTCTACCGTAATGTAACAATTCTGTACTTTGTGTAATAAGTGTATGGATTGGTGTGGGTAGAAAACCATGAACATCGTAACTTCCATGTTTGAGTTCGTCTGATAGTTCCAAGTTTTCATGGTAGAGCTCAGGTTTACAAATTATGTTGTGATGTCAGCAGGCAGTGCTGCTGAAACACTGTTGGTCCTCCATCCGTAAATTTAGTTTCAATTTAGCAACAGAAAATTCATGTTTTCATTCAATGAAGTATTGAAAAAGTCACTATTAATAATATGATGTTTTTGCAGTTTTTCAAGCATTGGCTTGTTCTGAACGTAAGTTTTTCTGGAATTTCAAAAAACACTAACTTCTCATATAGAATTAGAATTAACCATTTGATCAACAGTTCAATGAAATGAGATTTCGGCCAATTCACTTGCAACACTTCAGACTGTTTTCTGCCCAAAAAGAACTGGAGTGGTTTCAATTACTGATGGTTTGCATCGTACAATCCTACGTTTTGTTTGTACAAAACCATCAGATCATTTCAAACATAGAAGTGGCAATACTGATGGTTTTGTACCCACATCAGTCTCAAAGTTTCAAAATAAAATTTCAGATTTTATTCACCAAAATAATATTGCAGCATCATTCTAATACAGAATTTGAATCTGAAAGTCAATCCATTTTTGTACTAAAATTTAAGTCTATGAAAAAAATGATTTCAGATATTTCATTATGTCACATAAAACACCTCATGCAGTCCTGTACAAAATCGTCAAGGGCCCGAATGCAAGGAAAAAAATCCCACCGCTAACAGTCAGAAACAAAAATTTCATCCGAAAAATTTAAGTAATTATTTAGAATAGCTACTTGGGACTACACATGAAATAATTATACAAGTCAAATGTGTGCCAATATCCGTGGCAGAATGCGTTACGCAGCACCCTACAATGCTAGGGGTTTCGGGTTCAAATCCCAGCATGGACAAGGGTTTTTTGTGATTATATTTTCATCATTAATTACCCTCATCACGATTAGCCAAAAGTTGCAAAAAAAAAAGTGACCTAAATAATAAAAATTAAATCAAACCATAGTGAACGTGTACCTATGAATTATCATAGATTGCAGTTTACATCCCTATGATACTTGCGTATTCAAAAGAAGAATGAGTAACTACGTACCCTCTTCTTTACAGAAAGCAGACTCCCTGTAGTTTTCTGGGCTGACAAGGATGCTACTATTTGACTAACACCAATAAGTCTGACCTGAATCATACTACACTGGAGGTAGTTGAATTTTGGAAAGATTGTTCTCCTGTAGTAACAGTTATGGGAAGAATAAGAAAAGAACAGAAGGCAGTGCACAGATCGGGAACACTGGAAGCTAGTGCAGAGTTATAAACATTAAGAAGCTTTGCCAAATCACTTAAGGTTTGATTTCAGATTTAAGTTCATTACTGAAATGTTCAACTTTATCAGGACATTCAGAGGATAAATCATCTTCATATTGGTATGGAGGGCAATCGATGCACTGCATTTTGTTGTATCTTACACTTGATAATTTCTTTATTCACTTTGGTTTATTGTGAGAACCGCAGGGGCTCCTCAAATAGAAATTCTTTATGTAAAATATAAACTTTCTTATTCTAATTGTGATCATTTAAAATTTCCGTTCCCACAAAAGTGGGATTCTTTTGAGAAAAAACAAAACCAACCCCAACTGTTTCTGTAAATAGCCTTCCTTCTAGGAACTTTTCTGTCCAGCACATTTGGACAGTTCATGATAAAAACTCTCCATCATAAGAGGCTTACACACAGAAAAATGTCCCATGCACTGGTTAAAGTAGTTTAGTGCTTCTTTTAAAATGCAAGAACATAAAATTAGATACTACTTTTGTAAGAAAATTAGAAACAAGTTTACTCGTACCTTCTTGCTCTGCTTCTTGGCTTCTCCCCATGATTAACTTTTCCAGATACTTCTTGAGATGTTTTTGAGTCGGAACCTAGCAATTAATTTATACACAGTAAGTAGTATTCAAATTAATACAACAAATACACTTCAAAATCAACATCTTGCCTCACTAACATCAGTAACATTATGTTTAGAACAATTTCATTTCATATCTAACAAAGCAAGTAATATTGTACACTTTCCATTAAGTAATTGTAGTTTTCCTGGCAACGTGATTTGAACAAGTGTTCTCGGGTTACCAGCCAGGTTAAGTCGATGTTAGTATCCAATGTTACGATCGTATACAACAGAGAACACTTGTTTGTATTTTCGTTAAGATTAAGTAAATACTCCCACCAACATAAAACACTACAGAATTTGAAATTGTTCACAATCATGACACAAGCCCACACATAAGTATTACATTGTAACTATACAATATCAATCTACTAATTGCTTTTTGTTCCACATTCACATTTGATATAAGCAGGTTGTTAAGACACCTGTCAAATCCGTCATTTAATCACTAAATCCATTATTTTCCACATAATACTAATGAAAAAGTAATTAAAACTATGCATATTTCAAAATTTTTCCATGACATTTAGACTCCAAATGTGTACATTTCATGCAGTTGGTGATGAATCTCACTGGAGTTACACCTTCTTGTCCACTGAAAACTAGTCCCTGCATGCACTTCCAGTTTGAATGCCACTTCCAAATAACGTGACATGTTCATCACTGATAATGTTCAATCCCAAACAGCCAAAGCACAACCATTACTCCACCCTCACAAGGGAACTGTTATCAGTGTTGCCAACCACATCCATAAAAATGTATCTTTCCGACAAGATATTAAGGGTAAGTGCAAATTATATTGTAACTTTCCCTTGAATACAGTGTGTCTATAAAGTCATGTTGGGGTTTCAGACTCAGACAGTATCCCAACAAAACAAAATAAAACCATGAGCCTTACACTGCATTGAAGAGCAACTGTTTCAGAAGTGTGGGAAAGACTGGGGAAGCATGTGCAGGTAGTCACATGACATGACATGATGGTGACACAAACCACACCACTCAGTTGGTCAGGATGTGGATAGTTCAGAGAAAGGTTCAATTCATACTTTGGCTTTCAAAATTTGAATCTACAAGTGTTTCATGATGGATGCGGTAAACGCAGTTTAAAATTACTTACGTGAAATTTAGAAATTTCACAACTTCACGCGATGCGCAATTTAATGGTTAAATCGTATTAATTTCGAAGATCCACTGTCTTCATTTACTAAGAGTATGGCATCTGGAGCGGAGATGGTACCGCGTCAGACCTACATTGGCAGAACCATCCGCACTGTCCAAGAACGGATTAACGAACACGTAAAAGATGCCAAAAAAGACACACCAAAATCAGGCCTCTCCCAACACCTCCACTCCACTAACCACACCATCTCCTCCATATCCATACTTCACCCAACCGGCTCTGTCATAGAAAACACTGTCAAAGAAACCCATGTTATCATCCAACAGAAACCAGCACTAAACCTGGACAACGGACAGGCACACCCGACTTGGCACACCATCCTCAAAAAGATGCCCGACCAGAAAAAGAAAAGATGTCGTGCGCATACTCGACCCGCCTCCAGCCATGTAGGGAACACGAACTTCACCATGCCGAACAGCATGGCCCAGCCCCCCAACCACCACCCGGCAGTGCCACCTGACAACAGTAATTAGACGATGCAAACCAGGATACACATGCCAGTGCCACCGAATGGAAGAAATTGCAACTACCACCACCCGGGAACAAACAAAGCAGTGATGCGGTACCATCTCCGCTCCAGATGCTGTATTCTTAGTAAGTGAAGACAGTGGATCTTCGAAATTAATAGGATTTAACCATTAAATTGTGCAATGCGGCAGACATGTTTTTGTGCTGAATATTGTTGCATATTCAATGAAGAGCTACAACGTGAAAAAGAATATTACCTGGTAGGATTGCCAGCTTAAGGAGACCGGCAGCTAGTTGTATGCAAAACATTTTGTTAGGCCATCCTTTAGTGATGAGACTATTGAAGCTATAGAAAAGTCCTCAGGAGCCCCAAGAAATAGGTCCTGTCCTCAAAGTCTAGGTCTTAAGAGGACAACAGTTCACAAAGTGCTGAAATAACATCTCTGTTTTATGGAATACATACTGCAGTTATTACATGGATTTTGTCTAACTGATAAGATGTGCAATGATGAAGAATTCCTAAAAATAATTTTGTAGTGATGAGACTACATTCCATGTGTTGTCTTGTCATGGTCATCGACATAACTCCAGGACATGGGCTAACGAACAGCATACCTACACTGAGCATGAACAGGATAACCCAAAAGTAAACACGTGGTGTGCCCTTGCACATGATAGAGTGAAGCCATTTTTCTTCGCACGATGGACTGAGATGTTACACAACCATCTTGATATGTTGGAATTGTACTCCATGACCCAAATTGGAGACAAGGCATTATCTTTCAACATAATGGTGCTCCTTCATACTATGGCAACACTTGTTTATGAGTTTCTGAATATGACATTTCCATACTACTGAATAGGAAGGTGGATGGAAAGCATGGCCACCACATTCGCTGGATCTCATGCCTATAATTTTTTACTTCTGGAACTACAGCAAGTAAAATGTGTACAGTGTCAATCTGTCACACCTGACACGACTAGTTGTATGAAGCAAGAACTGGAATATCAAGTGAATGTGTATAGGGCAACAAAGGAAAGCCACATCAAATTGAATATGTAATATACATACATATGGGTTGGTCTTTCATTTCTCATGTATTGGTAATGCTTATTATTTTTGGCTCTTTGAATAAATAGTTTTGAAAACCCACTGAGACTTTACGAACACACTGTATTATAACTTAGGGACGGAGAAAGAGAGAGTGAGGGATGAAGGGAGAGATAACACAGGGGAACAAAAAAAAGATTTTATTTTGTGGCATAAAGTTTAATAACAGTTTCAGCACACAAAACAGCTGTGATTGCCAATTGTATGATTGGTTCAGTTGAATTGACTCCAGTTATAAAAATAAACACACCATTGAAAATGTAGGAGGTAAAATTACTCCACGCTTTTCTCGGTAATATCAAAATTTGATAATGAGCTGAAATTCCCATTAAGAAACTTATTTATTTATTTGTAAATTGTTGCTAGGCAACTTATGAAGCATTGCTAGTTAATATATTTCTTAATGTTGAATTTTGTAGTATAACTAAGTTTGTAGTATAACTAAGTGAAATGCATTTAATATGAATACATTGGAAATATGAGTTCCTCACATAGTAAGTGTTTCAATAACCCAAATGTTTTTTGCTATATATGTGGAATATATTGTCTACCATCACAGAGAAGAAATATCACGGATGTAGTGAGAGATTTGTATCAGGCTTATTTTGCCAAAAATCTGGGACAACATATAGTTTGCAAAACTTGTTTGGAATCACTTCGTTATTGGGGCCAAGGTGGACGAAAGGGACTCAAATTTGGAGTGCCCATGACATGGAGTGAACCAAAAATTCATGTTAATGATTGTAATCACAAAAAGAAATATTAAATTGTTGTTGGAAGTTCATTTATATGTATCTCTTATGTTTCCGCCATTTTGGTTTAGTTGCATTTATTTCATAAATTAGAGCCAATTAAGGAAATATATTATTATATCATTATTCAGCAGCATGAAATCGCCCTAAATTAGCTCTCAAACACTGTGCCGCAATTTCACTGTTCCCCAGTGTAATTCATGAGCCGTCGTCGTTTTGAATTTTTATTTTTTTGTTTTATTTTTTAATACAGTAGCCTTTGACGCGTAAAAACATGGATCATAGGTGGCAATGATGGTTGTTAAGTGACCACTGTTTGACATCTATGGATCGTAAAAAAGTAAAGGCAAAGGTACCCCTATGCATATGCACACATACCATGAAAGATGGGGTGATGTGAAGGTAGAGCTCCACATATTCTTGATCTCGGCCATAGTTGGTTGATTGATTTGATGTTTTAAGTTCACTTTATGCACAGTAAGGCTAATCGGGACTGTACCTACAGTTTAAAGTGGGATCCGAACCACTATGTACCTTCACCAGGCACCCCTTGATTACAAGGCAACGAGGGCACCACTGTGCCATCGAGGAGGTGAGAGAAGAGATAATGAGAATTATAACTTACATATTCCAAGTCCACGATTACGAGAACTGCTTGTTGAGCGTCTCTTTGTTCTCCTAATTTGACGAGATTTATGCTTCCTGGGTTCATGAGAGAGTTCACTGTGAGTGGAAACAATCTGTGAATGAACAATGCTCAGCACCAACATCATAGCACCAGGTACCAATACTTCAGAGGTTGTCACATGCTGCAATATATACAAAAATTGTCATACAAAATAAAACTCAAATTAACAACATTAAAATAAATAAAAACACATGATGCAATAGTGTTATACTCCCATATAAACAGTACATAGTGTTTCAGACAATATTGACAGATTAATTAGAAACAGTGGCAGCCGATGAAGTGGGGTTGTACCCCCCCAAAAAAATTCTATCTGTCTGGAGCTTTCAAATTCACTTGGCGCCAAGTGGCAAACAGGTATATGAAGCTGCTTTCCCCTCGGGGACTGCCAGTACAACACCAAGTTAACTCTAACGTAAGCACTGCTTCCACATCCCTCCCTGCTAGGCCCTTGTCAATGCTAAAAAGTGGACTGCAGTCTAATGTGTTGCCAAGTGGTAGAAATCGAAAGCCCTCACACTATGATATGGCGACACCGTGCATAAACATGTGATTACCAAGAGAAACAGTGGCCTGCCATGTAAAGCATTAGTTTCGGTTGTCAGTAAGTGCATGATAGTTTAAGTTTTTGAATCGATTCACAGAGTTATTTGTTTTCTGGCAGTAAGTTACATAATCTGGTGTTCTGAATGGTAAATCGTACAAGTAAAAAGGAGTGACTGACAAGTTCGCTACAATGAAAGATCGCCGAATGGAGTTCATGTTCAAATAGTTAAAGTAAGGTATTTTCTTTTCTTTTTTATGAATGCAGCCATCCTAACAATAAGTAGCATGAGCCACCACTGATTAGAAAACAAGGGTATGACACAGCATTCAAACACAGATATATGGAACCTAGAGCAAATTACCTTATCACCTTTTAGGACTAGTTCTAACATGAACATATACAGTATAGTTAAACAACAATCAGTCTTAACATGATGAAACTCATATTTCAGAACATTAATTAAAATATTTTAAGTATATTCAATAATGTTATACAAATGTAGACTTGTACATCACTGAGCAACACTTACTTCAAATCTGTCTTCCTCTTCTACAATATCACAGCTAAAATATAGTCCCATGTTAAAAATTTGTAGTATATATAGCCCAACCAGCAGGGCAAATATTTTTGGTGACGTCTGTTGTATCCACCATTTTGAATATATAGGTAAAAACAAAAGGCGGAGAATAGCCAAACGAGTCACCTTTCCTATCCCATGTTTTGGTTTAGCTTTGGGAAATGAAGAACCTGTAAATGAATAAGAAAATCACTTCAGTTTTATGAGTTTGTTTTTGCAGTTTAAAGTAGAATCTGAACCACAATGATCCATCAAGAGGCATCAAACCTAGTGCCCGTTCATTGCAAGGTAACGTTACACAATCAATGAGGCACATATAAGAAATTCGTGCAAGCAAAGAGTCCTATTCTCTGATTTCTTGTCTTTTGGTAAAGGAAACTCTTTCAAGCCATTGAAAAATAATTACAACCAAGCACTAATGCTGGCATATGAAGTGCATACCATTTTATTCTTAAATATGTAAAGTTCAAATCACAAACCCTGAGACCTTCTGTAAACAAAACCACCTGCATGCAGAAAGCATTGCAAACTCATACAAGTAAAATAATCCACACAAAAATCCAGCGTTGTTACAGGATTCATTACGTAAGGTGAAACAATGGCCAATTTGTAGTATGGGATACGCTGCCGCAAATGACGTCTCACTTTAAACCCAATACTCTTTCTTTTTTTACTTATTGCTTCACCTTTATGGTTAACTCTTTGCACCAGTAATCATTTCCCATAAATTTGGCTTCTTTCTTGCATGGGAATTGAATATATTTTACTTGCATTTCTTTAGACAAAATGATATAACATGGTAATGTATATTTCTAAGGATGATATAGATAGGAGTGTATTTGAAATTTGTTTGTAGATTTTATGTAAATTGTATCTTATGTAAATAAAATATATAATGGGCATAAACAGCCATATGCATTGCTGTAAGTCCAATAAATATATTGATGATGATGATCAAAACAAGACAAAGAAATTTCGTAAATTTATTGCGGTTGGAAACTTTGACAAGCATCCTAATAACGATTTTTGTTCTGCCAAATATAGTGCACTTCGTAAAATAACTTGGTGACATGGCAAGGCAAGATAAGTGTGAACATTTTGTAGGAATATGCATTGTAACTTTCAATGAGCTTAGATATTTGTGTACATAATGATATTTTATAATATTGGTTATATTCTAAAAATAATCATGTGAACAGCAAGGAAGTAGTGCAACTTAGTAATATTGCCTGACTTATCCTTAGAAAAATAACATGCAGAGTTCTATGCGTGCGGGAAGGTCTCAGTGTTCTCCGAGCTTGTTTTCAAAACACCAGCAAGGACAGCCTTTGAAAAGGGGTGAGAAACAGATTCTACCCAATATTTATGTAACGTTCTGTCAGTGGTATCCTGAGAAACCAGTAAATGAAGTGGTTAAGTTGGTATCCCAGTGCAGTGGTGTGTCAGTGTCTGCAGTTTTAAGGGTTACGAAAGAGAGAATGACCGGGGAAAGTAACAATGTATGCAGCTGCATATTCATCTGATGTTTTGAGAGCGGGTTCTCACATTCAGAGGCTCTTATATAAAATGAATAGGTGCGGTGAACTATGAGTGTAACAGCAGATGATTGCGGTCATGAATCAGCTGACGCAGAGTGATACATTGAATCGGTGAGACCATTTGTTTACAGAAGGTCTCAGGGTTGGTGATTTACACTTTAGTACATGTATAACCCAAAATATGTGTCATGAAATTCATGTAGATCATTGTAATTCACAGATATTCAACATTTTTGCTTTGCTACATACAAAAGAAAAAAATTATGTTGTTATATAAAAACCCCAGTCCTAATGCTAACTTGTTTTGTTCAGTATATATCAGACTACAATGCCATGCTAATGAACGATGAATGTGAAGATGAAAATTAAATCACATATGAGGTCTGACAATTAAGTTCGTGAACTTATCCTAGAAAATATGCTACATACCTTATTGCTGAATAGCACTGTGGTCACCTACAAAGTACTCCCCTTGAGAAAGCTATACACTGATGCCAGCGCCTACTCCACACTTCGAAGCAATTTTGAAACTCTGTTTCTGGAATGGCCTTCAGAGCTGTTGTAGTAGTAGGCTCCATGTCCTCAATGTCGTCAAAATGTCTTCCTTTCAAAACTTGTTTGATCTTCGGGTAAAGAAAGACGTCATTGGGGGCAAGATCAGGTGAGTATGGTGGGTGGTCTACCAAAGTTTTTTTGTCTCCTGGCCAAAAACTCCCATACAGATAGTGCCGTGTGAGCAGGTGCATTGTTGTGATGCACGAACATGAGTTGTTGGCGAAAAGTTCCGGTCGTTTGCATCTCACTTTTTCATGCAACCTTTGCAGCACTCCCAAATAGTACACTTGATTAACTATTTGTCCTGGTGGTAAAATTCATAGTGAACAATCCCTTGGATATCAACGGTTTGGTCTTTGATTGATGGAACTTTTCGATCGTGGAGAATCAAATGACTTCCATTGGGCACTTCGTCGCTTTGTTTCAGGGTCATGAGCGAAGACCCAGGTTTCATCACCTGTGATTATTCGGCCCAAAACATTGTCTTGCCTCTCCAAAAGGTCTGTGCATAGTTCAACCCTCCCTTGCTTTTGTTCATCAGTGATCTCCTTTGGGACCAATTTGGCACACACCTTGCACATACCAAGGTTATCAGTTAAAATTGTCTGCACAGTTTTCCTATCAATGTTTACTTGGTCTGCTATGGATCTCAAAGTGAGTCGCCGATTTGCATGCACAATTTGACGAATTTTGGCAATGTTTTCGTCCCTTCGGCTCGTTACTGGCTGCCCTAACCTTACTTCATCAGTCACTTGTTCCCTTACCTCAGAAAACCGCTCAATCCATTTGCACACCGCTGTTTTCTTCCATGGCATTTCCCATGTCTCACTCCCATTCTTGCCAGAAATTTGATGAGATGTTCGTTCGTTGCTCTAATACCGGCTCAGCCATTTTCATCACAGCACACACACGCTAGCACTAACAACAATGCACACCATTCAGCACAAATCTGCCACGCGTCAATGCTGTGAAACATTGAATTACCAAGGTTACAAAATCTTACAGAGCTGCCCTCAGCACTAAAGGGTGGCGAGTTTGCGAACTTAATTGTCAAACCTCATACATATACATCACAACTGACCTAGTTGTCCCATTTTGGCTTCAAGGGTTAAACAAATATCAATAAACTAAAACCAAATTCCTTGGTATAACAGCGCACTTAGGAGCAAACCTGCCAAGATAAAATTGATGATGAAACGCTTGCAAAAGATCCATATCCAAGTTGGGATTTGAGCCCAAACCCCAGGCATATGTAAGCATATAGTTAGGTATGGCTCATGTAATGATTTTCATGTGACTAAAGCAAGCTCTGCCATTGGCTAGACCACAGAACTGTATGAATGGAGGGTTTGATGTGGTAGAACCTTGCTGACTTGGGAGACTGGACGAATACCACCTATAAAGTTTGAGTATATTGCAACTCCATGCACTTCTTTTTCGGCCTGCATGGCCTGGTAGTGAATTGCCTCAAATTTGAAAATAGTTTCTTAATAGTTCATATTTCAATTGTTGAGTAAGGGTAGATTACTCCGGCTCATATTGGTCAGATGGGTTTTATGCTGGGTTGCAGTAGACTCAATAAAGCCATATTTTCTACTGACAGATGCACTGCTTGACTGATTTACATAGACTGACTTTTCGTTACGTGTTATTCCTCCTAAATGAATGCAAATTGTAATTAAAGAAATTAAAGTAATGGGAGAATTATTCTTGTATAGGATTGTGTGTGTTGACTGTTGCAAAATGAAGTTGTACTTTTGTTGTTATCACATAAATTTGTAATGGGTTTTGTTATTAGAAGATTTATATTTATCCAAAAGATTTGTTAATAAAATTTGGGAGTGAAGTGAAGCTGTTAAATTCAGTTGAACATACTAACCATGTAAAGTTATGTAACTTCCACTGCATGCATAAGATAATTCCCTTCTCACCCCTGGCTTTAAATTGTGTGGGGAAATAAGAGGTGTAAGGGATTATACATCACAGTGTGCATTGCCAACTACTCCATCATGGAGGTCAGCCTCTTGAGACTAGAGCCTCTACTACCAATTCTCATGCCTTGTTACAGTAAAATAAATTGCTAAATCTGTATAATTAATTTATTTAAAGCATCAGACTGATCACGACACCTACAAAAGTGGACCAATAATACAATCTGCTGATTTTTTACTGAAGACGTTGCTTGTTTCGAAATTTGCAACCCCTTCTCCTCGAAATCTTGAATTTGAAGTTCTGGCATTTCTTCAAGAAACTTATACTAGTCTTATCAACTATCAATCCTTTCCATTCATTAATTCAATGCATTACAACTGAAATTAAATTACATGTGCAAAATATGTATTTCTCCTGATGGTCACTTCTCTTCTTGAAACATCTGTCAATTTATACCAATACAAATTTTTATTATACCAACTATTCAAAAACTATATATTTATCACATACCTCTGACAAGATCCAAATCAATAAGTTCAGTTTTCAGTTTTGCTGTCTTCTTTGGTACATGGGTAAGACCAAGCAGGATTCTCTGCTCTACGGTTCTCTCCCATTGTTGTTTATCGTATGTCCCAATCTTTCTCTGATACCTTTGATAGAAAAAATATAAAACAAAATGGGGGATTCATATCATGGAGTTGCATTGAGAACTCATCTTAAAATTTTACAGTACAAAAAAAAGTAGACGAGTTCAGATTATTTTAATCAACTAGTTATTTTGAAAAATATAAGGAAGCTGGATACAGCCAGTATACAGAGGCACCAGTATTTACAAAAGTATTTGTTTAAATGTCTGTGATTATGTAATTCTAACATTATCATTGTATAAACAAACACATTTTATACAAAAATTTATTTCTGTACGTATTCATATTTCACTTATTTTACATCACCATTCTGATTTTTTTAGGCTATTGCAACAATGAGGATAAATAATGATTACATAAAATTGGTGAAAGAACACTCACAAAGAAATGCGCATGCCAGGACTCAAACCTGGGACTGTCAGAATTGCAATGGTGAGTCCAGTACTCAATGTGCTTGGCCACCTAGGTAGCAATTTCTATACATGTCCATAAACACATACTGAACAGGGTTACCAATAATTAGAACAGATAAATTTAAGTACTAAACAACCCAAACAGTAAAGCAAAAAAAGACACTAAAAATTGAGAAAATAGCAGTAATCAGAACGCTACATTTTAAAACTAGCTTCGCTACAGCTGATGCTACTTGCCCAAAAATGTAACTTCGCTACAGCTACAACTACATTTACTAAAAACTAGCTCACTACGCTACTCATGTGCGCTACTCGCTACTTCTGCATAAGAAAAAAAACTTGAAACAAGCACATGGATATTCAAAAAAAGCCCCTGGTATGATAGTTGTACTTACTGGAAAATACGATCGTTATACGAGCGTAATTCGTTAGATGTTTGCTCTAACTTTGCGGATAGCTGGGAGGTGCTTCTTTGGTATAGCTAAATGGTTGACAGGTGGATATATGCTTTATGTAAGTTTCATGTTGGGAATGCTTTCCTGAAGGCACAGTGGAAACTTTGTCAGCTTGTAATCAAAGGGTCCCAGGTTAGATACCTGGCGGAGGTACTAGTGGTTCAGATCCAGTCTGGATCAGCTTGTCTCTGTGCATAAAGTGGACTCAAAACAAAAACTAGGAAGGATGCCTAGTTGGGAGGATGGATTCTCCTGCTCCTCCATTCCCCACACTGCTCACCATCATCATTCACCATACTTCCTCATTCTCACAATTACATACATTTAGAAACTGTATAAACTAAAGAAAATTATCGTTTCTGAAGAAAAGTCAAAATCTCATACATACTTTTTACAATATTATAAAATATATTGAGGAAAGTGGTGTGTAAACTTGAGTGTTGTAAACATATTGCAATTTTAAAATTTCTGAAAAAATATTATATTGAAAATAATTGTAATTCCAGAAAGTGTATTTCTATCATTCGTGTAACAATAATTTCTTGCTGGTAAGATCCTATACGCTAAAAATGATTAATGCTGAACCAATGATTGCTGGCACTATTGCTTTGTCATTGTAGTGGAGACTGGATCGCTCTCTTTTGCGTTGCAAGTTGTGTTTTATACAGAGATTAATGACATTTACCTGCCTCTTACACCATGGATATCAACAGGATTTGTTCCTGGGGTGGTGCAAATGAGGCCATTTTTTTAGGGTTGCTGCAAACGAGGCATGTTTCTCCCCAAAATAGTGATGCAGCTAAAAAAACGTGGCCGTTAGCCAGAATATATTCATATATGCCAGTTCAGTTTAGTTATCTGTCTTTATGAACCTCCTCCAAATGTAAGCATTATTGTAGATTTTTTTAACGCTGTGGTCACTTTCACAAGTTTCCTCATAATGCAGAGAATTATTTTGTAACTTCGCTACAGCTACAATTTTCAAAATGTAGCGCCGCTACAGCTACGGCTACAAATTTTGTAGCTAGCTACAGTAGCGACGCTACAAGTAGTGCACTACTTCCGACCACTGGAAAATAGGCATTAACAATAAAGGAATTCATTTTTAATAATGGGACTAAAAACAAGCCTCAAATTCAAATTCTCGCATCCAAACTTTAATGCTTCCATAACCTTATAGGCTTTTAAGTTTATAAGATGAAGCCAAAGCAACCATCAGTCCTTGCTTTTATGTTTATTGAGAACTTACTGCAAGTACCGGTCATAAATTTAAACACAAAGGGACTTTAAACACTTTTAACATTCTGTTCCTCCTTTTAAACATTTTAGGTAATTGTAGGCATTAATACTAAAATAGGCAATTTTAGGTAAAACAAATTTACATATAATGATGAGTTACCCTGAAACATACATCTGTACAGAAAGTCTTCATATATGTTCATGGAAACAAAGTAGACATAGGTAAAATCTCAGCTATGCAAAAGAATCTTTCCATCCAGGTCGAGTGAGTAGGTTAGGTAACACTACTGTTGATAGTATTGAATAAGTTAGGTTTTATTTAGTATTTCCAAACTTCAAACTCACTTCCAGACCCACTTAGAGTTTAAAAAATACTTTACTTCATGCACTATAGCTCTTAACAACGTTTCTCATTAATAAGACATTTTGTTTTTCACTCCATGCTCAGATGGGCTAATAGGGACTGGATCTGCAGATTAAAGTGGGATCCAAACCAATCTGCAATCTGGCTCCATCAGGTACAGTTTAGCCACTGTACCCCTTGAAAATTATGTCGATTTTTTTTAATCGGCATATTTCAATGTTTTACGTAATGTAAAAGTGGTTCCAGCATTAGGAAAGCACAAATAATGGAGATATTTGATCCCAAAGAATGTCGCACGTAAGTTAAAACCTGCAATTTCGGAGTATTTTCGAAGCTTTTCGTTACTAAAAACTGTTTGTATGTACACTAAAATAGCAAAAGAAAACGCTGAAAATAACTATCAGTACCAAACCTAACTGTAGACGTAAAATTATAGCTGCTGTTGTGGAAAGTCGTTTGGGTTCACTTATGCAAGCCTTCGGGCTGTTCTGCTTCACAGTAAAGTAACATGCTAAGGCAACAGACGTACTTTACTTCACAATAACACATTTCAGAGAGCTAAAATGAACTGAAAACGTTCATAAACAACAAAATCTTCATAAACCATGCAAGATATTTCACTTTCTCTAGGGGGTACAGAGGGTCAAGGGTACCCAGGACCCCTGGATTACAATGTTATCACTATGCCATTGGGGCAGCCCACTAATAAGACACTATCATTAGAAATATAGTGTTGTACAGATTTTGTTTCATGCAGTAGTGTGTGTAGTCTAACGTTTATTTTACCCTCACACAAAATTCCATACTGTTATGAAACATGAGCAATGCACTTACCATGACAGTGTCTCCTCTAGATGCATTTTTCTACAATTTGCCACTACATGTCAATTTTAGCTCCTGCAATAGAAGAAATGACATTTGTAACAATTCAATGCGCATAAACAGATGAAACTGGAACAATAAATGTAACCTGCATTACCATGAAACAAATAAAAAGTGGCTTGAGATACTTACTCTGAAGAAAAAATTTCTTCAAGTTTCTAGTTTCTAAGTAAAATATCGACTAGTTGGGAGTTTGTTCTGTGAAGGCTAAATAAACGAATACCTTTTCGTGTTGCATGTCCAAAGCTTTCTATATTTGACTCAGATAACGATTTCATAAGCATCTAAATGCGTCTGCCTTTGTTCAATAAAACATCACTTTCAACTTAGGCAAAGGTAAGTCGCCGCTCAAGTCTTCTAGAAAATACAGAAAGTAAAACAACTTTCAACTAAGTTAATACACACGTCCAGAATGGAATTTAATTAACAACTGAAATTCTTCGTTCACATAAAAGTTGATTCAATTATTAACGTGCGTATGCACACGTTTACATACAAACATTTTAACATTTCATATTACCTTCAATTTTCAACGCGCACAGCACCCCCTCTACGAACAGCTGATACCATAATGCAATGCATGTAAACAAAAGAACGCCTGATTGATTATGCGTCAAGAAAGATGAAATTACGTTTTTGTTATTTGAAAAAAGGTACGCAATGCAAGGAAAATATGGAAGCATGGTAATTAATAAATACATTTTCAAAACTTCAGCTACTAAATACCTTAAAATTAAAGTCACATCACATACACCGATTTATCTTGCCCTAGGCCTTCCTGGATGTAAATTTCAATGTCATTACCTTCGTCTGACAGAAAACAAGACTCGCGCAAACTCGCACTTCCAGTAGTCCCAAATAGCTGCAGCTTAAGCTACGTGCGTGGATTACATACAATGCTTTACGTAAGAATACTTCCGCGTTTATTTAATTAGTTATATAATCAGAACGAGAAAATTGACTGAATTTCAGGTTTAAATGACAGTGTTAATAAGAACGGAAAATAACCAACGTACCTAGCAAATGTGAAATAAACAGTGTGAATTCAGGGAGGAGTCCCCACGGAAATTAAATGTTATTCCTCCCGCCTGGCAGAGCATTCGGAGGGGACATGAGCTGAGAAACTTTGGCTTTCCTTCTTTCACTTTAATTTGACGTAGAACGTACTGTTCTGTTTTTTCGTAGTAATAAGCACTGATTCGGTCCTCTATACATAGTCTCTCTCTCTCTCTCCTATAATTAAAAGTCAAGATAATGAACGAATTTTAATTATCATCCATTTTGATAACTGCTAAATTAAGAAATAAGACGGGTCTGGTCAGGATACTTTTCAAGGTGTCAACTGATGGGGACTAAGAACCCTAGGAACCGACAGAAGAGTCAATGATGATGCCATCTACAGATATGCTGTAGAATGCGTAGACACCTTAGTTTGCTGTAAACGTAAATTATTGCATGCTATAATATTATTTTATTGATTTCCGTTCTTAAAATCATAGTTAATTAAACCTAATTTACACTTAATTGGATTTAATGACATATCAGCGTAAGAAACAATTTTTAAATATTGGTATTATAATTTGATACCTTTGACAGCCTCCCCCGTCCCCCCGTGAAGTTTGGTGTCTACCCCGTAGGAAAGTGACTGGATTCAATACTGGAAATACACTAAACATTATTACTCATAATTTGTATCAGGAGGGGATATTCTCAGGGCTCGAAATCGACCGGAGCAGCCCGGAACGGCGTTCCGGTTCGTGAAAATTAGGACCCCCTCCCGTCCCGTCTCGTCACAGATGGAAACGGACCGTTCCGGGTCGTTAATTTTTTTAAAATATATTTCACTACATGTTCCTTTTCAGCGTGAACTAAATTGTTAATACTCTTTAAAAGTACGTAGCATTCATATAAGCTTCCCATCTACGTGGAGACACATTGTTGCCTGCAGTGAGGGAGCTTAATAGAGAGAGTATGATAGTGCCTTCATCTTAGATTGTGGTTTTCGTTTTTCATTTTTTTATTTCTTAGTGGTGACGATTAGGGGATTTGCCCCCCCCCCCACTTTTTGCCACTTTTGCCACCCGCACTTTGCTAAACCTTATCTACCAAGTGAAAATAAACTTACCATTCCCCCCCCCCCACCTTCTTTTGGCAGCTTGCCTCCAAATTTTGGAACCCAATCATGGCCCCACTGTTTCTTAATTATTATTATTTATCGTGTCTTGTGAATTCGGTTGCTCTGATAGATTAACCCAACAGTCAATCCCTGATCGTGCGCAAAATAACAACTTTATTTATTTATTTGAAAAGTCCTGAATACAGAAAAATCCATTTTACATCAGGATATCAAGCGGAAAAGAAATAAACAAAATAATAAGATGGACACATGCACACACATATATACATATATAACAAGAATAACAACTAGGGCAAAAATAATATTCTTTACTCTTCAGCTGCTTTATGCACGCCGTTCTCTAAGTCTGTTTTGATAAATGGAAGCCCGGAGCGTCTTTTAATGAGTTGTAAGTGGTTTGTAGCCTGTAGAGAAGTGATCTTTATTCTAAAGATAGCCTTGAAGGTTTAATGTAAAAGAAGTTGTTGCATTTACTGTTGGGGCCGGGGATTCTGATATTAAGAAGTGGCAAGAGTTCGCTGGTGAAAAGTTGTCCATTAATGATTCTGAAGAGTTGACGGCAAAGAGAAAGGTCATGAATTTGTAGAGTGGATAGAATTTCTTGTTTGGAGAAGTTTGCAAGGGTTGGGCATCTGTGTTTGACTTTTCTGACGAAACACTTGCAGCGTATTTTAATTGTTTTTTAAAAAATTACCCGGTTGGGCGAGCTCACTACCATTCATACAGTTACATTTTTCTCACTCTCTCTCTGATGAAAAAGCGCACAGGAGTTCTCTCCTCTTCTTCCAGAAACAAAGAAAGAAACATCTCTCTCTCTCTCTCTGTTATTCTTCCTCTAATCTTTATTTTTCTCTCTCTCTTCCCTTTCGCTTGTGTCATCTTCCACCTTTCACCTACCCCGGGAGGACCCCCATTTCTTTTCATCTACCCTCAATCCAAGGAGACACAAAGAAGGGTTGAATTCTTTCTCTCTCCTTACGTATGCCATAATAAAAAAGAGAGAAAATGCAAGAAAAGAAAAATTAGTGGAAGAAAAGGGAAACGAGAGTGAGAGAGAAAGAGAAGGAAGGAGAACGAAGACAGGGGGGGAGAGAGAAGAGAAATATCAGCCCTTGTCCTGTCTGGACCACCCACAGTAAGTATATAATATAGTTAAGGGATCACCCCCTAATCTTGGGGAAAGCTAAAGGTCCTTCAAGTTTTCTCTTTATCTTTCTTTCAAACCCCGCATTTCTCTCTCTCCTCTCTACCTTATTCTATTTCTTTCATTCCTCATCTCTCCATTTCACTCTGTAGGAATTCCTCTATATAGTATTGCAGTACTCCTACAGAAAGAGAAAGAACGAGACATGATTTCTTCTTCTTTCTTTAAAAAAAGGAAGTGAAGAATAGAGAGAAACAGAGTATAGAGAAGGCAAAAGAAGAAG
This sequence comes from Lepisma saccharinum, assembly GCF_977018435.1. Lineage (NCBI taxonomy): Eukaryota > Metazoa > Arthropoda > Insecta > Zygentoma > Lepismatidae > Lepisma > Lepisma saccharinum. Next base: position 31,703,919 of record NC_139258.1, on the reverse strand, counting down.
GAAGGGACAGCATAAGAAGAAGAGAGGGAAAGGGAAGTAAGTTCTTTCTATCTCTTCTCAGAGGAATGGAGAGTAAAAGGAAAAGAAACACGATGAAAGAGAGAGAAGGAGAGAACACGCTTCCTTTCTTTCTTTCTTTTTCTATTAAACTTCTCTGTTTCCTTCTTCTGCTTTTCAATCTCTTTCAATTCTCTCTCTTTCTCAACCCCTCCCGTTCCACTTCTCTCTCTTACCTTCTTTTCCTTTTTCGTAGAAAGAGGGAGAGATATGTTCTATGTCTCTTTCTGCCATAATGAAAAAGAAAAGAAGAAATCAAGGAGGCCCGGGTTTGATCAACGAAAACAAGTAGTGACGCGAGACTGCTCCACCAATTAATACAGCCCGGTGGAGGCACAAGTGGTTCGGATCCCACTTTAAACTGTAGGTCCAGTCCCGATTAGCCTTACTGTGCATAAAGTGGACTTAAAACACCAAATCAAATCAAAACCAATTAATACGGGAGAGCAACGGAATTGCGTGGAGAGGGGGGAGGGGAGCGACTGCAGTTACCAGCCTTCCCAGCAGCTTGAAGTGCTTTGCTCTGCCCACTCGACCCCCTCCCCTTTTCTGTAGCTATGTGCGGCCTTGCTCCAGAGATAATTTGGGACAGACTATACCTCCACATCTCACACATACCTTTCTCCTCCCGTTGGTGGGACGGGGGAGAGAAAGAAATCCGTTTCTACCTCGTTTAGCACCACCAGAATATATGAGCTCGCATAACATTTTGGGATGGAGGGGAAAGGAGGGGTGCGAGGTTTTGCAATCAGCTGTATCTTTCCTGGCATGTCGATAAAAATAAAAACGGATATAATATTTATAGCCGAGAATTCGCTTGAAACGCGAACGGCATTCATAGTTATTTTCGTGTGATTTTATGGTGGGATGTTGTCAATAAACTGCGCTTGTTTGCTAATGTTAAGATCATTTCGTAATATCTGCATTCTATGTCTCATTCGTGGAGACTAAGAACCGCTCATTACGTCTTTCATTCATAGATTCATACTGATTAGTGACTTTTGTCCCATTTTATTTATTTATTTATTTATTATTGCCTTGCAAGTCGAAATTCAATCTGTGAATGCCAATTGTGGACAGCGTAGTAGCTGAAATACAAAACGACATATTCATGTGAATAATAAATGCATATGCGGATTTAGCAGGGGACACAGGGGCACGTGCTCCCGCCCCCCAAAGCCATGCGTAAGTATTATGAGAAGGGATGACATGACATAGTTATATCCTAACGAACAAAAACGTTCGAGCAACATAAAATAAAAGCCTTCAACAATATCCTTTCTAAACTGCCAAAGAATGGAAATTATCACCACCAATAGGCTGGATCAGTGCTTATTACTACAAAAAATGAAAAGAACGTTCTACCTTAAATTAAAGTTAATGAAGGGAAGCCAAAGTGAACATATTTGCCAAACTTCTTAGCTATTGTCCGAATGCTTTGCCAGTGCCAGGTTACTGAAATTTATATTTCCGGGAGAATTTCCCCCCGGGCCATCCCATGGATTCATCATTGGCTCCCCGGTTGGACGGGGAAAAGATAAAGTGGGCGAGTGGCGATTTTAAAAAAAAACACTGCTTGTTTTTCTGCACCGCGCTAAGCATAGGCAGTGTTGCTTGATACATGCCTCGAGCAGGGTTCGAACCTGGCACCTGCCATCATGCCGCGCGACGTTGACCACTCCACTCTGATTGATTGATTTGCTTTATTTTACTTCGCTTCTTGTGTCAGTTTTCGCTAATTTGCGAAGATGGGGATGAGCGATGATGTGATTAAATTGATGAATGGACACTCACAAACATCCATGCCCAGGCCGGGATTCAAACCCGGAACCTCTGGCGTCGTAGCGCAATGTGCTAACCACTCCGACACGCGGGCCGGCTCCTAAAACTTGAATTTACATTACTTTTTTTTACAGGCAAGCCTGGTAATTTGAAAAGTTAAGGGACAATTCACGATGAGAGATTATTTTCAGGAATTTCAGCATGTCTTGCAATAAACCCTAACACGGGAATTTTTCGTGACTGTACAGTATATTGTTGAAATGATGCTTATTTGAAACAGGAAGTTGAACTGGTTACACACTTGCATGCAAGGAGGTAAAATTCCCAGGGAAGGGGATTACTATAACATTATTTTTTAACTTCATTAGCCTAGTAATTATTTTACATCCAAGAGGCAAGGGCATTTGGTTCCCACGATATTTTTATACTCTTTCTTTTATACTCTTACTCTCTCTAGAATTGAAGATATACTTATGCACGTTTCAAATACTGAACACTTTATTTCTCCCTTCAAACTCTAAGGCCTGTTGTTAGATAATAAGTAGCGCTCGGAAGTTGAAGACCTATAAATTGAAAAAAAAAGACCTATTAAAGACCTAAAAATATCAAAAAAGGACCTAAAAACGGAAAAAAGTACGTATAAATGTGATCCAAATAAATAAATAACTTCAGTTTTAATTACATATTTAATGAATTAAAAAAATAAAAAATTCTGGTGGTATGGAACACACAGTGCGAAAAAACTATATGAATGAAATGCATCTTCTTTCAGACATTATATTTTTTAGATTAACAATAATTTGAAAAATCATATTTGGCCTAACCACACTAGGGTTACAGAAATAGGACTTCGGATACTATTCAGTCGTCCAAAAAGGTTTTTCGCTAGTTTCAGGGTTCAAATATATTTCTTTCATTTTATATCTTTACTACAGAAAGGATGTTTAAGAGGTGATGAACTGATGATGATTCGAATTTAGAATGGGCAGTAACAACGTAGTCGAAAGAAGGTGAGTTGCAAAAGAAAGCCGTTAAGACCTAAAAAAAAAAGGCTAAAAAAGGACCAACAAGCCAAAAAACGCCGAAAAAGGCAAAAAAGGACAAATAAAACCCACCTTTTTCTGGCCAACAATGACCCAAAATGAACATATATTATGTTGGGCCTCGTCTTCGAACACTAGGAAAAAAAAAGAATTTTCCTCAACTTCCGAATCCTAACAATAAGTCACGATCTAGTCATGGGCGTTGGTCATTCATAAAATTTATCTAACATGCATCCTCATCGTCACAACACAATTAACCTAAAGAGGAAGAAAAGGGAAGTAATGAAGAAAATTATAAGCAGACCTACAAATACTGGAACGCATTAACTGGTAGTGTATTATCAAATGTGGTGCAACCATATCTATACTCTGTCCCGAGAACCTCTGCACCGAGCGAACGAAAACAAGTCTCTGCGCAAGTAGTGACTCGAGAGGGTTTGACCAATGAACACGTGAGAGGGAACGCCGACTAGCTTTCTCCCCTTATCTACCGTTATGCGCGACCTTGCTCCATAGATTCCCGGGGAAGAGTACAAAATACAACATATTTCCTAACTGCTAACTAAATCAAGATTAGTGATTACTTGCACCTACAATATCGGCGTCGCCAGAGAGGCAGGGGCGGGCGCCCCACCAGGCAGAAACTCCGTCCCCTGCCCCCAACTGGTGTTAACGAAATATCGAATAATAAGGGTCTTCACTGAGGTGACCAGATGTCCCGCTCTAGCCGGGACATTCCCTTTCCCGATTTTTTAAAACGTAAAACGGGACACCTAAAAGTGCCTTTTTTGTGACAATGACATCGGCACAGAATTACTGCAACTATACACCTTCTCTACTCTTACTGTGAACTATGGCACTGTTGGAAAGAAATTATTTCACATTTCAAAGTCAGCAATATGCCATAATCCAATATTGTTAGTGCCTCCCCCATCTCGTAGTGGTAACGCCGTTGCATTGTAATAAAGGGGTCTCTGGTTAGATACCCGGTGGAAATACATAGTGGTTCGGATTCCACTTTAAAGTGTAGGCAGAGGCGCAACCACGAATTTTTGTCTGGGGGCAATTACCAGGAGAAACGTACCAATAATAATAATAATCATAATAATTTTAATAATAATAACAATATAATAACATTATTATTATTCTTGATTTGCTATATTTTACTTCGCTTATTGCGCCACTTTTGGCTAATTTGCGAAGATGGGGATGGGTGATGATATGATGAAATTCATGAATGGACACTCACTAACATCCATGCCCAAGTCAAAATTCGAACCCGGGACCAATATTATTATTACTAGTAGTAGTAGTAGTAGTAGGAGGAGGAGGAGGAGTATCAAAGACGTTATTATCCTCGTAAATTATGCAGAAAGAACTATTTGAATTATTTTTTCAACACGTTCAATTTCACATTAATAATGGAAAACAAGCACACACACACTATTTTTGAAACACAGTAAATGCTTGACAAATGCATTACAAATATAATTATTTTTTACATTGACATGTATAACTTTCATGCACGATATATGTTTCACATTGTCCAACATGGAGCGACTTAGACACTAAATTGTGTACGTATTCAAAGTTTCTTTAATACATACATTTATATACAACATATTGCACAACCAATTCATCCATCTCAAAATAAATCAACAGCGAAAATGACATAAATTGTAAGCCTATCTCAAATGTGCACGCTCCCTTTCCTCAAAACAATTGTTCATGTTTTTAAAACAAAATCAATTAAGACAAGTCTTATGCTGAAATCAATATTGATTTAATAGGGCGCAAATAATTTCACGGGACCCCAATGCATTCTCTCCTTTACAACCTTTGTGCCTCCCCAAAGGTGGTAACATCGTCGCCTTGTGATCAAGTGGTCCCGGGTTCGATATCCGGTGGAGGCACATGGCACAGTGGTTCGGATCCCACTTTAAACTGTAGGTCCAGTCCCGATTAGCCTATCTGTGCGTAAAGTGGACTTGAAATTACAAATCAATCAATCAATTTTACAACACATTTTCATTTACATTGTTCGGCACCCAAGGCCGACTCCTGCCGCCCCCTAGCTACATTTCTGAACTTGATAAGACTAAGAAAAGCAGGTAATGCGAACGAAGCGAGCAAGAAAATTTTACGAAAATAATTTTTATTTGCATAAAATTTGAAGTTGTGGCCGGTGTAATTGTCCCCTGCACTTGGCCGTCAATGTTTGCCCCCAAGAAGTCATTTTCTTCCAAGGTTGGGAGGGGCAATGCCCCCCTGTGGTTGAGCCACTGACAGAGGCGCAACCACGAATTCTTGTCTGGGAGGGGGGGGGAGTACCAGGAGAATAAACATGCCAATTATTATTATTGCCATTTTTTCCTGGGATATTCTAAACACTTTCAATTTCACATTAGCTAATAATGCACTCTAATGCACAAAGAATCGACTACACACTAAAAGAAATAGTGCAAATTTAGATTTGCTCGTCATGTGGTTATAAACAAAGAATGCACGATCATATAAATCGTTTCTCCCTACTTACAAAACTTTTTGTGGCATAATTTTCCCGTAAATGCTACGAAAAAGTAAATATACATACTGAAGCTACAGTTCGAAACAAAGGACACGAAAATTTTTACACTTATTGAGGCACAAAATCACATTCATTTTGCATGCACCTTTACTTACCAAACGTACGGAAGCACAGCTTTTTTTAACAGTGAGCTGGTGAGCTGCTTCGGGATCGACCACCGCACACACACAGTCTCGAATTTACCACCTTGTTTGTCATTGGTCAACAGGCTGCTTACATCATAACTCTCCTGCGTACGTCATATCTATCCGTAACCAATAAGATCTCACGATCCATCGATGACGTTGAACCAATAGAAAGTCCTAAAAAGAGTGTGGAAGCAACGTCTACGATTTTGATCCACAAAAATTACGAATATAATTATGTTTGTAATATGACATGTGTAATTTTAGTGTAGAACATGTTTTTCACATGCAACATGGAGCGACGTAAAATAAGAAAATACATATGCAACATGCTAACACTAAATTGTGCACGTATTCAATGCTTCTTTATAATTACGTAATCAATTCATCCACCTTATAAAACACCAACAGCAAAAATGATATAAATTGTCTCTCACATGTGCTCCTTTCATATACAGTGGAACCTTGATAACTCGAACTTAAGGGGAGATAGAAAAAATCGAGGTATCAAGGATTTCGACTTACCAAGGTTCGAGTTATTGAGGGCCAAAAGCGCCGATTGATTGATTGATTTGGTGAAATCCAACTTTATGCACAGTAAGGTTAATCAGGACTGGACCTACAGTTTAAAGTGGGATCTGAACCACTTGTGCCTCCACCAGGTATCGAACCCGGGACCCCTTGTTTACAAGGCGACGGACGACGCTACCACTGCGCCATCGGGGAGGCCTCCAAAATCGCCGACTTCGAGTTTTAGAGGTCTCTAATTTACTGACCCTTCTGAACGTCTGCACTATGTATGCTTATAACGTATGCCCGACACGATTGTTGATTATCTGACATTGTACGTACGCACCCTACACTTCGACTTATTGAGGTCCGTGCGACTAAAACTTCGAGTTATAGAGATAATTAGAATATAATTTCGACTCATAGAGGTTTTTCATACTACTCTACCTTCGGGTTATTGAGCTCGAACGGCATCCCATACATTGTACAAAAATTCGTCTTATCAAGGTTTTATTCGAGTTGCTAAAGTAAAATGGGCGAGGTCAAAGCAAACTATTGTAGGTGGCAGCAGTCCTGTTGTGTCCTCATGCTTTTGATGGGCAATTGTTCTCCCATTTAAATACATGGGGAATTTGATGCTGAATGTGCTGCTATTACATTAAATTGCAAGTTTGATTTCATCTTAACCTCATAAATTATGTCCGAACATGATAGATGAATAATAATCAGTGCTGCCATTTGCATAAAATTTAAAATCGAGGGAGGCATTTACCCCTCTGTGCCCTCCTGCAGGTGCTTTTGGCCGTCTGGGAAAAATACAAGAAATATATATGAATACTAATTCTATCTTGAGTATCTTAGAGTCTGCTAGCCTTGCTTTACCTGTGGTTGCGGTATTGACAGGGCGCAAATAATTTCGCGGGGCGCCATAACATTCTCTCTTTTATAACTTTTTCATTTAGATCGTTTGTCTATCTGTGCCCCTGCAGGTGACCTTGGTTGTTAATGTTTGCCACCCCCCAATAAATTGATATTCGTCCAAGGTTGGGGGGGGGGGGGCAATCCCCTTTCCTATTTTTCTCGTCATGACTTGGTAACATTGTCCGAAGCCGAAAGCGATTGTCATTTTTCATTCAATATGGAGTTGTCTTTCAGACGCTAGAGGATTAATAAACGAGTTGGCAGTGATATTTCGTGAAGTACGGGGGAAAAAGTATATAAAATTACTTTTGTGCCGCGCACCGTGCTTTATAAATAGTTCCTGCTTACTTTGTACAAATCACTAGGTCTTGGTGTGAAACTATAATGGGAGATGGTAAGTGATAAATAGTTCAATTGCATACATGCTTGTAACAATGCCCTTGGCTAATAACATTAAAGCTATAGAGATTCTAGGAAGGAGACGGTTTTCATAGAATCCAACATGTTCACACCGCATGTCAATGGCCCTATACACACACACGTGTCTACTTGATTACAAAGTGCAACACCGAGTCGTCAACTTCGTTGATGTCACTTAGTGTATTTGGTGTTAGCATGCACTACGTTCTGGAGCGTGTGTATTCTGTTCGCCACATCTTCCAGCCGAAATTTTAACGCGTGCCTCCGTTGACAGTCGAAACGTTGCCACATATTTTCCCTCTTTTCGGGTGTCAGCAGCCAACCCTCTTTTGCATATGGTCACTTTATCGCCCGGCGTCATGTTGGGGGAGGGATGGAGACCATAGTGAGAAGGAAGAAAGGGGGCTGGCAAAAAGGGCGTCATAGAAAGTTTTTTTTTATTTATAAATCGCAGCGAAATCAGGTTATGCAACGGATATATTCATAATTAGGAGAGGTAAATTCTGGTTACACTGTTAAAATGTTGTTTCCCAAATTAGTAGTAATAGTAAGTTTTACAAATAATGAAGAGGTTTTCTCGGGCAATTAGCCAGGTGATTTCCAGATAGGCTTCCAAGCATTTGAGAGCTGTCACTCTCATCTTCAGGGATTGAAATACAGAGACAAATGACAATGATAATGACAACACGGTCCCGAAAGCTCTCCGCCGTATTGAGTGGGGCAGTGACGTGCGGTGACGTCCACACTTGGAGTAGCAGTCAGTGGTGTGCTCAAGGGGTAGGGTTGGTGGGTCACACCCCTCCTCCCTTTAGGGCCAGTCTTCCTACAAAAAAGAAGAATGTCAATAACAGGAAAAGATTGCAAAATTATGAATGAGTACTAGAAAAAAGTACACGTAACCCCCACCCACATTCGAAAATAAATAAACTATTTGATTTGACTAAGCCAGAGATCCTGGGTTCGAATCTCGGATTGGCCATTTGTGTTCTTTGTGTGTGTCCCTTCATCAATTTTGTCGTACCAAAGGTGGCGGAAAAGCGAAGTAAAATAAACCAAATTGATTAATCAATCAATGATTTGATTTCATTTTTGTTACTTAGCGTCGCTTTTTTGTCACATTTGGTTAATTGCGAAGACGATACGATGAAATTGATGAAGGGACGAGCATAGGGAACGCCCATGCCCGGGTCGGGGTTCGAACCCGGAACTCCTGGTGTCGTAGCGCGCTGTGATAACCACTCCCCCACGCTTGGTTGATTTGGTGACAGGTAACAAAACACAACACACTTTTTTGTAGTTTCTTCAATGATATTCATTTGACTTTTTGAGTTCTGAGATACATTTTTCATTCCAAATTATTTCATTATTCACTGCAACACATAGGACAAGAATGCGCACTCATCACGAGTTCGAATCCTGGCCTGGATTGTTCATATGAGGTCCCTTCACCAATTTCATCATATCATCACTCCATCCTCATTTTCGCGATAACCAAATGTGGCAGAAAAGCGACGTAAAATAAACCAAACCAACAACAATATGAACACGCGTTCTCTTGCCCAAATAAATACATCTGTATTTATGACTGTTAGAGACCAAGAGTAGTGTATTTAAATAAAACACTACTAAAACGAGAGTCAGAGAGAGCCTGAGCACATATTTGTAATTTAATCACTATATATTCCATATTTGAAAAAGAAAAAAAAAGAAAGAAAGCATAACATTATTGTCTGCACATAACACGTTCCCATACATACACACATATTGTACAACGTGTAAAAGGTTGTGTAAATACAGAGAACATAAGTACTGCAGAAAATTTTACCCTGTGTTCTTTAGAGGATTTACAAAACAATATGAGAAACCAATCCCCTATCTGCCCTATAGGAGATAGACTGGAGGACCTGAAAGCCTGGGCTTTCAACCATTTCAGCGGGGGGCGAGGGGACAAGAGAGGTAGAGGTAGAAATCTTCGTTTTCCTTGGGCCGGCCGTTTCTACCTGAAAACTGGTCTGGCGGAAGAAGAGCGAGCTAGGGTATCCAGCCAGCTTTGCCCGCGGAGAACACCGATGGACGAGAAGCGCGTGGAAAAGACAGTGTTGCGTATGAGCTGTGGTGGCTTTAACAAGACAATAAATATTGTGATTTGAATATAATTCGAGATGTGAGATTGATTGATCTATCTCTGCTAGACTAGCTACTCCTCAGTGTACGTCACTGGAGTGGGGCCATTTCATCTCAACCGGCGCTGCAGTGTGATGGTAGCCTCTCTTGGACCCTACCACCTGTGAGGGAGGTACAGTAGAACTCGAGAGAGTCCTCCTTGTGTATGGCATGCTTCATGCGGTTAGTATTGAGAGCACACATGGTGTGTGTTTCAAACCCGACTTGTGCCTTTTGGCATATCTCAAGATGAAAAGGAAGGAAGCAGCAAGAAAAATGGGGGCGAAGTATTTTCGCATTTCAAGGAGAAAAAACCTGCCTGAGGGACAGGAGAAAACTTTCCAGTCTATTTTAATTGGTGTGTGTAATCTTGTTGGGAGGGGATGTTATTTTGCAAGTGTTTGCATGCACTAATAAAAATGAAAAGGGGAAGGATTGAAGGGCACTTAGTTGTGCATGGGAGGGGGGACACCCAGGTCGGGATCTGATCCCAAAAACACTGGTGTCATAGCACAATGTACTAACGACTTCGCCGCAATGAGCGGTGGAAGGTAGCATTTTGAGCAAAGCAGAAATTAAGTTATTAATATTATACATGCTAGTATTCCATTTGAGATATGATGGAGGCACATAGTGGTTCGGAACGCACTTTAAACTGTATGTCCAGTCCTGATTAGCCTTACCGTGCATAAAGTGGACTTAAAACACCAAATCAATCAATCAATCAATATATGAACCATCGTGTAGTGCATCTCCACTCCATATCGAATTAGGGATGCTTTCTCAATTACATGTAATAACTCACTAAGAAACCAGCCGGCCCATGGCGGAGTGGTTAGCACATCACGCTACGACACCACGGGTCTCGGGTTCGAATCCTGGCATGGGCATGGATGTTTGTGAGTGTCCATTAATCAATTTCATCATATCATCGCTCATCTTCATATTCGCAAATAGCCAAAAGTTGAGAAACCAAAGTTTTCTATTTTAGAATCTCTCTCATTGAACTGGACCTCCTACAGGACATGATGATAACGTCATCGCTCTGAAATCAAGGGGTGCAGAATCCTTTACCTGGTGGAGGCACATTCTGGTTCGGATCCCACTTTCAGCTGTAGGTTCAAGCCCGATTAGACTTTTTGGGCATAAAGTGAACTTTATAAAAACAATGTTTCGTTGAACTTGACATTGGTTTACATTTCTTGAATGTAAGTTTGAATATGTATAATAATAATAATGACTATAATTAATAGACATAATGAAAGCTGAAAACATTGAGATTGATGAAATTGTCCTCTGTTCATCGAGATGTTACTGACACTGGCATTGATGGAAGGGACTGGACTGAATATTTTGCTACCCTTGAAAAAAACAAGAAAAAAAGAAAACAGTCAAAGGAACCAGGGAAAATGCCTGGCTCCCTCCTCCCTTTAAGGCGAAGAGGGACAATTACGCACCAGGCATGCATTTATTCCAATATCGTCGGAATGAGCAATGCTACTAAAAAGATCTCCGCCAGAAATGAAGAGTATGAATTTCTCCCCATGTGGCAAGTGGAAGCGGTTTCCTAAGTTGATTATTAAGCCTTATACGATTTTTGAAAAATATGATGAATTAGTATTTACCGAATCCCATGTATTCCTTATGGGACATCAACTTCAACTTCAAGTTACGGCTCATCAAATGGGAGTTTCGACTTTTCCTACTGCTATGACATAGTTCTACGTGTCCTTTTTCCGTCCATGTACTTTTCTACGTCATCGGATGTTTGATATTCCCGATAGAACAAATAAAATAATGGTCCCATAAGCCTAGTGCATTTCTCCTTGTCTCCTACGGCCATCCTGGCAGTGTTGCCAAACCTGATGTGCATAATAGAGCTAAATTTCACCATTCATATAGCTAAAGAGGACTTTCAAGGAGCTAGAATAACGAAGGCTGCATAAAGTGCCTACTAGGGTAATTTTAGTTGTCAGAGGGGTAGGGGTGCTGCTATTACCGTTAGCTTTAAAGTGATGGCAATTTATTCTTTCTTAGTTTTCACCGCCTAGATTTGGCTGCATCACCCATCTCAATAATCCAATGATGTTAATATAAAATCGAAAATAAAGGGTTCCCGGATAACAAAATTGTCATCTTCATCTTAGCCTCAGCGCTATATATAAAAATACATGGGTAGGAAAGAAGAGGTGGGTGACGCAGCCTATAGCTACACGAATATCACGTCACGTGCAAAAGTTGGTATTTTTGGGCCGGAGCCAATGGTGGCATCATGGTGGGGCAGAGGGCGGGTGCCACAGTTCACAGTCAAACGAGTGCACGAAAGAGCCAGATTTGGCTCCAAAAGAGCAAAGTTGGCAACAGTGATCAGCAGCTGCCCCAGCGAGAAAGACCAAGGGGAAATTGTCCCTCCTCGCCTTAAGTGAGGGGGAGGAGTTGGTGGTCGGATGCTTGGCAACTATGAACTTGCCTTTCTTTGTCTGTCTAATCTACAGCCTAAGATTTATGGTTGTGGTTTTTCCTCCGATGGGGGAAACTGAGGTTGCGAAGGCATGGCAAACAGAATGTGTGTGTACATTGGTGAATCCAGAGTTTAAAGTTGGAGGGGAGAATTTCTGTCGTGTACCTCACCTCACCGAGAATCAATTCTAGCCTACATTTGCAGTTTTTTTTATGTAGCCTAAACAATATATGTTAGCCTACTGTATCGGTAAATAAACATTTCATCTTTTAACTGGTGCAACGTAGACATTGCTAACTAGTACAGAAATCCTGAACACACTCCTCAGGTTGAAGAAATGTAATATTTTTGGGTCATTTTTTAAAATTTTGCATCATTTTTAGGTCATTTTCTTAAAAATTTTGTGTCATTACATGGTGAAACATAAGAAGTTCAACATTTTTTGTTTTGTCTGAATGTTATCTTACAGTACTTACTCTGTGAACTACTAGCTCAACAAAACCTGTCTGAAAATCGCAAAATGCAACATTGTCGAGTTTCTTATTCACAGTCCGTACAACACACCAAGGTGAAGAAGCAAATGTTAAATTGTTTGTCTTGGAATATATATATTATTTTCAATAAGCAGATTGAGTGTTGTACAATTTTTTGGGTCATTTTACAGGATTTTTGTTGTCATTTTAAAGGTCATTTTTCAAAGATTTTTGGGTCAAAATATTATGGTCATCCTAGACCTAACCCCATGATTACTAGGTAATCTAACACTGTTGTCACTAACGTATTAGGTAATTGAGGTAATTTTGGTAAAGTGGATGGAATTGTGTTTTTTTATTGTATGTGTGTATTGTATCCCACACTATGAAACACAATTCATTGAAATAACTTGAAAAATGTTTGTGAGCTTTATTATATTTTATTATAAACTTGCTTTATACAACACACTTAATTACAGAGTTATATTATGTTACTGTAGTTCAATAAATTATAATTTGCAGGCTACCATTTCTACTTCTATAATAGAAACAATAAAGGAAATAAAAAAATATTTGTTACAGTTTCTTTCTGTATAGATTTCGCTTTTGATTGCCATTGGTTTCAGGTAATGGATATATCGCCATATCTGCTTTACACTGTATTTGAAAGTAAAAATCTAAAATTACTGAGCTACCATGATATTTTTATCGCAAGGCCACAAAATAACAATATTTATAGTGTATAAACTTAATAAATTACGCTGACTTGAATCACATAGTACAGATTGCCGTCGTGCATGTGGATCGAACATGTAGAAGTGGAGTTATTTTGAAATTTATTATTTCTTGTCACTTATGCACCTCCATTTTTTTAAAAAATGATATCTAGGAAACCAAGCAGGGGAAAATCTACGAACTTTCAGAAAAGTTCTTCATAACATGTACTTTCACCTCACACACACAAAGCTGAACACCATTCATCCTAAAGTGTCTGGACTAAAAGAGACAGAAAACTGACACAAAACAATAAAAAGATATTAATTCAAGTATGACTTTTATGAATGGATGTACCCTCTAATTGTGTTGATCATGTACTTTTAAGTTCATCTGAAAAACTTTTGCATTTTACAATTAGAATATTCCTTCATTTACAATCCTGCAAAGTATATAAATAAATTGTTGTTTGAATTATTTTCTGGAATGACACTGCCTTTTTAATATTTATAACATATGGAAGATTGGCCTTTCACATAATAAGTCAAATGGTAGATATCGAGGATTGTTCAATGGAATTACCTATTTGTGAGTTAATGTATGTTATCTGTGCTTTTATGTAATAATACAAATAAACTAAGAATGTCCTGTAAATGCTTCATAATTCTCTTACAGAGGAAGTGATCAGGAGACGTTTGCTAATAGATGGGGATGGAACAGGGGACGATAGACGTCTTAATGTGTTGCTCAAATCCCTCATTAAGTGGTGCAACACGTCTGGGGACTTGCGAGAAGAAAGGTAAAGTGCGGGTCACTAAAGTGAACATTTGTCATTATGTACGAGGTACATGTTGTTTGCACTGTGTGTGGGTACACATATTCCTGGTAACCTTATCCCCCCATCCCCAGTAGAAGCTTGCATGTTAGATTTGTATACTTGTTTATATAACTTGGATTCTAGAATTATTAACATTTATTCACCAAATCGAATAAGAAACATTTTTGATATTCATAATTGTAATGCCAAACAGCAGACAAAAAAATTTCTTCACTGAATCTTATTTAGAACATTGAAAAATTTATGTTATCTAAAAGTAAAATAACCAAAGATACACTATGTTGCCATTCGTCACCGGACACCCCCTCAAAAAGTGCTCGGGATCGTCTGTACATGTCATACAACCTATAAAAGGTGTTGCCGGTTGAGAATACACTCATACCAGCTACAGCAGTCAATATGGACAGACGACGCGAACTGAGTGAGGCGGAAAGAGGGATGATCATTGGAGCCCACAGGTTTGGGCATTCGACCTGTGAGATTTCCGACAAATTTCAGATACCCCGGTCGACAGTGAGTGGTGTTATCGTGAAGTGGAAGCGAGAGGGGGTCATGACATGCCGACCCACCCCCAGTAAACTGAAAATATTAACAGATCATGCCTGTCGATGCTTGAAACGTGTGGTGAAGTCAAACTGGAAGGCGTCATTACAGATGGTGGCACAGGAGTTTCGATCGGCTTCCAGTAGTGCTGCAAGTGATCGTACTGTCCGCCGGGAGATCGTCGCACTTGGTTTTCATGGTTGCGCAGCAGTTCACAAGCTGCATATCACAGCCAGCAATGCGACCCGTCGGTAACAGTGGTGCAAGGAACGCCGCCATTGGACTCTCGAACAATGGAAATCCATCCTATGGAGTGATGAATCGTGCTACCAGATGTGGCGGTCCGATGGACGTGTGTGGGTGTGGCGTATGCCAGGTGAACGCTGTTTACAGGACTGTATCGTACCCACAGTGAAATTCGGCAGAGGTGGCATCATGGTTTGGTCCTGCTTTTCGTGGTATGGTCTTGGTCCTCTTGTTTTCGTTCGGGGAAATATGATTGCCGATACGTACCAAAAAGTTCTGGACAATTCTGCGCTACCAACATTGTGGGAACAATTCGGTATTGGCCCATACCTGTTTCAGCACGACAATGCTCCATGTGATACGGCAGGTATTATCAACACGTAGTTCGAGGACATGGGTGTGCAAAAACTTGATTGGCCAGCCCAAAGTCCAGATATCAACCCCATTGAACACCTTTGGGACGAGTTGGAGCACCGCTTGAGAGCCAGGGCATGCCGCCCAAAAAACACCACTGAGCTGTTTATTGCTTTGCAGGAGGAATGGCGCAAGATTCCCGTCGACACGTATCGCAAATTGGTGGAAAGCCTTTCTCGAAAGGTTGCGAACGTCATTGCAGCGAAAGGGGGTCCTACACGATACTGATGTGGTGCTGCGACCGGATTAACATACTGGTATGGGGTGTCCGGTGATGAATGGCAACATAGTGTATATAACATGTTATTTGATTGAAGTTCAGGAAAAAAAAAAAACAATAATGTGCAGGATAAACATAAGTAACCATGGGTTTATATTTTTAAGTTTAATGTTTTTTTTTACTTTGTAAATTGTAAACAACAGTATTTTTAATCGGATATGTGATGGCAGTTTCCAAGACATAATGCAAGAGATGTGAATATAATATTATTAACAGATCGTTCTTAACATAGTAACATACATCTTGTAGCATGTCGGTGATAGCAGACATAGTTACAGTGCTGAGAAACCGTTAGTGTGCATGTGCACAGGGCAAATGATGTACTGTAACATAATGTAAAGTTCCCAGATATGTTATAATGTAAGTAGATAGATACATATGTTATAATAAATAAATATTAGGGCTGAACCTATACCGATACTCTCACTGATACTTGATAATTGTAATAATTAAAAGTTATTCAAAGTATTGATTAATATTTGTGCGTAAGTATCTCACTCAATGTCTCAATTTACCAAGAGTTTTGCTTTAAAATATTTAAGGATTACACCAGAATAGTAAATTTTATGTTATGTTATTAATCATATATTTTTCTTCATACAAAACTAGCACAAATAAAACATAATAAAAAGAAACTTCGAATTTTGCATAATTTTCTGGATAATTAGACTGCAAAAATGTCCCAGGCATTTTTGCAGAGCCTGTAAAAGATCAAAATGCTGGGAAAGTATCAGCCTGTATCTGTAAATAAATTCCAACCAATACTTTTTGATACCGATACCACTGGTATTGGCCGCATTGATATCAGCTCTGCCCTAATGAATATTGATTTACATATATATCTAGGGGTAATATGTACTATGTAATACAATCTGGGGATATGGCGACTTCTCACACACTGTAGATACAAACATTTCTGGTGATGTCCATAGTTCTGATGCTAATTTTTATTAATTATCTTTCACAGTCAGATGTCCTATGAAAGGATGCTTGCCCAGTTAGCGCAGTGTGAGTTTGCTATGACAAAATCCCGTCTCTCGGCTGGAATGAGTGAAGCAGAGCTCAAGAACTACGAAATGCTTTCCCGGCAGATAGAAAAGGGGATCGAGGCAGCGAAGAAAACAATTGAAACAACAAAGCTGGAATTTCAGGAAGCCAAAACTATCAGAAAAAATAGAATGGAGTATGATGTTCTGGCAAAAGTAATTAATGAACAACCAGATAGGAAACAAACTGGAGAGAAGTTGGCCCAGTTGCAGGAGGAACTGAAAGCTCTTCAGGTACTTTTATAAAATTATTATTATTAAAAATAGAAGTTTGTTTTTAATTTACATTACGCTCACACAAAGGAGGACGTAGGTGCTGTCGTGCAAATACAATTTCTGTGTGGTGTGTTGGTTAGATGATATCGAAATATACGTTTGAATGATTTTTATTGCAGAACAGATATCAATTATTTAGCACCTTGCACTATGGAAAATTGTGTGTCAATTATTACTACAGTAAAAATACAAAAAACCTAGCAATGGAGTCGAATGATGTAAATTAAAATCAATTCACTGCATTGATAATTTTCAATTGTTACTACATTACAGAAATAGCAATTGGCATGAAATGATTGCACCCCAATTTATATACATATGCCTATTAACACACATGGGCTTTAAAAATTAGTGATGCACTTAAAGATATGAGTTCAATAAAGCTACAAAGAGTACATAATATTAAAATAAGGTAATATTTCACCAACATTGTTAGTTAAGGTAGACTAACAGATAGATACTTACTTACCTTAAAACATTTTTTTACAGTGCAAAGCTTAAAGCAACAAATTATGTAAAGATAATGCCAAGATTCAGTATTTAGGAAGTTTACAGATAACTTTGTTTATATTCGGAAGTCTTCATGTAAATTTGACTTATTTGTTTTACTGAAATGTAAATGCTTATGGTGATCTGGTAACCCTGGGCATTTGATTTGGCAAAATGAACCTTGATTATTTTAAGCGCTTGGCAAAAATTTAATGTAGAATGGAATCTCAATTTTATGGAATGTACGAGAGTAACCACTTATTTATCCTTAGCTTTGTATAGTATAATTACACAAAAACATATTTAAAACTTACACAAGATATCATCTTCATTTCAGCTAAAACGTGAGCAGCTTGAAGAGAAACTGAACATGAGGAAGAAGCAGTTCAATGTACTTCTAGCCTCTATTCACCAGTTGCAAGGCATGTTGGAAGATAATGACACTGATGAAATGATGGATACCGCATTTTCTGAAGATGAAATTCTACAAGTACCAGTTGTCAAGAAAGAAATTCCGACAGTAGACATAGAGTGATACCATTTTATATATAACTTGACATTGTGTTCATGCAATTTTCTTAATAAATATTTTTTTGTAAAATTCAATTAATTCTTAATGTTTACTTCAACAATAGTACAGTGTGTCCAGCTTAAACATCCAATAAAATTAAAAAATGGTAACTTGAGATGTATTTGAAATATTTCTACAGAGTTTGGTTCTACAAATAGAGTAACTCAAAATGTTTTTTTACATAGCTAGTATGTTTCAATATGTGCACCGTTTGTGGTGCGACAGACGTCTAATCTGTATTCTATCTCTCTCCACGTGTCGTTCAGCATTGCAGACGTAACATTGTTGATAGCTGCACGAATGCGATGGCGCACATCACGTAGATCACAAACTGGTGTTTCATACACTTGATTTTTTACAAATCCCCAAAGGAAAAAATGAAGCGGCGTAATGTCTGGGCTTTTACAGGGCCAAGATGGCTACCCCTACCAATCCAATGCCCAGGAAATTCACGGTCCATAAAATCTCTGACAATTCCTGCGTAATGACACGGTGCACCATCTTGCTGGAATATCTCGTCACAAGGAAGTTGTGGCACAATGCAGGGGTACCCACAGGGGAGATTCATGACATGCCTGTGTCATGGGAATTTTTTGGGGGGAGGGACAAAATTTTTAGCTGCCACTTCTACATATTTTCACACAAAAATGAGGGATAGTTTAATTTGATTGACTTGTTATTGATTTTTAGTTATGGTTATTATGAACAGTTTCTCTAGCTATCTGTGGCTAATCGCGGCGATGGGGTTGAAATGAAGCATCACCACTTATACCTTTAGAATCAGTTTGGAAGAGGGGGGACAGGGTGCTAAATCCTGGGGGATTTCCTCCCACCAACAATCTTGGCCTCAAATATCCCCACACACAAAAATTTTAGGGGAGAGAGTTTTTGTTACAATAAACAAAAGATAAACAATTACTTTTAATTTCAAATATACTGTACTAAGAATAATATCAAATACATACACAATTAGTGTAGTTGTAAGTGTTCAATGATTTTTCTCTCTCAAGAGAACAAATCTACATCAATACGCACAATAAAAGTAAATCAAGAATGCAAAACAGTAATAACTATGAAATCTAATTGATTTATATTAACATAAAGCAAAAACTTAATAAAAACCTACACATAATAAAACCACTTCAACTATTTCATAATTTATTAACATCTTTAACCAGTTAGTAAAGGATGTAGTTTCCTACTTTATAATATTTGATATATTTAAAAGTTACAAATTTATTTATTTTTGGGTAATTAATAATAATAATATATTTTTACATTTAATAACATTATAAATATGTATATTGTATAATTTGTATGTGTGTTATAGGGGAGAGGAGATGCATATTCAAGCAGACAAATGTTAAAAATAAGGTTCAGCACATTAAAACAATGGAGGAAATTTTATATGTTTATGTTAGGAAACATGAATGAATTGTGCTTCTTGCAATGAAAGGTGTCGAATGTTATGCACCTTTCGATTGTTGGCATCTCGGCCAGTAGTAAACAATGTCCGGTGTTTTTCGGACACTGCAGACTTCAGTCTTAGTGTTGGATGATTTCAGGCACGATTTGTTTTGCTTGCAGTAGCAGAGATTGGGGTGAGAGGGCGTGGGCGAATTGCACCCCCCCCCCCCCCCACTTTTTATCACTTTTGCCCCTGCACTATGCTAAACCTAATGTACTAAGGGAAAGTAAACTAGTTTTGGAACCCAGTCGCCACTACTGTTCGCTTTTTGTGTTGCTGTGCTACAACTGACTGGATAATTGTATAATACTGTCAGTTTTCGTTGTCTAAAGCTTACTTTTATTGACTATGTAAATTGAAAGGGGAACATTCATTCCAAAGAGTCTTAAAAGACCATTCAAATACATGTGTGGAGTACACGTGTAATACCATTCATCGCCAGGATAAGTGGAAAAACACTGTGAACTTAAACATGTATATAAAACTAAAAATAATCTTCCCATAAAGTACAAAACTGTGGAAGTTAAATTTGGAAGTGGGCCTTGACAAACTTACACGAATGATGAAAGTGGTTCAGGACCAGGTTAACAAAGTCAGCTTAATGAGATGAGCCACGAGAAACATGACAGGTAATTATTTTAAAAGTTTTTATGCTATCTTTCCTGTTCACATGGTTTGATTGTAAAGTGTTTCTGAAGCCTTGCAATGGATAACATTATTAATATTCAGTTATTTAACGTCGCTTTTTTACCTTGTGGTTAACAGCGATGGGGAAGATGTGATTGAGAAAGAAAGTTCATGATGGGTTCTGAATAAGTTATGGATCTACAGAAATGGGTTAAGAATGGATTTCTTAAACCATACCGTGTTGTTGTCCATTTTTTCGACATTTTCAAATTTGCAGGTATTATATAAAATAAGTTGACAAATTGCTCTGCAGAACGCTCAATGAGTGTAATTAGGGGCATTAAAAACCGACTACGTTCGTGTATGGCTGATGAGTAGTTAATGTCTACCTTAATTCCATCCTGTGAGTCCGATATTTTAAAAGTGGAGCCAATTGAGGAAATTATCAATAAGCTTGCTGCAACGACGTCAGAAATTATTGTTTGTGTAAAATGTTATTTCAATCGATGTCAGAGTAATATACAATATATATGTAATTGTCTACATTGTAAACAATACGTAAACACATATTGCTTAAATATGTCTGTGTTACACTGTTCCGGAAATTTTGTCTGAAGAAAATAGTTTGAGCAAATGATTCGGTATAAAGGGGGGGATGTTCTACCCGTTTTAGGGGGAGTGCATCATAGCCCTTGGGGGGATGGGCACCCAACATATCCAGGTAATTTGCTCCATTAACAGTACGCTCCGCGAAGAAGTATGGCCCTATAACCCTGTTCTTCAACAGTGCACACCAGACATTCACTTTCCCCGAAGTGTCGAGAGTATGCTCATGTGAAAAACAAAGTGAATCGAGGTATCAATTTTTGCAAGATTTTCTTCCGTGATTGCGTTCCGCAGCAGCTTGTCCTGAGGTTTGAGTTTCTGACAAAGCTGCAGTTTGTATCCCTGTACGTGCAACCGTTTATGGAGCACATCATGTACTGTCGACTTAGGTACCTGTAATTCCCTATTTGCTCATCGGATGGACTTCCTAGGGCTTCGTTGGAAGGATGTGTGGATTTCTTCATCACTAGTCTCTGAAACTGCATGCTTTGTGTGGTGGCCTGTTTCCCGAATACGTTTGTCCCATTTCTTGATGGCTTTAAACGTAGTAGCATTGTCAGTTGGTCGTAACTAATACGTCGAAAACGACGTTGTTCAGTGTTACAGAGTTCAGTTCGGCAAAAGCAAGCACACACAAAACCTTCAGTTGTGGAGTCCACATTGCTACTGGCACGTTTGTGCTCACCGCAAACAATGCATTGGCGTGATTTCGCAAACAATACGGTTATGTGCATGCGTATGTGCGGAGCAACCACAGAGAAAAAAAAACATTTTGAGTTACTCTATTTCTAGAACTAAACTCAGAAATATCTCAAATACATCTAAGTTATGATTTTATTCTTTTATTGGACATTTAAGCCAGACACACTGTATTATTCAGTTATTATTTCTTGTCATTACACTATTACACACAAACATACAGCAACCAAGAGAGGGTGAGGTTCAAGGAGGGGTGTCACTTCACCTCTCACTATAATATGTAAAAATTACCGTATTTGCCAGCGTATAAGATTCACATTTTTTCATTTAAAAATAGGTCTGAAAAACAGAGTGCATCTTGTAAATCGATACTCAGTTTTGATTACCTTCAATTCTGGATATTTTCTCCATTCCGAGTTAGACTATTTCTTTATTGCTTCCTTGCGGTGTGTGATGAAGAAGATTAAAATGTATTTCCCTAGTTAGATTTGCTTTGCTTTATTTTACTTTGCCTTTTTTTGCCACTTTTGGCTAATTTGCGAAGATGAGAATGAGTGATGATATAATGAAATTTATGAATGGACACTCGCAAACATCCATGCCCAGGCCAGGATTCGAACCTGGGACCCATGGCACCGTAGCGTGATATTTCCCTAGTTAGATTAGGTAAGTTATTTGTTGAAAGTAGATCTACAGTATTTGTAATACTGTAAATTAAATTCAGTGATATAACTTTTTCCTCAAAAAATGTGAACATAATGTGGCAAATGCGGTACTTGCAATGCCAGAGTATGTAAAACTTACTTGCAAATTATACCTTATTTGTGTTCCTTTTTCTTTCTTTCCCTTGGGCTGACCCCCGTGGCAGAGTGGGTAGCACAGGATACTACAAAACTAGGGGTTCCGGGTTCGAATCCCCGCCTGGGCATGAGTGTTCTTTGTGAATGTCCCTTCGTCAATTTCATCATACTATCATCTTCACGATTAGCCAAAAGTGGCAGAAAAACGAAGTAAAATAAACAAAAGCAGCAACTTTCTTCCCCTTGAACTTCAACTACTTTGTGTTAAAATTATTTCTTTTTGTTCTCTTTAAAAATATTTCTGTTTTCGTTGTTGTATATCACTTTTCTACCTCTTGTAATATGGTGATACATCTATGAGTGACTAGGATTCCAACTGCAGTGCTTTGGTGGTGTAGCACAAAATATTGACCATTCTGTCACGGAGTCTGACATCTTAAATCATTAAAATATGAGGTTGAAAATTCTCAATACATATTTCATATCAGAATTAGGGTTGAGCCGATGCTGACACCAGTGGTATCAGAAAGCATCGATTGGAATTCATCTACTGATACCAGCCGATACTTTTTAGGCATATTGGTTTTTTCACGGGGTCTGCTAAAAGGCTGCGCGACATTTTCACGAAGTCTTATCTTGGGAAAAATGCAAAATTCAAACTTTCTTTTTATTTTGCACAAATTATGAAAGAAAAACTATTTTTTGATTACATGACATCTATTTAATATTCTGATGTAATTCTTGAATATTTTAAAGCAGATTTATTAGTAAATTGATGCATATAATTGGAGAAGATAAATCACACAACAATATTGATCGATATTTTGAACAAATTTTAATTATTGCAATTTTCAAGTATCGTTATCAGTGAAAATCGGTAAGAGTATTGGTATTGGTTCAGCCCTAGTCAGAATACATTTTATATTTTGAAAATCTGTACATGTCCATGATACAAATGACAGGAGGTTTAAATCAAACCTGGTTACGAAAATTATAGTCTTTTCATTAATTTACCATATATCGTGAATAATTCAAAGAACATCAGAAGATAACGATTGATGCATTTAGTAGTATACCTTCTAATAAATAATCCCCTTTTGCTAAGAGGGGGTGCTGTAAGTTCCTGGCTTTACCCAGAAATAATTGAGATAGAATCATGGTACTACATATTTATTCAACATATTCCCCCCTAAGCCTAACACATTTAGCATATCTGTTCTGCAACTTCTGTAAGTTCTTTGATTGCTCCTGAAACCAGCTCTCTCTGGCTTCAATCACATCAGAAATGTCACTAAATCGATGTCCTTTCAGATGTTTTTTTCAGGTGTGGGAACAGGTGATAATCAGAGGGGGCTAAATCAGGTGAATAGGGTGGGTGTTCGACCAATTCAAAACCCTGGGAATGGAATTTGTCCATCACAATGTTGGCCTTGTGTACATCATCATTGTCCTGTAAAAACGAGATGCCTTTCGTCAATTTCCCTCTGCGTTTCTTCTTGATAACCTCCATTAATTGACCCAGAAGGGTTGTGCAGTATTAACCAGTTATCGTAGAACCAACTTGGAGGTAGTCCAGCATCAGAATCCTATCCCTGTCCCAAAACATTGACGCCAACACCTTCTTGGATGACTTTTGTGCACAAAACTTCTTCGGACGGGTTGACCCTTTGTGGCGTCATTCCATGGACTGATCCTTGGTCTCGGGATCATAGATATGTAGCCACATTTCGTCCTCAAACACTAATCTGTCCAAAAAATCCTCTTCACCAGTACGAAATCGAGCCAAAATGGCCTCCGATGACTTCACTCTGTGCCATTTCTGATCACTGTTGAAGCATTTCGGAACCCATTGGGCAGAATGTTTCCTCATGTCCAGTACATCATGTATGATGAATCCTACAAGTTCCCGGGAGATGTTCATTATCTCTGCAATCTTCTTGGCTGATATCCACTGATCCATAAGAATCATGTCATGCACAGCATCACATGTTGCCGGATTAGTAACTGATGAAGGCCACCCACTGTGGACCTAGTCTTCGACGCTGAAATGTCCAGTCGTGAATCGAGCTCTCCAGGTTTTTATGGTGCTGTATGAAGGACACTTATCTCCGTGTTTGTAACATCTCACCGTGAATGTCCTTCGCAGACTTGGAGGAACAGAAACTGGATCACACCCCGAACCTCCGGCATCATGAAACTGACTTGTGACTCTGCCATGACTACTTCAAACCCAAAAAGTAGAAAGAAGCTATTACGGGAGGAATATTATTTTTGCACCATAACATACTCATATTACACACTTTCAAATGAGATATGAATCGCGAATGGGAAACGATGGGAAGAGAGCAAAGCCAGGAACTTATCAGCACCCCCTCGTATCAATAAACAGGGCATACTATATATTGCAACTTCTTATATCCTTGGAGCTGTAGCACCATGTGTTATTTTTTTCAGATAGATTATTAGAAATGGGAGAGGGGATTCTTTTCCTTCCTGTTTGTACTGATGAAGATGACAGATCCTACAAATAACATTTTTTTCTTTTTTTTGGCTCTTTATAATTGAGGTGTGCTGCTTTATTTTAAATGTAAAGTTGCATTTGAGTGCACTCATATCATTTGCCAATGATGAGGGTACCAGCAATGGTTTTATCGAATTTCATCTGCAATTATTGTGATTTTGTTATTGGAGCTGAGTAAATACCTTACTGATTATCACCAATACTGATGCAGACACTTGAAGATTGTAACTGTTAAAGGTTGTTGAAAATATTGCAGGCACGGATCGTGCATTATTTACCTGGGGGTTCGCTGAAGTCATGTGACAAATATTCAGTTTCTGCAAATATACTTCCTTCACCAAACAACAGGATGGGGGAAGGGCTTAAAATTTTTGTCCAGATTTTTTTCATCTGGGAGTGTAAGGTTTCATAGTAGGGGTGTGCGAATACATTTAGGGCTGAAACTGCAATAAATTGTGCGTTTATGAAAAATGTGGGGTTTTATTGGAAAATCATGGATGTCCTCAGGTAGGGGCAAGGAAGATACTGTTTACCAGCAGAGGCAAAAACACTTCCTTCAGTCTGAAGTTACTGCAATGCTTTTATAATAATTACCATAAATTACTGTGACTGAAATTAACTTATGTGTGTGTAATATATACTTTTTGGTTGACATTCATTTTCCAGGGAGAGGGGGGGGGGGCTTTCCCCCTTCAGGACATCTCTGGCACAATCTTACATTTATTCCAAGAAGTTCAGCGCAAAAATGATACAAAGAGAAGATTGAATATGCAATGTGTGCGCTTCAAACTTGAACCCCACAGGGCAACACTGGAAGGGAGGAAGCAGAGTTCGTTCTCTTCTGCGAGAGAACGAACTGTGCATGACAGTTTGTTGGAGATAATGGTTCGGCAGTATCCTCTTCCATGTATTTTGCCCTATTCCCTCAAGCCTCTGCTTCCGCACAAGCTTTCACAATGGCACGAGCTGTCCTGTGGAGGTTCAGCTGAGGGTCTGCACCAGGGTGGCCAACTTGTGGTTTCTCCGTCTCAGCAAAAGAGTTTGCCATGTTACGGACACAAATACATTACTTATTGTGTAAAAATTTTAGCAAAATAATGTGAAAAGGTGAAGACATTGTTTATTGTTCATTCTCGAGGTGATTATCGTATATTACTGGGGGTTCATTGATCCTGTGCGCTATAGGGCCAACCATGCCTGAAACATTGATTAAAATTAGTGGGTGAGTATTACACTCATATTATAAGCTTCAATTTACCAGAGTTTTGTTTCAAAATATATATACATAAAAAAAGAAGTACATAACAACAATACAATACCTGTTATGTGATCACCAAATAGCATTTTTCACAAAATGTTGCATCAAAATAAATGGAAACTTATAATTTTGCAAAATGTCCAGGACAATTACATGTAGACTACGTGAAAATGTCACCGAGTGACAATATATTGGCATCAGTATCAACAGCCCTAGCTATAATAATGTGTGTGGAAGGGACACTCATCAACAACACCCAGGCTGGTATTCAAACCCGGGACCCCTGGTGTTGAAGCATGCTGTGCTATCCAAGGTTGACAGCATTTATTTTTTATTTAGAAGATGAATACCCGGTGGAGGCACAAGTGGTTCGGATCCCACTTTAAACTGTAGGTCCAGTCCCGATTAGCCTTACTGTGCATAAAGTGGACTTGAAACACCAACTCAACAACAAAAAGCAGCAAAGTGGATCCTAAGTCCGGGTCTCGGAAATATGAAGAGGATCCTTTTTAACATGCAAGAAATTATATATGTTTTGAATTTAGTTACTTGAGAGATTTAAGCAGACAAGAGGTGGCGTATTTCAACTGATCAAAAGAACAGGAATAATTCACAGGTCCACCTTACTTTAATATCATCAGTAAAAATACCAAGATATTAATGGTTCACCTGGAGATTGGAAAATAAGTGCTCACTTAAAATGTAGTGTTAGGATAGGTAAGGAGGAGAAAAGTAGACACTGGACATGTGGCTGAAAGGAAGAATTCCTAAAGACATTTGTCTTGAACATAGCAGTATGAATGAAAAACCTAGACAGTTCCTTAAGCTGATAGGAAAAGACTGGAAGCTTTTGAAATGTGGTGCTAGTGTAAAGTGCTGATAGAGAGGTAACAAAGGAAGATCTGAAACTAGAACTGGAAGTGGTGAGGGAAAAAAAAATCCTGGCTCCCACTCCAGTGTTTCAAATTAATGAAAACAAATCACTTGGCACCAATTTTCTTGGTCTGCAGGTTTCAATGGAATTCATAGCTAGATGTAACCAGTAGTTATAAAAAAGCCAGCTATTTGAATGGACCTTTTCAGTAGGCTCATTAAATATATTGAGTGATCCGTGTGAGATGATAGAAAAGTAAACCGCTATATACAAGAGGTTAATGTATGTATCTCCGAGCAGCTTGTTGTAATATAAGCAGAAAGGATGTAAGTTTCAAATGAGTGGAGGTTTACTGACTTCAGCCTCATGGCGGTGCTAATGTGCATGGTAACAAAGGTGGTGATCATGGCACAACAGTGCACACAGTATGCGTATGGTAAGCAAAATTTTTGAGTATTGCATACATGCTTCTGCCGCCA
Source organism: Lepisma saccharinum (assembly GCF_977018435.1). Lineage (NCBI taxonomy): Eukaryota > Metazoa > Arthropoda > Insecta > Zygentoma > Lepismatidae > Lepisma > Lepisma saccharinum. The sequence goes on along the minus strand of NC_139258.1, from coordinate 31,676,628 downwards.
TGCAGCTGAAGTCAGTAAACCTCCACTCATTCAAAACTTACATCCTTTGTGCTTACATTACAACGAACTGCTCACAGATACGTACATTAACCTCTTGTATATAAAGGTTTACTTATCTGACATCTCAAATGGATCACCCAGTATACAACAGCACATACACATTTACATAACTATTATAACTATTTCCTGCCTGGCCAAGGAACCAACTTCAAATTCTATTTTTGTCTTTTCTGTCCAAAAGCAGGAAGGGTCACATGAACCCTTGAACCAATCGGCTTGGTCTAGTTGCCATGAGAAGGGGAAATTCTTGAGGTATTCTGCTTTTCCAAACTTCTGTCTGACAACAAAACAAGTGGCAAAGGCATGCTAGCAACGTCAAGGCACAGCTAAGCGCAACGGTCCTCGCCGCTGAGTAGCAAATGAAGGAGTCTCCAATCCCCCCCCTTCCTGAACTGCGAGGGACGGGTGCATGTTGACATCACAAGGGGTCATTTAGAAATGAGCAAAAATCAGGAATTTGGCAACACCGCTTTTGCAGTTCGAACCTCCCCATCTGGAAGCGTAAAGTGTGGGGTTTGTCCAAGTTGGATCTTTCACTGGACAGCCTGTAGAACAGTTTTGTATAGTCATTGTAATTAGAATCTAATAGTATAAATTCCAATCTTTGAATTTGACACATAAACATGCACATCAAGCAAGGGAAAAATATATTTATCAAATGTACCCTCAGTGATACTATTTTTTCCTTGAACCATATCTAAAATTGAAAATCTTGATTTGAACCCCTTTACATATGTTCATGGACTTACTGACTACTAAACCTGGTCACGAAATTTGGGCTGTCTTGCTCAGTGTATTTCACCCTTTCCAAGACCACAGCCTCATACATCCTTTTCATTATAAACAGAGGCCCTGATCCCTACAATATTACTCATAAATACTGATTTATCGTCACAGATTTTTCGCCAATCTTTTCTTGCAAAAAAGTTGGGTAGGATCATTACGTGAAGCTTTTTTTTTTAAAAAAAAAAGAAGAAATCGTGCTGGAATCACCAGTACTTGAAAAAATGTATTACTAGGTAAACTGTCTTTGTTGCAAGATAAGGATGCATGGAATACCCGTGAACATGTATGTTAAAATTAAAAAGCCCAAAACATTTTTCTGGTCTGAAGGAAAGTTAACATATTTAATTGTTATTCATTTATGCACCTCCCCCCTTCCTACCCACCAAGATGTTATTGTTATGGGATGGAAATATTTTTGATTCTGTCATCCTAAGTCAAGCCCTACTTTGATTCTGCCCCCCAAATTTAGGTTCCAATATACAACCATGGCTTTTACTTTCACCATCACGACTAAAATGGTAGATTGGATACCAAGCAATACAAAATAAGATTTTTTAAATTCTACTTTATGCCAATGCCTTTCAGGTTTCACCGTCACGACTAAAATGGTAGATTGGATACCAAACAATACAAAAGAAGTTTTTTTAAATTCTACTTTATGCCAATACTTTTTACGTTTCTTTAAGTCCACATTATGGACAGGAAGGCTAATAAGGACTGGACCTACAGTTTAGAGTGGAATCTGAACCACTATCTGCTCCGACTGGCTATACAACCTGGGACACCTTGATTACAAGGTGGCATTACCAGTGCATCTTTGGAGAGCCCCAGAAGTTAACCAAACTAGTGGCTACCAGCAGCTTTAACAACTTGAAGCAATTACTGTATTTATTGATGAAAAGAGTGACGTTAGCTCTCGAAAGCTTGGAATCCTTTCCACAACTCACCTGGTCGATAGGCCAAGAGAATCATTTCATCATTCGTCGCCAGGAAAGTGTCAAGACTTACGATTGTATTTATTGTTTGGTGTGTAAAATATGCTAAGAGCACTACACTTAAGCTGGCTAACATATTCAAAAATATTTTTATTTCCAATTGGATGCGTAAGTGAGTAGGTAGGCAGGTCAACAGTATTCTGATACATTTTCTGAATTTTAAGATGGAATATGACAGGTTCTGGCAGACCCTGGTGTACAAAGCATGTAACAAAAATATGTGTGTACAGACGTACAGTCAAATGTACAAGTATTTGCTCGGCACTACTACTTTCATTGATTTTTCTCTTGCAACCCAGCAGATAGTAACTTATAACACTAGTTTTATACTCTCTGATGAAACAAAGAGCATGAACATGGTGTTTGGTAATACTTACGCATTCCACTGTACTGCTCACAGAGCAACTACCTTTTCTATTACATTCCATTTTTATCTCAGATTATTATTATTTTTTTAAAATCGAAAGTTTTTTTTAATATACAGTCATGGACATAAGTATTCATACAAAGGCATTGTCTGAATGAAACATGTTATTATACAAATAAGACCGTAAAGGCAAGTCAAGTCTGTAGCACATATGGTCCATTGGAATGGCAAGAATAGAAACACAAAGCATTTGTGTGCATACAATTGAAATTGTCATGAGAAATGTGGGTAATCCTTAGATAAACTGCTTTCTGGATGGTCATAAGTATTCATACGCCAGGTTATAAACCCAAAAACGAGTTCGTGAAACAACCGTTTCCATCATTCAGTGCCAGATATTTGTTTACTGCACTTGCACCTGTGTAAGGAAGTGGTTGGTTTGGTGTTGGCGTGCTGCAGGAAGTCAAATGGGCCGCAAAGGGAAGGAAACCACGATCGAAGAGAGGAGAATTATGATGATATTATACCACAATAAGAAATCATATTCTGAAATCGCAGACATAGTTGGGAGTAGTCGTGCGACTGTGCAAAGTGTCATCAAACGATATAAAGACACAAAAGTGCTGATAAATAGGGAAGGGGTTGGGCATCCTCAGAAACTTACTTCGAGAGAGAAACAAGGACTGTTGAGAATGATCAAGAAAAACCCAAAATTAACATCGTCAGCAGTGGCGGCACATGTTCACGAACACCTGGGAAAACAAGTGTCCTCAAGATGTATTAGAAGACTTTTCAACCGAGCAGGGTACAGAGCTAGCGTACATAGAAGGAAGCCATACATCAGTAAGAAGAACAAGAAGGCCAGATTAACATTTGCAAAGGAATATGTGAGTAAAAGTTTGGACTTCTGGGATAAAGTGTTGTTTACGGACGAGAGTAAATTTAATATTATCCATAGTTATGGTAGAAGTTTGGTGTGGAGAAAGCCCAATACTGAGCTTGAGCCTCGAAATCTCTTAGGCACAGTTAAACATGGAGGTGGTGGCATTATGGTCTGGGGCTGTATGTCAGCCTTAGGTGTTGGAGAACTCGTCTTTATTGAGGGAACTATGGATAGATTTGTCTATTTGAATATTCTGAAGAACAATTTGCAGAAGAGTCTCGATCATTTGGGTCTTGGGAATGATTTTTACTTCCGGCAGGACAACGACCCTAAATATACAGCTGAGATTGTCCGCCTTTGGTTGTTATATAATACACACACTCAAAACTCCACTTCAGTCCCCCGACCTTAACCCCATTGAACATCTTTGGAGCCATTTGGAAACCAGACTCCGAAAACATGACATAACAAGCAAAAATAGACTGAAAGAGGTCATTTTGCATGAGTGGCACAATATTACATCTGAAATAACCACGCCTCATGTTCATTCTATGCAAAAGAGACTGACAGCTGTTTTCCATAACAGAGGAATGCATACTAAATTCTGACGACATGGTATTTGTTTCATTCTTTTCTTCAAAGTGAACTTTTATGTTGGTGTATGAATACTTTTGTCCAGCCAAAGAAGCGGGTATTGAGAATGTATTGTATTTTATTTTTCTACAAGCAGCATCTGATATTCATTTTTGTTGTCAATATATCGTTTGGTTCATACATGATAAAGCATTAACAGTTTTGACTTCCTTATTGTTTTTCTATCTGCTGCAATCCGTCCTTTCTTCCTTTCAGTTCCACTGTATGATTACATTTGTCCATCACTGTATCTCCAACTAGTTTGGCCATATTAAAATTTTACTGAAATTTGTAGTACACGGAGAGCCAAGGAATTCTGTTCCATCAATTCATCTTGCTGCTGCTCCAGTCCGTAGTGTTTCTAAATGAAGTAATTAGATTGACTTCGAGGTGTGAATCGATTTAAACAAGTGTAGCACTGTCCGTACATTCGTAAGGAGGAAAAAAGGAATATTTGTAAACACGACTTTTAAAAATTGCGCAGGAACGAATTGCGTATTTCATGCAAGTATTTCATGCGCATCACGATTTTGACACAAGTCTGGATTCCTTACGTCATCATTACGGACACGAGTAAAGTCATAACAAATACTTATGGATTGATGCAAAGAAGATTATTTAAAATTCACTGACAATACATATCATTTGTGCAAGTCAATAGTCTTAGAAATTATTAGGTTAACTTTTAATTTATTTTAATTTCTTTGGAGTCTTTTGCGGCATGTAAAATATTTGTTAAAATTTTAATTTTGATTAGGAAAACAGCTGGCAAACATGTCGACTGTAAATGAATTGATAAGACACTACCAAAGAAGTATCGAGAAATGTTCGCATGACGAAAAGAGGGTGAGAATGAGAATATTACTCTTTTGTACGTAATGTTATTTTGAAGCAACTATGTGTAAATATTGTCGTGTAGGTGTTCGACGAATGCTTAATCCCCGTCCCTAACCAGACGCCTGCGTCGAAAAGTATGTTTGTGTGTGCAACATGAACGTGGAAAGTTGTTTAAATAACGGTGATCAATATTGGATGTACTTCCTGGTACTTTATTTCGTATGACACCGTGCATCAACCTATCTATAGTGTGTTTGTGTTTCCAAATAAATTTGAAATTGAGACCCTAACACATGAACTGCTTTCAGAGCGTTTTTAAAATTAATTGACGGTCACTTCACGATTCCATGCAGGATATGTGGATTAATTTCAATATGTAAGCTGCTGTAGTTCTTTCTATACTTCTATGCAGTTATAAGTTTGGCAAATATATATCAAACTCGGTAGTTGAAGCAATCGCTTCATCCAAGATCCGTTAAAAATGGAGTCATTTTTTTATGAATAAACCTAGTGGAATATATTTTTAACGTTGGAATTAACAATTGATTTAAATAGGAAAGTTGAGTCCCTCAATTTTTTAAAAAAATATATCTACCAGACTTAAATGATGAGAAAATAAAGGAACCGTTGTTAATTTACCTTTAATAACCAAGATTACCTAAATTTTATTTTTAAATTAGAAAAATATTAATGTTTATATAAAATAAAATTTCTTTAAAATTTCAGAAACAAAAAATTACAGGAGTCTTTAACGCACTGCACCTCCTCCAGAATTATGTTGAATATTTTTTAATCAACATATCGTCCATTGAGAATGCAAATGTTATTTCTCCAAATGGTAAAACTTTGATAGCGTCCCAACACCTCTCACTCGTTTGTTTCGTCATTTTTAACATTCGTACTTACCTATTCTGCATTGCGAAAGATTCTTCAAGGTGCTATTTTGCTTTTTTCACGAAAAAAGTTCAATTTTTGACATAAAGAGTAATTATTATACCATTGACGTTAGCCCCAAAAACCATTGATATTAGCCCCAAAAATTCACGATAGCCCCACAAACCATCACGGGGATGAGGTATGCCTACAAGGTTAGGTTAGGCCTGTTAGGTTAGGTTCCATTAGCACTCATTTCGTTCAATTTAGCATATACGGACAACATCGGTTTCTCTCGATGAAAGAAAATACCAACAAGAACTTCTACAGAAACTAGTTTCGGTAAGTAGTTTCTTGTGTAAATATGAAGAAATCCGTTGGGACGCTATCGAAGTTTTACCCTCCAAATTGTAAACAAATCAAGATATTTTGGCTGTGGTCTATTTAGGATGCAATTGTTTCATCTCTGCTATCATCTGATACATACAACCAATATTGATATATTGACTCTTTTTGGTCCATGAGCAGAATTTGGAAGCAGTCACAAGAGTGCAAACTCCCAACAGCCAACGAAAGCTTACAACAATTTCCTTAGCCAAACAAAAGCGCCATCTGAGCACGAGATAAACCACTTGCCTTGAATTCTAACCTCACTTGTAGGAGCTGCTTAGCAATAGTAGTGGTTCTCAGAATCCAGTTTTCTAACACATAGAACTCTCAAATCAAAGCTAGTGTTGCATGGATTGTTCTATCTGAAATTTCAATAATTAATTGCACTATAAATACCTACTTCTTTTTAGAGAGGCTTCAACATATCAGCCTTTGTAATGATACAAACTTTCAGCACAATGATGCAAAGGTTCAATAAGTATATCATGCCAAACTTTAAATTGCTCTCCTAAAAAAATGGAACATTGGACATAGAACAGTTACATTCTCAGTGGACCATATTTCGATGGGCCCAAGCTCCTTTTGTTTTATTGCGACTTCATCATGCTACGTATGCAATTTTTACTTGGTTGGATTTCGATTTACGTTTGTTAACACATATTGCGTAGTTTTGGCGATTACTTAGGTAAGACTCTACTTTACGTCCTTTTCCTAAGGAATACGTGTCATATATCGTTGGAAAGCTTATTGTATAAGGAATTCAACAACGTAAATCCCAAAGTGAGGAAATCAATAAAAACAGACGTCGTCCGGATATGCGTAATTGGAGGTACTGAGGAAATTTTTTGATGATGAATCACATATTTAGGGGTGAAGTTAGTGATAACGGAACCTAACCTTGTAGGCATACCTTGTTCCCGTGAATGGTTTGTGGGGTTACCCATGCATGGTTTCACGCACAACACACTGCGAATGCAAAGAACAATCATCACGCAGATTGCAAATGAGCAAAGCACACACATTCACAACACGGACACAAAGAGGAGGCTGCAGTGTTGTTAACTCCCATCAGTTACCACCAAAAAGGCAATAAGGACGGAAAGTAGTCTAGCCATTACTTACTATGTGTTTCCTTGACACTGGTTTTTCACATCCCAATACATGCTTTCATAGTAAGGTTAGGGGGCTCAGATTTAGTTCCCTTAGCATTTTAATAATAACCCTAAATGCTTTTGTGGTTAGGTTAGGCAGGTCAGATTTAGTTCTCTTAGCATTAAAATAAGCTCCCTAAATGCTACCTTCTATCAACGGGGAATGCCTTGCCATGGGGAGCAAGTATGCTTGCATAAGGTAACGTTTAAGTTTTTCATTCATAAATAACTTTTTTTCAAAATCCAAACTTCTCATTACGTTAAAGAAGGTTCAAATTTTGTGGAACAATGATTGCCAAAATTCTATAATAATTGGTCTTTCTGCTAGGAGAATTGGGAAAGTATCATAAAACATCGGAACTGTTACCTTTCGATGTTTTTCGCAATGTAACATTGGTTTCAGAGTGCTGAAAACACATACAATGGGGATGTTTGATCCCAAAGTAAAAACTTGCCATTTCAGAATACTTTCGACGATTTTTATTAGTAAGATCCATTTGTATGCACACTGAAATAGTGAAAGAACACGTCTGATATTGCTATCAAATCCAAACCTAACAATGTAATATTATATCTGCTATTGTGGAATGTCGTGTTGGGTGCTATATTCATTTGTGTGAAGCCTATAGGTTGTTCTGCTTCACGGTAAGGTAACAGATGAACTTTATTCCACAATAACACATCGCATTGAACTAAAAACAACATAAAACATTCATAAACAACATAATCTTCCTGAACCATGTTAATTATTTTACTTTCTTGAGGGAGTACTGAGGTCAAGAGTACCAAGTTACATTCTTTGTCCAGACATTTGACGTGCATATTAGCAGTCTGTCATATCTGAGGGTTATTTGACTTTTTTGTGATATATCATTGTATGTGTACAAATAAAGCAAAATGAAAGCACAAAAAACCTGACAACCCAGCTTTCAATTACTGGACACTTTTGTGAATCAGGTGGGATACCTAGGTTTGGTTACCTTATTGTATCCAAGCTTCTTTTCTGCTCCTGTATGTGAAAATACACTTGGAACTATTGCAGTTTACCAATTTCCACATCCTACTTTTTTGAATTTAATATCTTTGAAATTCAATTTGTATTTCCAGATCATACGTATGTCAATTATGTTCTGAAAAATTATTTAACATTAAATTTTTACCTTCAGACATTTCTTAGATGTTGTGTTGTACATTAGTCGCCAAATATTTAAGTCCACTTTCAAATCCTGCCCTTAACCTCTCCGATATGAGTACTGACGGTGTTGCTCCAGTCTGTAACTACTATAAATTTATTAGTCATCAAATACCCAAGTTCATCTTCAAAACTTGCCCTTAACCCCTCAGATATGAGATTTTCTTTTTCCAAATTACAGAAACATGTTCGAAATCTGCATAGGTATTTGTGGGTTATTTGACTAAGATGATGACCTTTACACAGTTTCTTTTTCCCTGATTTGGGAAACATGGAAATATGACTGATATGGCTAAGAGTAGTCAGGAATTTTTCATAAAAAATGTTCAAATATTTTGAAAAGTCAGAGTATGATATACAGAGCATTCCCTGACATTCGCTACGAGACTCGGCAGCAAGCGGCCTGGCGTCAGCGCTTGTCTTTCGCTGTGAACAGGGTCCACGACAGTAGCTAGAGTCAACTATTAAAATTACAGTTTTCATATTGTGTACTAATCTTGACTACAGAAGGTGTTAAAAACGATGTCCCTCTGCTGCAACACATTCCTGGCATCTCCGAAGGAAATTGGCATTTACACGTGCAAGTACTTTTACTGTAATTCTCCCGATTTCTCTTACAATACTCTCTTTTAACTCACGGATGGTGTACAGATTGTCTTTGTATACTTTATTTTTTAGATTTGTATTTTTTATTTTTAGATTTAAGAATTTTAGCGGCTCCAAATGCTGTGGTTCTTGAAACACCCGTTTCTTCTGAGAGGCGGCGGATAGATTTCCGAGGAGACTGTTATAACCTTTGTCCTATCTCATCAAGTTTTTCCTCAGTAAAGTACACGTGGGTTTTTCTTTCCACTTTTATTCAGAACTTACCCTGTTACTCTAAACTTTTTTATGAGGTTTAATATAGTGGTCCTATGTGGAACAGAAACACCAGGAAATTTTTTTGCAAAACGTCATTGCACTTCTCCACAATTCCTCTTTCCGAAGTAACACTCGACAAGATAAATCCTTTGTTGTAATGTAAACTTTTGTGGTGCCATGTTAAGCCACAATCTTCAACACAGACACGACACAACCTTCGAGGGAGGATTATACTGGCGTCAGTCTGCAACGTCAACAGAAAGGGAAAGAGAGCGAAGGCAGGGAGAGCGAAAATAACAGACTGTAGCGTGTGACTGTCGCGGACCCGTTTACCGGGAAAGACAAGCACTGACGCCGGGCCACTGCCGCAGAGTCTCGTAGTGAATGTCAGGGAATGCTCTGTATTTTATAAATTTGGATCATCTACATATTTGTGAGCCTTATTTAGCTGCTAGGACCTTTGATTGTCCAGTTCGTAGGATGTCTTGAGAACTATGTTCAAGGTCAGGATATATATCTGATTGTGTGTCTCTCAGGGGGATTTTTCTGACAATGCTCCTACATAAAATGTCTCGGTGGTTACCCAGTCATTCATCAGTGAGTACTTGGTGAGTAGACACAGCTGGATTAATGTGCTGATCACATTACCCGCACAGTGACCAAGATGGGGAATGTTTGGAGCCCCGCCTCTGCCTCCAGAGCTTTACCCTTATGTTTTACTCAATTTGTTACAATAAGTATTTGTGGGGCATTCCATGAAAAGTGGTTCTACTTCATATAAATAACAAAATGAATTAATCTGAAAATTATTATTGTTTTTAAATTGAATTAAGGTTTAAATGTTTGTGAATGTATACAATTTTTCTATTTCACGAACAAAAAATATTAGCATCTGTAGCCTAGATGCTTCACAGGCAATTGAAGTCAAACTTTGTTACATTTTTAAAGTGTCACACACGTAACATTTTTGTTAATGCTTTTCATGCATTTAGATCATGTCATTGCACTCAAGTTTTTTTTAAAATGTGTTAGCAGACACTAGAAAGTACTTCATAATTCTATGAAATCCTTTCATTATGAATATTTTAATTCAGTCTCAGGTCTAGAACCTTGCAACGCTGGTGTGTGTAAGGAGTTTCTATGAAAAATGGCATCTTACATGGAGCCATTGGTTTCACATGTTCCACAACATGTTCATTTTTAACAGTGTGCATGAATGATTTTTCAGCAATCAAAATAACACTGCACATTGTCTTTTCAGGTAATGCTTCATGAAATTCGCATAAAATTTTTATGTTCGTCTGATCGGTAATGACTACTTGTTTCCTTTTCAAGGTTTTAATGAGAAAAATTGGCCTGTGTAACATAAACTCATCTGGATTGTAATACATATTGATGTCACCCTCTGTTACTTGCTTGTATGCACTGAAGGATAATTTTAAATAATCTTGTTCTGCTATGTTTAAATTATAATTCTCACTTGGGTAACTTGCAACTTTGGGTAACAATTGTTAGAAAATTGAATTTTGAATCTAGATTTAATGAAAGGAGTTTAGTTTGAGGCTTGATTTTTGTTTTTGTATTATGTGTAGAACTATCTACAGGGTGTTTACAAATAATAGTAAAAACATTGTTTAAGAATGCATTCCCTTGTTAGAGCATTGGCTCAGCCATGGTTGTTTGTTGAATTTTTCCAGACAGACTTAAATTTCTCACAGAAAAAAACCCTGACATTTTTCATAAATGTAGCCTTGCATATACCCAGGGGTAGACAAAACTAGAAGTTGTTCAGGTGCCAGCCCCCTTTTATCAGGAACCAACATATTTTTCTGTTGCAAATATGGGTTAGAAATCCATGAATCCAACTAAGATAGGCTAAAATGTGATCTTAAAACATGTAATTTATTAATGAATGCAAAATTGGATTAAAAGTAATTAATTATTGTGCTGGAGCGGCCTTCCTAAAGAAGGCTCAAATGGTAGCATTCTAATATATGGCCGACTCTATCATATCACTTCCGATTTGAAAATTTGGCTAACAACAGAGCAAAATTTATAATGGCATGTTTATTATTCCGATTTAATGATACAGAAAACTTATTGTACTCATTATTTAAAGAAAGTAATGGAAATTTCTGTGAGTGAACTGTATTTTTTTTTACTGAATTTAAAGATCAGGCACCACGTGAGAAAAATTTCAGGTGCCATGGCAACCAAGTGCCCTGTATTTTTTACCCCTGCATATGCCTAACAGTAAAAATCTCAACTTATAGACACTGGTTTGATCTATATGAGGTAGTACACACAGCTTAAAAATTAACCATTTATTTCAATGGCAAAGCTGGAAGACTATCTGATTTTATGTTGCTTTTAGTATTGATGTTTGTTTTAAGGTCCCTTAGGCTAATCAAGTCTGGACCTACAGTTTAAAGTGAGACTAGTAGGACTGTGCAGGTGTTGAACTCAAGAGCCCTTGATTTGTCTGCATCAAAAGTAACAAGAATTGTGAAAATTTGCTATTGTGTTTGTAATCCAAATTGGGAACCTTATAGAATGAGTTGTGACAGGTAATTTCAAGCACTGGTACTAACACATAATTTTCTCTCTCTCCTTTTAGCTGCTGCATTGCATTGACAAGCTGTATCGTTTACCTGTCACAGTTCAGCATCTTCAAGAAACAGGCGTAGGCAGAACTGTAAATGCACTTCGCAAACATGATGGTAATGTTGGAGAAGCAGCTAAATCCTTGGTTAGCAAATGGAAGGAAATGGTTGCTGCCGAGGAGACCAGCGAAGATGAAAGGGATGATGGGAATGAATCGGGAAACAATTCGGAGCACGAAGAACATCCAGAAGCCGAGGAAAAGGAGGAAAGTGCCGAAGAGGAAGAGAACGAAGAAGAGGAACATTATAGAAAAGATGATGATAGGTGTGATCGAAGAGAAGCAAAGGACGTGAATGTCGCAAACTCCCATCATGCTTATTCAGAAAGCAGAAACTCCCGAGACAGTGGTTCTGAAGTCGACAGGAAAAAGATGCCTGTGAAAACCGAGGAGAGGAATCACAGAGTGAAATCCTCTCGAAGTGCTTCGGAATCACCAGACAGAAGCCAGGTGAAGTCAAAGAAATACAGAAGAGGCAGCGACGATAGTGACAGTGATGAGAAAGTGTATGCGAATGGTGGTGAGAGTTCTAGGGAAAGCAATAGCAGGAGCAAACATAGATCTAGCAGTAGTCATCACAGGAGAAAAAGGAGTAGTAGTGGTAGTGATAGCAGTGCTGATGATGACGAAGGTAGTGACAAAGATGAGGATAGTGATGATGAAGTTAACAACAGTGCCGAAAGTGAGGAAGAGGAAGACAACAGTGAAGAAACAGACTCTGGTGATGACAGTGATGATCACAAGAACAGGAAACATAAAAGCAACCATCACAAAGATGATAAGAGACATCATAGTCATTCAAAGTCCTCAGACAAGAACAAGCACCAAGGCAAACACAAGCACGAGAGGAGTTCCAAGGAAAAGCATAAGGAGAAAGAGAAGTATAAGGAAAAGCATAGTGCTGATAAGTACGGTAGTGACAAACATAATACAGACAGGCACAGCACAGATAAACACAGAAGTAAACAAAATACAGAGACTACAAACAGGATACACGAAAAGCACAAAAGCAGCAAAGAGGAAACAAAGTCTAAGCATAGCAGCGATTCAAGTAAGGAAAAAGACCACAAGAAACACAAGCATAAGGACCCAGAGAAAGAAAAGCATAAGAAAGAGGAGGAAAATGTGAAGAAGCTAGACAACAAACACAGCAAAAATCATCAGAAGAGTGAAACTAAAGACAAAGAACGAAAGCAAAAGGAAGAATACAAGAAAGAGAGAACTGAGGAGAGACATAGCAAACATAGTGACAACAGGACTAAAACAAGTGAATCAAAATCTAGTAAGAGTTCTAAAGAGAAGTCAGAAAAACACACCGAGGTTAAATCATCTAAGGCTGAAAAGCATGGTGCGTCTTCAAGTGAGGATACTGTTCGGAGTAGTGGCAAAAGTGCTAGTGTCAAAAAGTCCCACAGTGATGGTGTGAATGGAAAGAGCAAGAAGAAAGAATCTAAATCAAAACTTGTGGTGGATAATGATGGGATTGACTGTTCTTCAGGACCAAGCTTTGCAGAAGCATTGGGCATGGTTGATCCATTTATTCCAAAGCAAGCAAAGAAAAGACCCACTTCAACCCAGCCAGCGAGTACTAGTTCTCCCAAGAAGGTCAAGAAAGAGGTTACATCACTATCTTCTATTGATTTCAGCAGTAAAGGCAACTCTTCAGTAAGTACACTTATATAAGAAATGTTCAGAATTAGAACTTTGCATTAAACTGTGTACAGTGGAACCCCAAAATTTACATTTTCGTGCTTTGTTTTCCCAGATTTTACATTTTTCCTTTTAAAGGGTGGCTACTCGCCGGGAATTATGTGTGAATTCTACGTGAATTTTTCTCTGTAGACGTGAAAAATGGCAACTTTTATTAGTCCCATTGAATTTATACATATTTATTAATGCCCTGAGGCAAGTTTTTTATAGTTGAGCCTTTATTTTTATTGAGGAAGGAAAAGAAAAGAGATCTGGCTGGAAAATAATAAAACAGAATTCTCTCAATCCTTTTGCTTTGTTAGTGTCCTTTGCAAAACAATCTATGACAGACGGAAGATTATTACAAGATATTTTGAAGTCGTTTAGATAAATTAGAGTGTGAAATTCTTATACAATTAACAATTTCTCGTAGATTAGTATATCCCGTAGCATTTGGGACTTGTGTTTGTAGATGTATTTCGAGTCTGAGTATGTGAAATGGCAAATGTAAACTGCGCACCATACATTAAATATATATATACCGTTTAATTGAATTAAATTAGAATTTTTGGATAAATTGGAATCACACTGACCCTTTATATTGTTAATATATTTGTGTATGTTTATGTGTGGGTGGTGAGAGGCAGTAATGTGTAAGGTTGAAACAGAGAAAACATCTCCTTGTACCCTTGAATTTTTGGAAAGTTTGCCTTGAAAACTGGGAATTATATTTGAATATTATCAAGGTCCTAGAGTAGCCACCCTATTTTAAGTTCTTTCATCTTGGACCTTTGAAAAACTTAAAATTACGTTCTTGTGTGTTTTGACAAATAGTACAAATAAAAGGTAGCATTTCACTTTGTTAAGTAATGCAGTATTTTCAAGGGTATAAGTTCCAGTTATGTAACTATTTTTACAAGAATGAGGAATTCATTTAGAATACTGGAAATGGGTGTGGAAGAAAGTTTGAAGTGTACAGAAACTAGTTTACACATGCAAAGTCTCAGAAAGGATTTATTTTGTGCATATTGCTGCTATGAACATTAAAAAAAAATTATGCATCAAAAACATGCTGGGAAGGAAGGAATGTGTATGGAAATACTAAGGCAATGAAATCTAACACTTCTAATCTGTTTGTATGACCTTGGCAAATGCAGCTCAGAAATTGTACTACAACTATGCTTTCTACATTTGACACACACTCAGGGATTGAAGGAATCACGGGACCATTTACCCACTTCACCCCCTCGACAATTACGTCAATTTTTTTTTAATCGACAGATTTCAATGTTTTTTGTAATGTAAAAGTGGTTCCAGCATTAGAAGCGCAAGAATAATGGAGATATTTGATCCCAAAGAATGGTCCACGTAAGTTAAAACCTGCAATTTCAGAGTACTTTCGCCACTTTTTGTTAGTAAAAACTGTTTGTATGTACACTAAAACAGCGAAAGAACATGCCGAAAATAGCTATCAGTACCAAACCTAACAATCCTCTCCTAACTATGTAAAGTTATAGCTGCTCTTGTGGAAAGTCGTTTTGGGTGCTATATTCACTTGCACGAAGCCTGTTTTGCTTCACAGTAAAGTAACATGCTAAGGTAACAGATGTACTTTACTTCACAATAACACATTTCCGAGAGCTAAAATCAACTGGAAACATTCATAAATAACAAAATATTCATGAATCATGCAAGATATTTTACTTTCTCTAGGGGGGTGCAGAGGGTCAAGGGTACCGGAATCGCTCCAGGTGATCTAACATATCACTTGGGAACCAGCTAGTCATCCTGTTTATCCGAGATAAACTCCCACAGGCTTACAGTACTACTGTTCTTAAATTTTTGAGTACGTTGGCATTTGAAGGTACCATTTCTTTTGTATTCGTGCACTTTTCTTCCTCTCAAACATGTTTCCCATGTGAAAAAGAAAGCTACTGATGATAGTGGTCAGTTGCACAAACTACTTTTTGCAACATAATTTCTCACAAAGTAATAATTTCTGAAACTTTAAAAAGAACAAATTAGATTCTCCAAACTTCACACCTTTTTACTGATTTCCAGTATTCCAAATTTCTTATCTTCCTGTGCAGTGTGTAAAAAATAATTCCAGAGTCGGAACTTTACTCTACGTAGTAATATCCTCATATAATTTGTCATTACTTTGCCTTAAATGCATGAAACTACGTGTTGAAATACATGGTTCTTATTATTTTTCTGAATATGTTTATCAAACATGCATGAACATGTCTTCAGTGTTCAGACTGATTCTCCAGCATTCTTTACATTTCTTTTTGTTAATGAGTAACAGTGCCCAAAGCTTTCAGACAATGATCTGTATTTATTTGTTTTAGAATTAGTTTTCTGACCCAGTATCTCGCTGTTGAAGATGTTTTTACCCAGATAGAAGTATATGGGAGTACTTCAATAAATATATTGGCATATTTCTTTGCCATGCTCCACTTGAAAACAAAATTTTTGAGCCCAGTGACTTGGAGGAAGGGAAAAGAGTATGATGTCATATTGGCGAATTCCAAATTTGTGTTAATTATTGTATAACCACTCTGAGATCTTCAGCCCTTGATGAAAAAGCTTATGATGTTCTGTTTTTGAGTGTTAGAA
Organism: Lepisma saccharinum; assembly: GCF_977018435.1. NCBI lineage: Eukaryota > Metazoa > Arthropoda > Insecta > Zygentoma > Lepismatidae > Lepisma > Lepisma saccharinum. The sequence continues at coordinate 31,660,630 of NC_139258.1, read as the reverse complement.
ATCCTTTCTAATCCAATATCTAAAGGTACAGAAAGTGAATTCATCTAGTTTATATTTTATAAGTGCGATATCGTTAATTTACTTTCAATAACATTATTTGTTAATTCTCTTATTAGAAAGTGTGCAATGTTTTTTATAATTCAACAGCCCCTCCCCCACTGCACTAATATTATTAAGGTCAGTGTGTGTTGTAAGTATGGCAGGGAGTAACTTCTAATTGCATTAAGGCTAGGCTGGACTTTGGTTGATGCCAGTTAAGCAGTTTTTAAAATTACCTCTTCTTCGCTGTTGTCTAGATACTGTATTTACATCCATACCCTGTTTTTTGATGAGAAAAGCAACAAAAATTATATCTTATATATAATGTGCAGTACAATACAGGTTCAAGAAATGGCTTTCTTAAATGTACGTCTTAAAGCTGTTGCTATGCCGATCAAGAGGAAGGACATCATACCTATTTGACGAGTTACCTGCTGCTATATGGACCAAGAGGAGAATATTGTCTTGTGTATACATTGAGTGACCAACTCATGCCCCCCCCCCTCCCTCTCCATCCACTTTGCATCTCAAAGTTTTCACTTCGGTAACCTTATTGTCCATTCTGTAGAAGAACAAAGCAAGATCAAAATGCAAAAGAGGGCATTTTAACTTCTGGAACAACCAGAAGTCAGATGGAGCCATGTCCATCATCATCATATCAAGTTAGCACGGTGTTGAGAAACTGCATCCCTGTTGACAATCTCCAGCATGTCCTGTTCAACGTCACATTGAAGTTCTCGCTGTTCCCACGAAAGCAGCTTGGGCACAAGTTTTGCTGCTACCTTGTGCATGCCTAAGTCCTCCCGTAAAATTTAATGCACAGAATCTTTGCTAATACCAATGCCATTCAGTAATTACTCTGACTGTCAAACGACGATCTTCCATTATCAAGGACCTCACATTCTCAACATTTTCTGCATTCTGGCATGTTGATGGCCTCGCAGGACTCTGATCACTCTCTGCTGATGTGCAGCCATTTTTGAAGCGATTGTACCAGTCCTTTATTTGGGTAACTCCCATGGCATCATCACCAAATGCCTGTTGAATCATGCAAATTGTTTTCGTTTGCATATCCCCAAAACTTCTGGCAATATTCAATGCAGTATCTCTTCTCTACGCGTTCCGTCATTCTAGCGAACAAGGAAATGCAACATTACACAGAAACACTACCTAACTTGCAAGCTACTCCTCATTAACTTATGGGTCCCACGCGCCCAGCAACATTCATGCACGTGCATGAAGGTTCCCTTCACCCCTGTGTATAGTGTAGCCAACCTACTATAGATATTTTCCACGAGAAAAGAAAAGGGATACTTTTTAGACAGGTCACGTATAGATGTTATATGCAGTGACTGAAAACATGCGTGATTTTATGTTGGCTGTCAGAATTATTCCATGCATAATACACACCACAGTTTTTGGGGTCAAATTTTGGAAAAAAGTGCACATAATGCATGAGTAAATACATTATTTGCAATAGTTTTGTGGCTATGTAAGCCTCTTAAACTATTATGAATATCTAGACCACAGCAAAAGCAAACTGCATAATTAACTTGAATGCTTTAGAACAGTGGTTCTCAAACTGTGGTATGCATACCCCCAGGGTTACATGAACAACTTTAAGTGGGTTTGCAATCAGCTTGGAACAGAAATGTTGATAATACCCACACGGCAACATTTTTGCTGAAGGTGTGTTGACTTCATAGCTTTAACAGTCAACAGGGAAATAAGGCTGATTTCGTCACTGACAATCTTATCTTTGTTTCATATGTTTTGAAATAAAATACTCGTTCGAAATCTCTACCCATTTCATTCTTCAAGTAAAAAATTCACAAACATGTGTTAAAGTGTAAAAACGTCACATGAGTAAGACTGGGATCAGAACCGAAATAGATCAGATTTGGAGACAAATCTCTGCTTGAAAGTTTCAAGTGCACAACCAGGCATAAAGAAACTGTCATGCTATGCAGGCACATCCTTCTCACTAGAAACTTTGAGAATTTACAACAAAAACTCCAAAATTGTGTTTGACAGTTTGTTTACCAACTTATTTTGATCTTAATTTTTTTTCAATAACTGGAAGAAATATTTGAAAATTAAAGTTTTTTATATATTTCTTAGCATACATGTTTCATATTTTAATTTTTTTTTAACTAAGCATAAAGATTGTAAACGTAGGAAGACCCAATATAATAATAAACTTAGGTTTCTAATGTTTGTTTACCATTTTTCCACATGCAGACCAAATTTAGAGTGATTTTTCTGTATTGCAGATACTCGCCACCAATCAGGTAGAAAAAAAAAATCCCCAAAACCCACTATTCGGAGAAAACCTATTCGGGGGTTGGGGTACATTAGGCATTTAGTTACGACTAAAGGGTACGATGAAAAAGTTTGAGAACCGCTGCTTTAGAAGGAATTCTAAAGCTGCATCCACATAATCGTAACAGAACACCGCTCCGTAACCGTGTAGCGTATCACACGTTCGTATCTGGATGGTGTTGTGTATTTTGCACGTGCAACCTGAGCCTGCAACAATTATGTTACGTGTCGGGGTTTACTCCATTCCATGACTTCTCGGTTTTTCCATGTCACATCAAAGAGCTCAGCGCGTTCAAGTTGCAGCAAGTCTGGACGTGCATAGAACAGAGACAGTTAACACTCATTCTGTGACAGTCGAAGAGAAACATGGAGTGGACCCAAGAAAGTACTCTAAATTTTATTGAGTTATACAGAGAGAAAGAGATCTTATGGGATGCAACATATCCCAGGCATTTCAACAAAATTTTAATTTTAATTTGTACACACTCAACTGGTGGAACGTGGGAATGTTGCAGTTACGGTCTCCGGTGCGGATTGCAAATCTTTTATGCTGTAACATTGTCGCGTGCATTGCCCCGTATCAACCTTGATACACTACGCAGTTACGGAACGGTGTTCTGTTATGCTTATGTGGACGTGGCTTAAGAAGAAATAATTTTGATATATCATGGCAGAAAGAAGAGGAAATTTTGAAAACTGTTTTAGCGTTGACCAAAGATACAGCCAGGTCTTAAGTAGCAGATAATACTAGAGTGAGATTCTTTATCAAAAATAAATTCTGAAATTATACCAAGGGTTCATTTGGACAAATTGTCACATGTGTTAAGGTATAGTGTATGGTATTAACTTTGGTATACAACTTATTTCAATTGTATGAATTATTCTTCTGCTTCTAGCCACAACTGTTGTTGCATCCATCACTGAAACCAAAACTAGAACCTTTAGACATGGACTTGACTAGCACTTTGCCAGAAATTAATCCTAATTATCGGCCTTTGCCTCATTATAACCTTCCAGATTCACCTGTTAGAAAAAATAAATCACTTTCAGAAGAAGATGCATTAAGCCAAGTGATGTCTTCAAAGAACCAGAGGTAAGTAAATTATTTTGTGTTGTATGTGTTTACTTCAGATAATTTATTGAGTACAACTCAATTTCTAATACACTACAATCCTGTTTAACTGAATTTCCAGGTTAACCGAATTGCTAAGAAAAGCTGTTACTCGTACACGACCGTGTTTTACACAGGAGCACCGACGAAGCACTTTTGTCTTTGTTTTGGTCTAACAGTTAGTTATCAAAGAGTAAGTTCATTGTTACGATGCGTTGGCGGTATTCACCCACTCCCCCTTCCCCATCTATTTATAGCATGCGTATTGTCCTGTATGCTCAAGGACGAGACACCTGCCAGTTGAGATTTGTAATTCAGTTCGGTGCACCTGAAATCTTAGTGTTAGTGAGCGTTATACTGTACATAGTTTAGTGGCATGGTGTTGTGTTGTGTTCAGTGAGTGAATCTTTTTTGGTGATAGGCAGTGATTATGGCGGGAAAGAGAAAGCGAGTTATGACAATGCAAGAAAAACTGGAGGCAATTTATCGTATGGACAAGGGTGTCGGTGAAAAATATTTCCATTGAATACGGAGTAGTGGCTGCAGAGCCTTAATGTTACTGTAATTCATGTTCTTGAGTTAAATGACTACTTATTATTGTAAGATTTTTGTTTATGCCTACATGCTGAAATACATATGTACTGTATATCAAAATACTGTACGTATATCAAAATCCTTTATTCCGGTTTAACCGAATTTTCGTTCAACCGAAGCACCATCAGTCCCATCAAAAGCGGTTAAATTGGACTGTAGTGTAACATTATTTTCCAAATGTAAGTATTTTTACCTCTTTCGCTGCGGGATTTTGGCTAGCTGATATAGCTTTTGCTGCATAGTTTTTTGGGGAAATATTCAGAATTGCATAAATTTGTAAAAAAAAGTATTCTAAGGTACTGATATGAATTCTTCCTCTATTCTTTGAAAAAGGGCCATAGCCGGGAGTTACCTTGGTGTTAAATTTTCATTGTTATCAAACTGAATACAGTGGTGTGCCCAAAGTGGGGCGAGTGGGTTGGTAGTCCTTTTTTTTTTGGTCCATCATTCCTAAGAAAAGAGACTGTTAAAAGCAGTCAAGATAGCGAAATGAGGGCTGACTACTAAGAAAAGTAAATGTACCCCTCACCCACTTTCAAAAATGTTTGGAGTATTCCAAATTAACTGAAGTCGCTTTCTGTAAGTTACACATATTGAAGCAAATTGACTGAAGTCGCTTGCCCCAGCAAAAGAGTTCAAATTGTACTGCGCACATGTATATTTTTCCTCAGGAGAAATCTTAGATTTGATCCAAAACTATATTTTTTGTTAATATGATTGCCATCTTTGTGTTTTTGGTTATTTTTCTTCCTTTTCTATCACACTATATTCAAGAGTCTGTGGAGCAATGCTGCACATAATGGGAGATATGGGGAGAAAGTGAGTGGGTGGAGCAAAGCAGAGTACTCTGCTGCAAACTGCTGGTAGCTGCAGCCACATTGCCCCCTCGATGCAATCCCCATCCATATCGTGCATTCATTGGTCGAGTGAACCCTTTCGAGTCACTACTTGTTTTCATTCTCTTGCTCCACAGACTCCTGTTACAGAGTATTGGTTCATTGTGATGGTGAGGGTGAATGGCAAATTGATGAAACAGATAAAAGAAGAAATGCAATGAAGTGCCTATACTTAACAATTTTTTCAGACAATACTGCTGAAAGGGCCTCCCCAATGGTACAGGAGTAGCATTGTCGCCTTGTAATCAAGGGGTCTCAGGTTTGATTCCCGGTGGAGGCACATAGTGGTTCGGATCCCACTTTAAACTGTAGGTCCAGTCCCGATTAGCCTTACTGTGCATAAAACGGACTTAAAACACAAAATCAATCAATCAATACTGCTGAAGATAAATAAAATGTTCAACTCTTGGATAATTTCCAGGTTAATTAGACTCCGCAAAAGTGTCCCACAGCAATTTTGTGGATCCTACGAAATAGCCAGATTCTGGAATGATATAGTTCAGTATTTGTTTTCAAATTCCAACTGATATTTTCCTATGCTGACACATCGGCATTAGTATCTAAAATGTGATTTTCTGGAGTGCATTTTCATAAAATTTCATATATTGTATTATGAAGCCAGGGTTATGGTTCAATTCTACATACTCGTTGAATGTGTCATGTTTCTTCCATCATTTATATCATTATTCATATTAGGACTGAGCAGTATCGGAAAGTATCGGTTTGAATTCATCTACCGATACCAGCCGGTACTTTTCCGGCATATTGGTCTTTCACGGGGTCAGCAAAGATTACCATGGAAATTATGTTTTTAGTTTGCACGAAACACTGACTGTATTTTTAATTACATAACATCTTTTTTAATATTCTGATGTTATTCTTGAATATTCTAAAGTCAATTTCTTAGTAAATTGATGCATATGATTGGGGAAGAATATTTACACATCAATATTGATCAATATTTTGAACAAATTTTAATTATTGCAATTTTCAACTATCTGTATTGGTGGAAATTGGTAAGAGTATCAGGATCAGTATTGGTTCAAAGTACAGCGCCTAGAATAACGTAGTGTGGAAAACGGCATGGTTCTGCGCTCTCTGGCTGGTTCCACTCGAAAATGATCCGCTAGAGGCGCTGGTGTTGACCCCGGTGCTTGGTGTTCGACTGTTTATAATGGAAGTAAATGGAGTTTTCGCTGCAACGTCTGATTCTTTTACATGAAGCATTTCTATGAATGTGATAATTGCTATGATATTTGGTACAGTGGTCGCGAAGATATTAACGAACATTCTAGACAGTCGACCACGTCCTGTTATCGTCATACTTTCGTTAATAATACAGGAGAAAAAATACACGTGGAATGCTCTTGGCAACTAAATTTTTGTGTATGAATTAGGTTCATTATTATTATCATCATCATCATTTCTTTTAAAGATATACACACTGAAGCATTTGTATTTTTTATATTTACTGACTCTTTTCTTCCGCTTTAAACTAATCGCGGCGATGATGATAATGATGATTCCATGAAACGACAAGGGAAACCCCACAAAACTTTCTAAGTGCCATCGACATGAGTGTAAGGAAACTTTCAAACCAATGGGACAAGCGACACGGGATGTTCACACTGTCACACTAGTGACACACACTTCCAGACTGTAAAATAGCATTCATTGCACATGAGGGTCCAAACAGCAAACGACACATTCATATGGCGTATTCGCGTGCTACTTGTTACTTCGGTCGGAAAGCTCCTTAAAGGAAGGGTGCTCAGACCGAAGCGACGTGCTACAGGGGGACAAGCGACATGGTGCCTTCAGTCTATTGGCAAGCGTTCTCTGCTAATTGTGCGAACAACAGATAAGCGACACGAAAAACCGCACATTACAACAACAGATCTAGGCGACACGATAAGCCACACGTGTTGTTTTGTCGCTTCTGCGTCGCTCAAACTGGGCCATTTCCTCAATAGCTTGCAACATGTTGCCGTGGTTTGTTGTTCGCGCATACGCGATGCAATGAGTGCCTTGCTTTAGTGAGATTGCGCATCAAAGCGACAAGTGGCACGCGACACTTATCGCTTGAGGATTTCACCAACCGAACACTGGCCTCTGCTTCCCGTCATGCCGCTACGATGTGAAATGTTGCTCTTGATTGGCTCCTTTCCAAGCAACATGTGTCACTTCGGTATGAAAGTTGCCTTGGACCGAATGACCCGTGTTGCTTTGGTGTGAAATCCTCGTATCGTTTGTCGCGTGTCGCTTTGGTGTAAAATCTCCTTGAGGAAACGGTGCAGTCAGAGCTTTTGTCCCTACGGTTCGAAAGTCTGCATTGATTTCCGACTGCTCGCTTTCAAGCGACATTTGTGGTTTGTCGCCTCGGTATGAAATATCTCTCAGGATACTATTTATATTCTAATAACATAGAAAAATAAACTCTAATACACAGTCCAAGACCTGACGTCCGGAATCACATTGAGATGTTTCTTCTTGCGTTACGCATGCTATTTATTTATTAATTTTATTTTACTTTTCTTTCCAAATTAATGCCATTTTGTGACTGCAAATCACTCCACAAATATAACTGTTTCCATCAATTCACTTACCGCCTTTCTAGAGAAACAAATCTTCACAATATATTCCATAAATTAACTAAGCCGCATTACTTTCATAACAAAATTAGCACCTGGGTCGATCGCACTGCCATCTACTTGTCATCGTCTCGGGGAACCAGTTTCTTGGGTCGTTTTCCACACTATGTTATTCAAGGCGCTGTAGTTCAAAGTGATATTGGCTCAGCCCTGATTCATACTCTTAAATCTAAGGATTTAATTTATCTATTAGTATTTACTTATATGTGAAATTAGCATTGTTGGTACTTATAACCTAAATATTCAAGTACATTATTTGAATAAGTTTTTTTTACATATACAGGGTGGTCATAAAGTATGGAACCAATTGGAGAATTGACGATCCAGATCAGCCATTGCAATGAACTGCAAGTGCACTGTGACTCAATGTGGGTGTGTCTTATTTATTTTTGCCCCCACTTCGCTCTGTGTTTAACCCTCTCAACCACAAAGAAGAATTACCTGCACATGGTCATCTTTAGTCTGTATCATGATTCACATGTAATTAGGAAACAGTACTGCCATCGGTTCCACATTTTATGGCCACTCTGTACATTCCAACCATATTCCATATTCAGTTAAGCCAGATGAGTTACAACTTTACACTTAGATTTTCTGTCTTATTTGTGTACCTTCATATCCAATTCATGAAAATCCACTTATTTTCTTTCCAGGACTAAAGTATTTTCCGGTGTGAAATGTTTTCGTGATAAGCAAGTACCTAGCTTGTATGATCTCTGCATTAGAATTCTTCAGGAAAATATTGATGGTAAGTTTCTCCAGTTTAAACAACATTGTTTTCATAACATAATTTCAGCAAAAGTTGTATGAGCAATTCTAGAATCATGTAAAATATTGCTGTAAATAAGGATTAAAATTCAAAGTGATCCTCTCACACTTGAGAATGTGTGGTAATTCTTGGAGAGAATTGTTAACTGTTGCAGGTTTTACTCATAAGTAGGGCTTAAAGTCACCAAACTATGCTAAATAAAACATGCTCTTATGACCCAAAATTTTAAAAAATATGCACTATGCCCTTGCACCTGAACTGTTTCAAACATAAATATGCTGAGATATTTTCACATACTTTTTTTAGTTCACTTTGAGCCCTGAGTTGCAATGTACAATGAATGCTTTCCGGAAATTTTCAAATAAAAATTATTTCCTTTTGCCAGCCTGCAAAGACTTGTACTGAGAAAGGCTTCTTTCTTCTTCGGCTGACACAAGAGGAGCATATGTAAAGTAAACAATGTCATTCGGCTCAGGTTCTGTAGTATCGAGAGAAAATTTTTCTCCCAATAACATTTTTGAAATAGAGCACAATGTATGATACCCTTTGTTTTTTCTTTTCAAAAACTTTCCTCATTTTCGTTAGCACTTGTTGTCCCACTTCACCACAGCAATAATTTTATGCACTGCATTGCAATAGGCGAGGAAGGTAGTTCTCATAATTTTCAGAAAATGAACAGTGATCTTCACTTTGAAGAAATTCAACAATAAGCAAATATTTGCTCAGAGTTATTTTGGGTCAAAGTCCATTTTCTGCTTTCATTCTATTAGAAAAGGAGATTGGTTTTCACCATTTTTCAGGAAATAAACTGACGTATAATTGTTAAATCATGGTTTTTACCATTTTTCAGGAAATAAACTGACGTATAATTGTTAAAAAATCAACAATTGAACATGGGAGTAAGAACGAATCCACTTTGAAAATGGCTGTGTATTGCTGATATAACCGAAAATCTATCAAAATATCCTTTATCATGCAGAAATGGCTAAATATGCCCTTAAAAAGCACCTTAATTTAATTAGTGTCTTCATAATATGAATTTCTATATATTTAGGGAACACATCACCCTTACCAAAAGAAAAATATGCTGTCATGAAAATCCTAGCTCTACTCAAGGGAATTGTTGATATTTTGTAATAATACTTTGGCAAATATGAGGAGGTATTCAGAAAGTAAGTTCTGGTATGCTGTTAAAAATAAAGGACCAGTATCCATAAATAGCTTCTCGATATAGCCACACCCATTATTAAGGCAAATGTCAGGCAAGAACTCTTGTTCAAGAAATCTTCCACCTGATTCTTTGTCAGGATGGTTTGATAGTTCAATGTAGAACATTGGCACAGAATGCCAAGAACCCAGCTTGGCTGAGTTTTAACAACTTTTCAGTAAGTTATGATTCCTAGATGTTTCCAGTCTAATGTTGTCTAAACGCACAGCCATGAAATTAGGTGGGTGGCAGAAATTCGTGCTGTTGCCACATCAGAGCACAACCCTCTGTGTTCGAAGGTTTAAGTGGAGTCCGACATGTAGATAGGGGACTCTGTTTCTGGGGACTGTAACAAATTTTCAATTTACACGATCACCAGGTCTGTATTGAATGGGACAGAAAAGTGCCCTGGAGAGAGGTTGGTCTGATGCTCCAACTAGGCAACAAAGCCTGCTTGACATTGCCACACAGTGCGCAAGAACCAGCAACTTTTGTTCTGCTCACATTTTGCTTCTCCCATATGTGGCACCAGCGTAATTCTGCCCAGCTGCCTATTTTCATGTCCATGCGTTTAGTGATGATAAAGCCTATAGTAATATAATACCTAAAATTTGGCATGCATCTCTCACTGTGCATGCAGTAGACTTCCTACGTGTGTAGGATTGACCAATATGATTTTTTTCCAGCAGCAATATCAAATTGACTACTGATTCAGTATTAAGTTACAAATCTTCCATGAAGAGACTGAATTCATGTAGATTGCTATAATGACTTGTGCTCTAAAGAAGAAACTGTGTATTTAGGCATTTATTTTACATAACCTGAGTATTTGATTTATATGCATGCATTCATAAAAATAACAAAAACTTGTCAAACTTTTTCACAAAATTACAGGCTGTTTATAGATATATTGGATCAGGTGAATCAGTACGCTTGTATCAGCCAATCGGTGTAGGGAACTGATTAATCTTTTGTGTCCCTAAAATATATCCTCAAAATGAAAAAAGGTCCCCAGAAGTCTAATTTCTTGCTAATATTAAATAATTTACAATCTATTTTCCATATAATATGGAATTAAGTTTCCCAACACAACCGATTCTTCCCCTTTCCTTCCATTCCCTATTCCACAAATTTCATTAACTACGTAGTACAACTTCTGTAGATATAAATATTGTAATGAAACCTGCATGATTTCTGCTTACAGCTCTCGAGTATACAGGAGGCGTTCCCTATGACTTGCTTAAACCAATTCTTGACAGAGCAACTGCTGACCAGCTGTACAGTTTGGAGCATTATAATCCATATTTGATAGAAGATACTGATGATCTCTGGAAGTTCCACTGTAAGAAAGAATTTCACAAAGAAGATCGCCTTGAGTTGGAAACTTGGAGGGATATGTACATGGTAGGTGCATTTTGTTTATGTGGCAGTATCGTTAATGAATATTGCTTAGGTTATGTTTGAGTAGAATTTTTAACTCTGCTGACAGACATTCTGGTGATGTGGTGTCACATTACCTCAGGGTGCTGGTATATATTCTAATGATGATATTATTTGAAAGACATAAGTGTTGCTAAAGCCACCAATGTATTCTAATTCCTATTACACACATGTTAAAAATAGATCAATATGAAATTGTACACTATCAAAACAAAATGTACTAACACAACAAACAATAGTGTATCAATTCAACCCTTAAATGAAACTATAATAATTTCAATAACTTTTCTTCCAGTGAAAATATAACATTCTGTATGTATACAATTGTAACCTATTTAGCTGAAATTTGGAGATTTTTTAATGGTTGTTGATTGATTGATAAATATCAGCTGCCATGTTTGTTTACAGTTTAATGGTAATGACACTCTTTATTAGTATTTTGTGCATTTTTCTGCACAAAATGTTTACTATTACTGAATTTTAAATCAAGAGAATTGTCTGTTTACATTTCCTTTCGCATCAGCTTCACACATATATTTTATTTCCTTTATTTTCCTATCTTAGAGCCTAATAAACATCATTAAATGATTACAAGATTAATGTACTTCCACTAAAAGTGATTCTGATATCTACAAAATCCTTATGTACATTATTCTATAAATTATTTATTTAAAGTAATTTAAATTTTTAAAAAATCACCTGATTTAAAGCAACTGTGTCTAAGATAATGTTTGGAGATACTTGTTTGGAAGGACATATTAGCAACACGTTGTGAAGAATCTTCACAAAGATCATGAAAGATAGAAGAAATAGAATGCTAGCAATTTGCAATTAAGACAATGTGAAGACTATACATAGATGTTTAATGTTTAACTTGTATTTACACACCGCAGCCCCTGACACACACGCAAGCTTTGGTTCCAATCAGTGAAACATGGCCTTGGAGATTGCGCGACAACAATAAAATGGAATTAACTCTTGAACATTTTCGTGCAATGATTTTTTACGATTTTCGATGTGGATTATCAAGACAAGAGTGCATCGATCAACTTACTTCCACATTTGGCGATGAAGCCCCATCCCTTGCCACTGTGAAACGCTGGTATAACAAATTTAATCATGGCCGCCATTCGCTCACCGACGAGATTCGCGAAGGTCGTCCAAAATCAGTTGTTGTTCAAGAAAACATTGATGCTGTGCAAAACCTAATACTGCAAGATCGTCATGTGACACACTGTGAGATTGAGGCAACCATAGGCATTAGTTCCACCAGCATATATAAAATATTACATGATCATTTAGCTGTGAGAAGGGTATGTTCTCGTTGCATCCCACACAATTTGACAAAAACTCAAGAAGACGCTCGCGTCAATTGGTGCAAACAAATGCTCAATAAATACAATCGTGGTGCTTCAAAAGACGTATATAAGATTGTAACAGGTGATGAATCATGGATATATGCATATGAGCCGGAACGTAAACAGCAGTCGACTGTGTGGTTGTTTCAAGATGAACCCAATCCAACAAAAGTTGTTCGCGCTCGAAGCACATCGAAACAAATGGTCGCCTGTTTTTTTGGGAAAACTGGTCATGTGGCAACTGTGCCTTTAGAGGAACGTAGAACGGTCAACTCTGAATGGTACACAACAGTTTGTTTGCCAGAGGTCTTCGGTCAAATACGGAAAACAAACAAATGCCGTCGGATCATTCTTCATCAAGACAATGCCAGCTGTCACACATCTCATCTAACAACCGACTTTATGAACAGTCAAAAAATCGAATTGATGGGTCATCCGCCGTACAGTCCTGATTTGGCACCCAATGACTTCTTGTTCCCGAATGTCAAGAATAAATTGCGTGGACAACGATTTTCGTCGGGAGAAGACGCCGTTGATGCGTTCAAAAACCATATTATGGAGGCGTCTCAAGAAGATTGGAAAAACTGCTTTGACAAATGGTTCGAACGAATGCAAAAGTGTATTGACCATAAAGGAGAATACTTCGAAAAACAATAAAGCAGTTTTCAATGCCAAATTCCTGTTTTTTTATTGTTAGGCTCAAAATATAAATAGTGACCCTCGTACTGTACATGGTATTGTGTTGTTTGTTTTGCCATTTTCTGCCATGCTCATCAGGGTTTTTACTGAAACTGGATCCTAGGCAACATTGTAAATTGCAAGAAAGAAAAAGTTTAATTACTATTTTTCCTCTTGCTTGCGTTTGATACCGGTGGCGGCACATAGTGGTTCGGATTCCACTTTAAACTGTAGGTCCAATCCTGATTAGCCTAACTGTGCATAAAGTGGACTTAAAACACAATTCAAATAAATTCCTCTTGCTTGTTTTTTTTCTTTGTGTCAAGGGGAAAAAAATCACCTTTTAGTTCTTTCAACAAATATATCAGGGGTACTACTGAACTAACTTTATCATTCGGCCAAATTGTAATGTGAAATTTTGCTGATACTGATCTGATGTAAAATTGTTAAATATTTCTTGAACATGAATGGTTCATTAATTAACGTGACTGCAATGTGTTGGTTTTGCCTGTGAAAAATGGCATAATTAAACATTTACTGTACAGAGCAGGGCATATAATTGTGTATTTATATTCTTAAAAATACTAACAATATGGCAGAATTTTACACAAAATTACAAGCTATTTATAGAATATTGGATGGTATTAGTGATTGAGTACGTATTAATATGACTCATTCCTAATATTTTGGTAACATTTAGCCTTTTTCACCATAAATATATATCCAGTGTATTATGTTAATGTTGTAAAGTGCAATGTTTTTCACTTCTTTCACAAAAATGAAAGCAAAATATGAGTGTTTCTTGCAAAATATGTGCAAAAATTGATTTCAGTGACCACTGCCAACATTCACCAAAAGGGTTGTGTGTTTTCAGTCAAGTCTATTCTTTGAAACAAATAACTTTGATTTTGTACTGGCCTCCGTGGCAGAGCGGTCAACATAATGCACGAAAAAAGAGGTTCCAGGTTCGTGCCCTGGTTAAAGCATAGATGTGTCATTGTGTTTGCCTTGTAACCCATTTCATCAATCATCCTCATAGTCGTGATGAACCCAAGAGATAGAAAATAATTTAAAATAACTGATACAGAAAGATTTGAGCTAATTTTTATGTTAATGAATTTTAGCTATTTTGGTGTTTTCTCTTTCAGCGTTGTGTGGACGAGAGGGAAGCAAGGCTAAAAGTAGTTACTGAGAACATTCGAAAGCTGTCGGAAGCTAATTCACTTCCTGTTAGGAAAACTAAGTTGGCATACATAGAAGGTGCTGTAAAACCACCACGCAATGTTGCAAGACAGCAAGTAAGACATTTGTAATATAATATTTTTAGTGTTATTTATTTGAGGAGGAATTTTGGATTGTTATAGAAGTTGTGATTAGGATCGAGCTGATACCAATGCTGATATATCGGTATCAGCCATTACCAGTAGTATACCTATTGAAACTTATTTTGGATGTGTTGTTAGCATTTTTAAAAGTTTATTTTTAAATTCTTTATTTACTTGATGATCTTTGTATTTTACTGCTCTTCAGTATTATTATAAATTTATATAAATATATTTGAATATGAGCAAAACATTTATCTCTTAAAAAAATTGCTTTTCTAATTTATCTGAAGTAATAAGGAACATATTTTTATGGAATAATGTCAGCTGTATCCAAATTGGCTACTTGCAGCAATAGTCTGTGGTTACCAGGTTCTGTGTGAAAAAAATATATGGTTACTACAATTTAAAATCTTAATGTAAATCCAGATGAATAACATTTGTGCCATTGGTTAACTTGTATAATTTATGAAGTATTGGAAATACTCTTATATTTCTAAACATAGCAAATATTCAAAGCCTTGTTAACACAACAATATAGTGATTCATTTTTCAAATTTGGAATGGACGTCTTACATCCATTACACTGAAAGAAAGATGTGTATTTGCTCTCTCACTTGCATCCAGGTATCAAGTATGACTTTGAGAGAAGGAATTTAAAGTTTGGAATTAATTGAGGCCTCTGCTTTATTGTGCTTGAACAGAATGTAAGTTCCAGCACAAAATGTAAAAAGTTTTAATATTAGCACTTGAATAATTGAGGCCGCAGTGGCTCAGTCGGTAACGTGTTCGATCCCCGGCCGGTTCAATTCCGGGAACTTTTTCTAACGTTGGAAGCAGCCCTGGCACCCACCCAGCATCGAATGACATGGGTACCCAGGTGAAACCCTGGGGGAGAAAGGTGGTCAGGGGCGTGATGCTGATCACATCACCCCCACTCACGATGGATCAAGAAAGTGTGGGGCATTACCCCCATACCCCCTATACCCATTCATGGCATGGTGCTAAGCACAGGGGAGAACTTACCTTTTTATGAATAATTGAAGGAACTTGCTATGTTTATAATAAGATATAGATATATCCGATTGATAGCATTGATAATAGTATTTGTTATTACGTAGTGTATGGATGGCCTGACATGATTTTTTTTTGCCAGTACCGATAACCAACATTTTACTGTTTAGACATGAATAGTTTATTAATCTCTTTATTTAATGTGTGTAACCACGTGACTGCATAATTTCATAATTTAAAAAACTGAGTATTTAGGCATTTGCTTTACAAATTCAGGGCACTAAATTACAGGTTAATTACTAGAGGCATGCATATTTAGTTTTTCACAAAAACACGAAATGTGAAATAACACATTGTAATGTTAATTTCTCATGTTTCTGAAAGGTGTGAGGTGCATTTTCCTACCCTGTTTTGTCAAAAAATGAACTGCAAAATGCAAAATAGACTCTAAACCATGAAATTTGAAATGGCACTTTCTGAAGTTTGAATTATCCTGAGAGTTATGCAATTCATGGAAAATTGATTAATTCTGCTGTAAATATTTGAGAGGCAAGAATGCACCCGTTTATACAGGAATAAACTTAATACTTGGGTAACTACATAAATGTGCTATTAGAAAGGACCTGTTTATTTAAATCAAATTTAAGATTACATCACAATTTTAAAACCAAAACTATATACTGCTTTTGATCTGATTTTTCACCATTATAACACTGAAATTTTATTTTATTTACCACTTTCGAACCTGAAATTGACTGTTTTTGTATCGAAATTATGTTTTTTTATTTACCAAAAATATGTATCTCTACTAATTACAGATGTATCAGATCTGTAAAATTACCAGTAATTTTACAAATAGACTGATGTGCTTTCTTACATCTGTCAATTAATCTGTCTCATTCCTAATGTAAATGTAGTTGAATCCCAATTTTACATTCCTTCATTATATGTTTTCCCGCTTAATACGTTCAGACATCAAGGTCCCAACCAAAATAAAAGCACATTCACTTTGAACATATGTTTGCCATAACTTCCGCTTCCTGCTTTATATATTTTTCAAGCCATAAGATTTGCCTGAAGGCTATTTTCAAAAATTCATAGTTACACATGAGACAACTGCTTAGTCACCAAATCTATCTCTCTCCACAATGCTGTTGCAAAAACAAAGAAGATTATGCATGTAGACTCTGTGAATGTATTGCTTGGTATATTTGCAGAAGCTGCAAGATTTATGATCTTGGGAAAAAGTATTGGCCAGTATTGGTGATAAATTTCAACTGATGTGTATTAGCTAAGCCTTAATGAAAATTTGTCTTTCTTCTATTTATATTAGTGTTGTATTTATTGGATTTATGCGGTAAACATGGTTTAAGAATTTCCTGCGTGAAGTTTCGTATTTCCACGTTGCACAATTGTATAGTTATTTCCGATTAATTTTGAAGGCTCACTGCCTTTAGTCACAAAGGGTATGCGTCTGGAGAAGAGAGATTGGAAAAGAAACCCTCTCCCTCCAGATGCCATACCCTTAGTGACTAAAGGCAGTGAGCCTTCGAAATTAATCAGAAATAGCTATACGATTGTGCAACGTGGAAACACAAAACTTCACATAGATCAGTGGTTCCCAAAGTGTACGCTGCAGCACCCTGGAGCACCGTGGCTGGCTTACAGAGGTGCACGAAATTTTCCAATATTTTCACTGACACTTATTCAAAATATGTGCTTATTTAGTACTTTTTACATGTAAAATGGTTCTGAATTTGAAATATGTGTTTATTTTTTAACTTAAGGCAAGCAACCTAATCACACTAACTAAACGTTGCAATTGTTAGATAGGCCTACATTGTGATGGGTGCCGTGGAAAAATCTTGAAACACTAAGGGTGCCGTGAAACAAAAATGTTTGGGAACCCCTGACGTAGAAAAGAAATATAATTATGTTTTAGAGCAGTAATTTATAATTTAATATGAAAACTGGTTCCTTTTCAACTATACTATGAAAGAAATGAAGCTATGTTCGCTATCTTATTTAAGGTTTAAGAGAGGAAGAGTCGTAATTGACATATTAGAATTAGAATTAGAAATTCTTTATTCATGGGCGAAGTTCAGCCTCTGGCTGCTCTACCACTTAATGCTCTACCATATAATGTAATGATGCTTGCTGAGATTCATCTGGCTTGGTAAATCAGTTAGAGTGCCGACATAGGACTCCAGTTGAGCCACAATGTCAATAACTTTTTAGTTACATTAAATAATTGGTGACAACAAGGGAAAGAACTTGGATATCATGTACCAAGAAGAAAATCTATATTCTTAAGTAATTTACATCCAACAACTGAATCTCTCTCCTTGGTCAGTGAACAATAGAGACAGTATAGGAATTTTAACATAACCGGCATAAATGAATAAGGAAAATCTAGAATTGTTTTGTTTCCTATTTTGTTATAGAGGTTAACTGATTCGTGGTGCTTGGTTCAGTTGTTGGTCTGTACCTACTTTTGTTTGCATGCTGAATTTTTAATCAGTGAAACTGATAGATGACACAACTTTAATCTTACAACAGCGCATGAGAAGAAAAAGGATGAAACGAAATAGGAAGAAACTGGGATGCCGTAAAGTTAAACTGTAAATTTACAGTTGGCATGAACAGCATATGAACAAACTAAAATTGGAGAGGAGACATTAACAATGGAATACAGCCTTATTTTGAAAAAGAGATTTTTATTTATCATCTTATATTGAAGACCAAAGTGATTGTATGAAATTTTATTAATACCAATAAGCATAATGAACTCATAGGTAATTTTTTCTTTTACTTTTTTTGCAATTTTCTATCATGCTTTTTACATCAGCTTGACCGATTTAACTATTTTTTAATCCCATAAGAAAAATAATGCTAATAAAATTTCAGGTTATGAATTGATAGTTACGGTATATCAAATTTATATGGTGTATGGCAACCACTCAATTTCCATTACTAGAATTACACATATTTAAAAATGTGAGGTTGTCTGAAATAATTTTGCAAAATTTATTTGCTTTGAAATATAAAAATACAATTTATACGAGCAATTTGGAGATAAGTATGGAAAAACATGAAAAACTTTTAGACGATAATATTGCTAATGATCTTCAGTCTTGTCTCGTGGTATGATTACTCCAAGTAAATTACAATACATCACTGACATTTATACATAATGTAGTTTTGTAAGGTTGAACAACTTGACCAATTCAAAAGTTTCTAGGTGCCTCCCCGATGGTGCAGTGGTAGCGTCGTTGCCTTGTAATCAAGGGGTCCCGGGTTCGATACCCGGTGGAGGCACATAGTGGTTCGGATCCCACTTGAAACTGTAGGTCCAGTCCCGATTAGCCTTACTGTGCATAAAGTGGACTTAAAACACCAAATCAATCAATCAATCAAATCAAAAGTTTCTAGCATTCCATGTTGATTTCTAAATTCTTTGTATCAATTCATTTCGAAGGTTGCAGCAACCAGATAGGAAGAAGTCTCAACAGATAATTTGTGCAAGAACTCTCATCCATTGTGGAATACAAAGCCACATGTGAATGCCCCCCAAGTTACAGTGGGAGAACCCACAGAGCAGATGAGGAGAGCACTGAAAAGATCCCCCCCTCCTTCAAAGGAAAAACAAATTATCTGGCCTCTCGAAACATCTGAATGCCACCCGACACTCCTTCATTGATAAACATAAAGAAAGAAAAAGATGCCATCTTGGAGCAGAATTGTCACACGAATGTGGTTTAACAGATAGGACCACACCATCTGTTCTATGAAGATTCCAGACAGCGAAAAGCAGATGGAACCCATAGGTGACATCAGGGTGGTGCAAAGGTTGCAGGACAGACCTCTGCAAAATTTAAACAAGACTGAAACTTGGTGTCTGATACTCTTTGTCAATCTCATTTGGGACTTTGCTATGGTAGTGAAAAAACATAACAATTTACTACAGCTGAGTCAATCATTAGTGGCAATGTGCTGTGCTGTGTGGTTGAATATATATGGATAAGATTCAGCTCTTCAATGGCTTGTAACATTGAAAATGAGGCATCAAGCAGAAAAAATTTATTGAAGAAAGTTGTTCGCTAATTATCCCTAAGTGCTGTGAAAGTTTGTGCAGTGACATTTGTAGCCTTTATATTTTCGGACTTGCAGATGGGAATTTTCAACTTGAGATGAGACCGAGACACTGTCAAGTTCCCCCTTGTCTTGTCTCATCTCGAAACTGTCCCTCACACACACACAATTCAGAAATTTTATATTCTGCATTGTCTTTTGTTATACTTAGGTGTTATTTATCTTCATACCATAAAAACAAACGAAACAGGATGCAGTTTTCAAAAAGAATGCAGATATGCTTGAAATTCTCTACATTTGGTCACCATATCTTTCTTCTAATCTTTAGATTAGAACTTCTCATAACAAATTGCATTGTAATCTTAGTTCAAATGCAGTGTAAGTTAATTTTTAAAATTTCTGGTTTCTGCATGTCATGTGTTCAAAATAAAGAATTGTGATGCAGTGACATATTTATGATTTTATTTTCGGGTGGGTTAAGTTCTTTTTGCCTGTGTTGATTCCCCCCCCCCCCCCCCCCCAATGTGCTTATTTGCCTCAAGTTGAGTAAAGTAGAAATGATATTTCAGAGTGAAAGTGGGAAATTTAATCAACGCTGTTTGGATTAAGTATTCTAAGGTGTAATGATTGTTTTTGTTGATTAAAAAGAACATATATATATATATATATATATATATATATATATATATATATATCTCTTTGTAATATATTCTGCTTACCAAACAGTTGTTGAAGACTTAGATATTCTTTTCTGACCTTCATGATGTTGCTCACATTCTTTAATAAGTTGTAGAAAACAAAATTTTTACCAATACAGATTACAGTGGAATCCTGATTTTATGCTCCCCAGTTTTACATTTTGCCGCATTATACATTCACTCTTCATGGTCCCAATAGAGCAAAATGCTATAAAATTTTCCCATATTTTACATTTTCCCTCATTTTAAGTTCTTTGACCTTGGTCCCCTGAAAAACGTCAAATCGAGGTTCCACTGTACTGATACTGTGTGAAACATGTTTGAGCTGTGTTTACTGTGAGACTGCAATATGCTCCATTATAACTTGTTGTACCAACTTGTTATGGATGGGACAGATCAATTAGTGCTCATTGAAATTCGAGGATGGTGGCAGTGGCTACCGAAATTAATAGAAAATAATGTAAAACAGCTTTGCAGAAAACTTGAGTACCTTAAATAAAAACTTCAGAGATCAAGATTTCCGTACAAAACTGGGCACATTTTGGGGTCAGAAGGGGTATATAAAATTGCATTTCAGTGTTAAAATGGTGAATATAATCCTAAAATTTATTGAAAGAAGTGTACAGAAAATAAACATTTCTTTTCTAATAGCACGTTTTATGCACTTGTCAGAGTATTAAGTTTTTATACCTGTGTAAAAGAGCCCATTTTTGCTTCTCAAATTTTTACAGCAGAATTGTATGTTACTTTGCATAATTCTCAGGATAATTCAGGCTTCAGAGAGTGTTGATAAACTCTAAATTTCATGTTTTAGAGTTTATTTTGCATTGTGACATAACATTGTAGAAAAAATCATCTCACACCTTTCAAAAACATGAAAAATGAATGTTACAGCATGATGTTTTGCATTTCATGTTTCCATCAAAAATGAAATATGAATTACTCAAGCCATTCCTAATTAAAAGTATGATCCAAAGTTATAAAAAGCATTACATTTTTGTCTTTTCTTCCAGGCAAAACATGGAACTGCCCAACCTACTGCAATCCCAAAGAAAATGGAAACTAGTGTAAAGAATGCCATTATTGCTAACTTAAATAACAATGCTGCTCCTGTGAGTTTAGGAAGACCCGGCTCTTCAGGCTCCTCAGGTTAGTATTAACATTAATTTTGAAGGAACATAGATCGTGTGTGTATGCTTTTTTGTGTTGGTTTTCGTTGCGTCTTCGCAATTGCACATATACGGTCCTTTTCTCCAAATATGAAACGTGAGATGTAGCCTTTTTGTCATGCAGAGTGAGTTTCAGAACAGTCGGTTGCATGTAAACCATCACATGGTACTGAAGTTGCCAATGTCCAGGGAGGGGTTGGGGGGGGGGGGTTTAGCTTGGTCGTTTGTACATGAGCCTATCTATGCTTGCCTCTAATTAGAGCAGAGAAATCCATAGGACTAGCATCAGATCTTTTCACCAAAATGTTCTGACATGGGATAACAAGGATCCCTGTTTCCCGTTCCATCTTGTGAAAAAAGTGGAGGAATGTGTGGGCAGTATAGCCTTGTCCATGTGTCGAGTGTTCTCTTCGTACAAGCAAATATAAATATATTAATAACTTACGTTTTGCGAGTATCTATGTTGCTCCTGCGACGTTTCGGGATGCAACTGCTCCCTTCCTCGGGCTGTTCACATTTAGGTTATATATAATTCATAACCACGTCGACCTCTCCATAGGTACAGGATATGGGATTGGTAAAAGGTGTGTGGTTAAAAAACAAAAAAAGTATAAAACCCATTACAGGTGCACGTCATAGTACCATGCTGTTTCCCCGATTAGAAACTGCTCCTTGGAATGTTAAAACTTTAAAACTGTGAATAGCCACGGCCCGCGTGTGCTGCAATTGCAATACTCAAAAGTTTCCTCGTAGAGCGTGAGGTCGGGTGCCTCCCCTCTCTTTCTCCTCTATTTCCCCTCCATTCCCCCCACTCCTCCTCCATTCCAGTTCACGTCAAGTCTAGAGAGAATTCCTCTTCCATTTGAGCTTGGCGTGCTACTTCCAGGGTTACGTTAAATCCTTTTTTTACGTATTCCTTCCCATCCCACTTCTTGAACATCTTCCCCCACATCTCATCAATATAATAACTCTGATCGCGTTGTGAGCTTTGACGTCGTAAATTTATACCCCAGTGTTCCTAGAGAAAAAACTACTGACGCATTGCAAAGATGGTTAATGAGTAAGGGTATAGATGTCGCCGAGGCATGGGAATATGTTAGATGGTTTAACCTGTGTATGGGGTTTAACTATTTTTGGGGAAACGGGAGGATATGCATTCAAAAAGAAGGGCTAGCAATGGGGAACCCAGTCTCAGGAATTGTCTCTAGTATATTTATGCATTTTATCGAAAAGGCAGCACTTAGCCTCATAAACAGGGAAATTAAGTTCTACAGCAGATGCGTAGATGATATCCTTGTTATTGGGGAGGAGGAGGAGGTAGAGAAACTAGAGAACGTGGCAGTTGGTCTTGCGTTCTGCAATGTGACGCAGGAGGAGGTTGTGAATCTGGTCCTTATGTAGGCAACGCAGGCCAAGACGGCGACAAATGACATTGCTGACAGTGGACTGCACCACATTGCACCTCTGGCCCATGTCATGTTGGGGTGGTGGATTCTCCTGGACTGCAATTTGCGTACAGGTTCAAGTCTCCCGGGGGAAGCGTAACAACTTTTGTAACAACAAATGCAGGTCAAGTTCTATCACCGAAGCCAGCTATTTGTTCCTTTCTATGGGTTGTAGATGGAGAGCCAGGACATATAGCCACAATTTTAGGATTTTTAGTTCTTATGTGCAGAAGTTATTTCTAATTGAATGTTATGTACATCATGTACACAGAAGTTTGCTTTTGTGTGCAATTGTTTAGCTGTTGCCAGTGACGTGCGGTGACGTCGACACTTGGGGTAGCAGTCAGTGGCGTGCTCAAGGGGGGGGGGGTTGGTGTGGGTCACACTCCTCCTCCCTTTAGGGCCAGTATTCCTACAAAAATGAAGAATGTCAATAACAGGAAAAGATTGCAAAATTATGAATGAGTACTAGAAAAAAGTACACGTAACCCCAACCACATTCAAAAATAAAAAACGATTTGATTTGACTCTAAGCCAGAGATCTTGGGTTCGAATCTCGGATTGGCCATTTGTGTTCTTTGTGTGTGTTCCTTCATCTATTTTGTTGTACCAAAGGTGGCGGAAAAGCGAAGTAAAATAAACAAAATTGAGCAATCAATCAATGATTTGATTTCATTTTTGTTACTTAGCGTCACTTTTTTGTCAGATTTGGTTAATTGCGAAGATGATACGATGAAACTGATGAAGGGACGAGCACAGGGAATGCCCATGCCCGGGTCGGGGTTCGAACCCGGAACTCCTGGTGTCGTAGCACGCTGTGAAAACCACTCCCCCACGCTTGGTTGATTTGGTGACAGGTAACAAAACACAACACACTTTTTTGTAGTTTCTTCAATGATATTCATTTGACTTTTTGAGTTCTGAGATACATTTTTCATTCCAAATTATTTCATTATTCACTGCAACACATAGGACAAGAATGCGCACTCATCACGGGTTCGAATCCTAGCCTGGATTGTTCATATGAGGTCCCTTCACCAATTTCATCATATCATCACTCCATCCTCATTTTCGCGATAACCAAATGTGGCAGAAAAGCGAAGTAAAATAAACCAAACCAACAACAATATGAACACGCGTTCTCTTGCCCAAATAAATACATCCGTATTTATGACTGTTAGAGACCAAGACTAGTATATTTAAATAAAACACTACTAAAACGAGAGTCAGAGAGAGCCTGAGCACATATTTGTAATTTAATCATTATATATTCCATATTTGAAAAAAAAAAAGAAAGAAAGCATAACATTATTGTCTGCACATAACACGTTCCCATTTCATAAATAATAAATCTACATCCCATATTATACATACACACATATTGTACAACGTGTAAAAGGTTGTGTAAATACAGAGAACATAAGTACTGCAGAAAATTTTACCCTGTGTTCTTTAGAGGATTTACAAAAAAATTATGAGAAACCAATCCCCTATCTGTCCTATAGGAGATAGACTGGGGGACCTGAAAGCCTGGGCTTTCAACCATTGCAGCGGGGGGCGAGGGGACAAGGGAGGTAGAGGTAGAAATCTTCCTTTTCCTTGGGCTGGCCGTTTCTACCTGGAAACTGGTCTGGCGGAAGAAGAGCGAGCTAGGGTATCCAGCCAGCTTTGCCCGCGGAGAACACCGATGGACGAGAAGCGCGTGGAAAAGACAGTGTTGTGTATGCTGTGGTGGCTTTAATAAGACAATAAATATTGTGATTTGAATGTAATTCGAGATGTGAGATTGATTGATCTATCTCTGCTAGACTAGCTACTCCTCAGTGCACGTCACTGGCTGTTGCAACTTGCAAAACACTACTGTAATTTTTTATTTTGTGCCTAACTGATCCAATCAGGTCGTCACTTCTGGCAATATTTCAGTTTAGATTTGGGTTGAGCCGATACCAGTGGTATTACTATCAGGAGGTATTCTTTGGAAATTGATCATCGATACTTTTTAAAAGTCCAGCTCTGGGTCCATAAAACTGCTGCATAACACTTTCGCAGAGTGTAAATATCCTGGTAATGATACAAAATGCAGAATTTTCAATATTTTTCCAACAATGTTGTTGGGAGAAATGTATTTTGTGATTAAATCAATATTTCATGTGAAATTATGAATAATTTTAACCAAACATCTGGTGGATTGTTATGGTATAATTGCAATGGAAAGCTTGTATATTAAACTTTATAAATTTGATTTGTTTACATTTTCAACTGTCGCTATCAGCTCCATCCTAGTTTTGTTCCTTATGAACGTGTGGAAAACGTGCTACAACTAATGAAAACATCAATATACAGAAATTCATATCAGTATTAGCAATACGAAAATAATGATATAGATTAACAAAAATGGTATTTTTTGAATGATTGGTATTTTCGATATCCCTTGTATTTTCAGTATTCCTGGTATTTTTGTATGTTACAAATACCAAAACTCAATATTGGACAGCTATCATAAGGCCATGTATGCATAGGAGATGGCCAGTCTGCAATGAGATAGATTAGTGTGCCAGCTTTCTTGTCGGTTTTGAAAAAGAAACAGACAATGGCTTGCTTTGTGAAAAATTTGTAACATATCAAGTTTCCAGTGTCATTTGAAATCAAGGGTTAGATCCCTTTTGGATAATAAAAAGATCACACCAGAGTTATAGCCTTCCACTATCGCAAGCAAGGAGATATTTCCAATCCCTTCAAGAGACCACTGTCTGCTATACTCGCTATGTGCACATGACCTTAATCTTTTAACAGGATGTCTCCCAAAAAATAAATCCAACATTCTTGACTTTTTCTTTACTTTTTTTTTCTTTTATATATTTGACCCCTACTTAGGTAAAGTTGGAAATTAGGAAGTAAGAAACCTGGAGGAAACTCTGGAGAGTTAATCTTTTGGAGTTCAAGGCCATTTTCACAGGTAACCCTTGGTGGCTGAGCAAATTTTGAGGAATTCTAGCCAAAAATAGCGAAGTTATAACGTAAAAAGTACAATCTTGACAAAGCATCTTGATCGAGATGATCGGGCATGGTGCTGATCACATCACCCTCAGCTCGGCCGAGATCATGAAAGTGTGGGGCCCTAACCCCCACCTCCTATACGCCTTCATGCCATGGTGCAAAGCACAGGGGAGCACTTTATTTTTTTACTTAACTTTTTAAAATATATATTATTTATTTCCCCAGCTAGTGTGGTGTTTAGCCACCCTGCATGCACGTTGTCTACAAGCAGACAATTTTAATGCAACAAACTAACCTTCAAGTTGGTGCTTTTTGTGCGAGAATGAACTTCACATAATGCACAAATGTCCACTTGACGAATGCCAATAAACCCTCTGTAACCTGCTGCCTTTTTTAAAATTTTGAATTTTTTCTCTTACCCATGCAATAATGGGCAGGAAAGCACTAGGTAACCTATCTACACTATTCTAGTGAAAACATAAGTGTCGTGCACTCCTTTTTCTGGCATGCTTTCAGTTGCTTACATGCCTCTGAAGTGAACACTGTCTCCCTCAGGATTTACTGCATGCAGGAACGTTTCCTCCTCTAAATCATGGCATGCCATCCGTGAATATGGAGAGAAAAAGAACAATAACATGACGGTACGTTGTTCTAAATGCAAATTATTTCCATGCAGAAATCATTGCAGTACCCATACGAAATATCAGAGTTGTCAAAATAATGATTGAAATTTGACGACATTAAGTTATTTTATTTGAGTCAGTATGTGTTTTTTTTACATATATCTCATAAAAGTGGGAGAAAATATTGAGAATTGAACATTATTTAAATGTTTTTGGAAGTTCCTTCGAGTTTTGTTTTATACATTCATTGCTGCTTGTATTTTTAGAATAGTGTTTTGGTGCACTTGCTTCAAGGGTCTAAGTTTGTTATTCTACGAGTTATTTTCTCTCATTCTTTTATCATTTATTTCGTTTAATAGCTAACAATAGTTTTGGAAATATGCATCTTTGTGTTTATAAATATTTCACCTGATTTCGTGTAAGTGCTAGTGTAATTCAACATTGATTTTCATGGCTAATTCATGTAAATAACGTTGCAGTTAATTAGGAAACTAATAACATGCCACATTTATTTGGTCAGCAAATACATTAATATAATGCCATGTTAGGTATTCATTAGTTCTGTTTTAAAGTACCAATCACCACAAACATTAAACAACTTTCCTTTCTTTACAGTCAAACAAAAGCCACGGGTAGCACCTTTAATGCAGAAGGCACTGAAGTTAATCAAGAGCAGGTACAGAAGATGAATCATTAGTCATAATTTTCCTTTTATTTTCCTGGTAATAAATTTAAAATAAAAGTCAGGACAATAGAGTTGGTGATGAATGATCTGAATTTGAATTGCGTGTGTATGGGAGTTATGCATTGTGTGCGGCAAGTCTTTCAACATGTTAAAAACTGCCTAAATAATAAAGTTCATTCTGGCAGACATATAAGTTGCGGAAGCCAGTATTGTTGAACTGAATTGTTAAGAAACAAAATGTTGGAAAGCAATGTATAATAACAGTTTTTATGGCTTGTGCAGAAAAATATTGGATTTCACTTTAGAAAAGAAATCATGTTAGGAAAGAACTAGTGTGTAGAATTAGAAAATGTCATTTGGTATATAAAAAAATCAATAATTCATTGTGAATGATTTGTTAAATCAGACTTTAAATATGCTTTTCAAATATAATACCAGCTAAATAATATTTGATTAACTATCGGGACAAAAATATTGAGACTTCACAGTTTTGCAAAGTTTCTGTGATAGAAACTTGTAAAGTGCCTGAAGTTGAATTTTCTGTCGAGCAGAAATTTATAGAAGTACAACTGCAACAACCAAATGCTATTATTTACTATTCACATGATGTGAACAAGGAGTAAATGAATTTTATCAGCTACTTTCCTGTTAAACTATATGAATATTTTGAGAATGTAATTTTAGAGGGACTGTCTTCCTGACATGTAATTGACTGCTTATATAGGTTGTAATGTATTTATTTATTTATGTTTTTATTTCCTGGCTGTTATTTGTTCAAATCATGGTTACTTTTCTGAAGTCTTTAGTTTTGGTGTCAAGAAATGAATGCATTGTAGGATTTTTGATTGTCGGATTTTTTTTGGCCTCCAGCCTCTACACTTTTTCTGGAGAGTTTGTAAATTCTAATATAAAATAGACTTTGATTTATTGAAGAAAAGTTATCCATGCAAACAAATGTAAACGCAAGCAGGGAGCAAATATCATAGTGATAGATTTTTACCATTTGTTGTGGTATTTAATTGCTGAGACTTATTTTGTGTTCCTGTGTGGTGATTTTATTGTAAATATTTCTATGAAGAAATTGGTTCTGAGAGCCCACATTAATATATACTGTTCATATCGTATATCTATATATTTTGTGTTGATTTCTTTCAAGAAATATACTCTTTGGTCCTTTTGTTTTATTGTATTTCTTGTTTTCTTTTATTGTGCAACTAACTGAAGGTTGAAAATGTGTACTCAAATTCAAAAATACATGTACACATATTGTCCATCATATTTATCCACTTTGTTTTGTGCAATGTGTGGGTTCTAGAATTTAAACAGAACTCTCTAACAAGGCAGGGGCTACCATCTTGAACACTACCACTATAAATCAACCTCCAAGAGTAATGGTTGTGTCCATATATCTTTGAATTTTGCTGTACAAAATGTAGATGCTTCTTTTTAACCCTTTAACTCCCATGTAATAAAATATGAGCATCTGGAAAGTGATGTGAGCTTATGTGCTTATAGAAGAGAGTACTTTGTGATGAAGCTGAAAATTTACCGATGCCGATATTTAACCGATTCCGATACATAAGATTATTAAACAGAAATGGAATGTTATTTTCAGCATGACATAAATTAATTTGCTATGTACATTTCTATTGCAAATCATATGTGTGTACATATGTATTCTCAAGGGATGCAAATGTACAAGAAAACAGTTATTTTGAGTGTTTTTTTTTATTGTATCTTTTGTCTTTTATCTTTGTGTAAGCTTGAGAAAGTTCTGGGAAACCAGGATGGAACGTCGCAGATAAAATAAAAAACCACTAAAAATAATGGTTCATATTTAGACATTTTACAAACCTTTAAGAAGAAGATAGATTCTCAAGAGATTTAACATTAGTACACAAGCAGTTCTTTGAAATGCAAAACGAATTTCTGTTCTTAATATTGTAAATTTAATGCTGCCAGATTGAAATTCAGGTACATGAGTTTTTGAAGCACTTCTGGAAGTAACATACTTCTTCTCTTATCGCAAATCTGTCCAGCAACACTGAAAACTAGTTCACTGAATACTGGCCACTTGCTTCATTGGATACTCATTATTGAATTTACAATACAACAGTAGATCCTGATCACGAGGAATAGTCTGTTCAGCAATGTACTGCTCTATTCTGATTTTGAGGTAGTTTGATCCTCAGAATGAGTTTTTACAATAATTTTATCTTAAAAACTCCACAGTGATGAAGATCCATAACCTAATTTTCAATAAATCTTACAAAATTAAAATATAAAACTTATTAGAAGGTAAAAGTCTAGTATAATCTGTACTGGTTTAAATATCGGATTTTTGCCGATATGTCAATTTCTGCCGATTTTCATACATCTGTAATTGGCTTCGGCACATCTCTAGCTATTTATAAATATTAGGCCTGGACCTAATTGCAACTGTTCTTTGAAGTACATGGTCCAGAATTAACACAAGTAACTAGGTGATAGCAATGAGTTTTGCTTTGAGAGACTTCATATTTAGACATTTTACAAACCTAGGCATATGAATTCCATGTATATATCCATAAAAAATTCAATGACACTACAGGCTATTGATGGATGATATATTCCGTAGCATTCTACCCTGTAGAACAGGGATTGAACCAATGGGGAAGTAGCTCATTCCCCAAATAATAACACTTGATTGCTGCGACGGCCCAAGAAGGGCCGGAAGTGAGGTAATTAACCTAGCATAAGTAATTAAAAGACATAACAGATGTTTTGTCCCAACCCTTCTGACTGAGAATGGCAGGTAGCCTTTATTCCAGCAGTCTTACTCCTCTTAGCGATGACCAAAAAAAGACCTCTTTCATCTCGACCCTCCTAATTTTGTTACCTGTCACTCACCTTCACCTTAAGGTCGGCATCCTGTCAAAACCTCTTTCCTCAACAAAATCCAGATGCAAGTTCAGACAAGTCTTGGCATGATTCTACCCGCACAGCTGGGGTATGTTACGATTCTATCAGTAAAAATTTCAATACTTTTATTTAGAGATGGGCCGACGAAATTTTGGCTGAAACCGATATTCTACAGGTCTGATATAATATTCAAAATGGTCCTTGAAGATTCGGAATGGTTCATTGACCTCCTGAATAAATGTGTTTCGAGGTGAGTGCAGTACAGAAGAAGTTGCATATTTAGACCTTTTTTTTTTTTTTAAGTAGAACATGGAGATTAGCCATTTAAATTTAAACAAAATGGCAGAATTTCACACAAATAATAAGATATTTATAGTTATATCGGATGGGTAAAATGATCGGTGATTTTACCGATACACCAATAGGCCTATATCGGCTGATACAGATCGAGTACTGATTAATCTGTCCCATCCCTACATTGATAAGCTGATATGTTAACCCATAGAGTATCCATGAACATCCAGAGGATGTGCCATCAGTTTGGAGCCATATCCCTGGAAGACACTTATAACAACAAAAATTACTGAAATGAAATTATATGTGTGAAATATCATGGTGGTTACTCACTG
This sequence comes from Lepisma saccharinum, assembly GCF_977018435.1. Classification (NCBI taxonomy): domain Eukaryota; kingdom Metazoa; phylum Arthropoda; class Insecta; order Zygentoma; family Lepismatidae; genus Lepisma; species Lepisma saccharinum. Next base: position 31,629,990 of record NC_139258.1, on the reverse strand, counting down.
GGAATTCTGCAAATTATGCATGAATTTTCCTCTGTAGACGTGAAAAATTGCAACTTTTATTAATCTAAATCATATTGAATTTATACATAATGCCCTGGGACAAGTTTTTCACAGTTTAGTTTTTATTTTTATCAAGGAAGGAAAAGGAAAGAAAGCTACATTGAAAATAAAACTGAATTCTCTCAATCCGTTTACTTTGTAGAACGGTCTATCTGACAGATGGATACAGGGTGTCTACCAATCTGGAAAACCTGGAACAGTCTGGGAATGTACTTTCTTCTGGAGAAGTCATGGAAATCGTTTAATGCATACATTACTAAATTTAACTACAATTATGTATTATTTATACTATAATTGTTATTCATGATGGATGCGGTAAACGCGGCTTAGTGAATAAAGACAGAGTATCTTCGAAATTAATAGAATTTGACTATTAAATTGTGCAACGTGGAAATACGAAATTTCTAAATTTCACGTAAGTAATATAATTGTTATGTTTTTATATAAAAATAATTATTTGTTTATCATTTGTGGCCACGGTGGCTCAGTCGGTAACGCGTCTGACTACCATGCTCAAGGTCCCGGGTTCGATCCCCGGCCGGTTCAAATCCGGGAACTTTTCTAACGGTGGAAGCAGCCCCGGCGCCAACCCAGCGTCGAATAACATGGGTACCTGGGGGAAACCCTGGGGGGTAAAGGCAGTCAGGGGCGTGATGCTGATCACATCACCCCCACTCATGGCCGGATCAAGAAAGTGTGGGGCGTTACCCCCACACCCCCTATACGCCTTCATGGCGTGGTGCTAAGCACAGGGGAGCACTTTACCTTTACCTTTTTATTTGTTTATCATTAGTCAATACATGTTAATACATAAAAGCTCACTCCTGATACCCCTTTCAACAGTTAATTTAGTTTTCTGTCTTATTGATTGATTAATTTAAAATTTTTGGGTGCATCATTACATGTGAAGTGAATATTCTGAAAACTTGGTTGTGTGATTTTAAGTGTGATGTTCAGCTAAAATGTAGTGACCTACTTGCACAAATATTTAGGTACATGAATTCCCCTAATTACTTGATCTGGAAATATTTGGTCCTTGATCTGGAAAGCCTGGAAAAGTCCTGGAATTTTGTTTTTACAAAATTGTAGACACCCTGTCGAAGATTATTGCAAGATATATTGAAGTTGATTATGTAAATTTGAGTTTGAAATTATTATACAATTAACAATTTGACACGTTCTACGAGTTGATTACATGAAGACTTGTAGCATTCACATCATGCATCTAAGGATATTGGGTTCATGGTAAAATAAAAATCAAAGTCAAGTTTTCACTAAGAGAAAAGAAGTATATTTTACTTCTTTGCAAAATAAATACTTATGGGCCTAACATGAAATCCATTTCACTCAAAGAAATAACAGCTTTTTATAATTCAACTTGAGCACTCTTTTAAAACTCCAAAGCTTGAACTAAAAATCAAGACAAAACACAATCGTAATTCCCATGGCAACAGCTCTTACAACTAACTAACTAACTAACTAGCCTTCTTAAACCCGAAGGTTCATGGCTGCAGCAACACAGTCCTTCCATCTTTCCCTATCTTGAGCAAGATCTATATACTCTTTTTCCATCCCTACCGATTTCCCTTAGGTCCATCTCAACGTTGTCCCTCCATCTTCGTCTTGGCCTTCCTACAGGTCTCTTACCATCAGGTTTCCCAACAACAATCCTGTAAACTCCTCTTTCCTCCCATTCGTGCCACATGGCCTGCCCACCTAAGTCTTCTTGATTTAATTATTCTAATAATATCTGGACATGAATAAAAATCATGTAGTTCTAAATTATGTAACCTTCTCCACTCACCTGTCTCCTCATCCCTTTTAGGTCCAAATATTTTCCTAAGGATCTTATTTTCAAATACTCTCAATTTATGTTCCTCTTTTAATGTAAGGGACCAAGTTTCACATCCATATAATACTACAGGCAAAATTACTGTTTTGTATATTTTAACTTTTAGTTTCTTAGATATTAAACGAGAAGACAAAAGTTTATGAAGAGAGAAGTAACATGCATTTCCTGAATTATGCCTACTTTTTATTTCCTCTTTAATATAATTTTCCTTTGTTAATATTACTCCTAAGTATTTGAATTTGGAAACTGGTTCAAACGAGTTGTTATCAAACAGCTCTTACAAGATATGTATATGCAGGTCAGTCACTATCCTGACATTATCAGTGATAGGTCTAGATATGAAATAACTATTGACTAGAACAATAAATATTTGTACAAGAGGAAAGGTAATTAATAATAAATATTAGTGCAATGGGAAAGGACGTGTCAAATTTTTCGTAGATTAATATATCCCGTAACATTTGTGACGTCTGTTTGTAGATGTATTTTGAGTCTGAGTATGTGAAATGTATACTCCGCACCTTAAATTAAATATTTCTTATTCTATTTATACACCGTTTACAATTAGAATTTTTGGATAAATTGGATTCGCACAGACCCTTTATATTGTTAATATATTTGTGTGTGTATGTGAGGTGGTGGTGAGAGGCGGTAATACGTAAGGTTGAAATAGAGAGAACATCTGCTTGTACCCTTGAATTTTTGGAAAGTTCACCTTTAAAACTGGGAATTATACTTTAATTTTATCAAGGTCCTAGAGTGGTCACCCTGAATATATAATTTTACACCTTTAACTTTGCAGTCCATGACACTATCCGTAATTAATATGCATTGTAACAAGGAAAACAATAACATTAAGAGCTTGATACGTTCTTGCAATTACTTCACGCGTTGTATTATTTTACTGTTAATATTAACTTAATAATACTCAGCGGTGAACGATGAGACTCAGTGAAGTACACAGACTCCTCTCAGGTACAGGGATAGTGTTAGGCAAAGACAATATTCACACACAGAGAAATAAAACCACATTACTGCAGTATGTATAAACTGAAAGGGTTTATTCTTTATTTATTGCCATTATAATGCAAATGTACTTGAGACAAAGGCGAGGACTTCGCTTTGTCAATGAATTGACTCAACTAAAACGCATAAACTCAATGCGTGGCTATCGGCAAGCCTATGATCACATAGATCTAGCTTGCGCCCCGAACTACCACACCAAGAGATATGCAATGATAACTGAGCCAATATTTGCTCTTTAGCCTTTTATTTCCAAATTAATCCTTAGGCTAGCTTTATTATTTAACGTAGAATGGTTGCAGTATTGTGCATATCATCAACGCATGGCTATCAGCATACCTATGATCACATAGGCCTAGCTTGCGCCCCGAACTACCATACCAAGCTGTATGCACAACACCGAGTTCTTTTTAATTTTAAAAGCTTCGTCGATCCGTGGCGAAAAAGTGTGATATTTCTTACGCGATATCCTCGCTTTTATACTATTTTTTTTGAGAACACAGATTAAAGTACAGATGAATCACTCACTCACTATCTACAAAAGGATACTATCAACAAAACTGACATCTATACATCTTTAGAAATACAAATTCGTATAGTGCACTCTCGCAAACATGAAGATAACATTAAACTACTCATAATGGAGCATAAAATACAATAAACATTAAACAAAAGATATACATTACAAACAGGGTGCAATATTACATATAATAACGCAACATTTACATGTCCTTTCATAAAAGTATATTATATCAGTAACATATTTTAAAGTTGTGACGTCACATAAAAATATGGATCATATCAAGCAGGTTTCATCACCTGTAATTTTTTAACCAAAAGTAACAAAATTATGACATGGGTAGTTCATTTTATTTGGTAACACTGTATTTGCTGCAATTATGTCCTCGCTCTTCAAAATGGCAGCTGTTCTATAGAATGCAATGGGTAAGCCTACTTATTTTATATATAAGGTAACCAAAAAAGTTCTTGCCGTTCTAGAGCAGTGATAAACAAAGAGCAATACAGTACCTTTAGGTTTCGAAGTAATCTCCATCAGCATCCAACACCTTTTGCCAACGTTCCTGCAGCTGCACAATACCCTGGTGATAAAACTCAGCGGGCTTGGATGCAAAGATGTCCGTGAGTGCGTTCCGCAGGTCTCCCTCATTTGCGAAGGATCTCCCACGGATGTGGTTGTCGAGGGAATGAAACAGGTGGTAATCTGTTGGTGCAAGGTCCGGTGAATATGGTGGATGGCACAGTGTCTCCCAGCCAAGTTGCTGAAGTGTCTCCCGGGTCCTCTTTGCCACATGTGGCTTGGCATTGTCATGCGGGAACAGCACACCCTTGCGATCCACCAATGCCGGCTCCTTCTGCCGCAATGCACGGTCACCCTTCGCAACTGCTGAGAGTAGAGGTCAGCAGTGATGGTCTGACCAGGTGGAAGGAGCTCGTAATGCACCACTTGCCGACAATTCCACCATACAGAGAGCATAACCTTTCGTGGGTGCAGAGGTGGTCTTGAGGTGGAGGAACATGGTCACGTGGCGACACCCAATGTCTGGTACGCCTGGGAGTGTCATAGAGGACCCACTTTTCGTCACCAGTGAGCAAGCGATCAAATATTGGTTTGTTCAAATGCCGAGTGAGCAAGGACAAACAAGCTGTCACTCGTTGTTCCTTGTCGGCTGCCGACAATGTGTGGGGTACCCACTTGCTTAACTTGTATGACTTCCCTATCCCATGCAGGTGCAGTCTGACTGTTTCAGCGGAAACATGGAACCTTTCTACAAGTTCATCACACGTTAGACCACTGTCCTCCTCGATGGCTGCTTTCAGGGCCTCGTCATCCAACACATGTGGTCGTCCACTGCGAGGTTCATCCGAAAGGCTCACATCTCCCGAACGGAATTTCTGAAACCAATGCCTGGCAGTGCGTTTGTTCACGGCATTCTCCCCAAATGCCTGGTAAATGCATCATACAAGAAACACACGCGAACAAGCTGCTTCGATACCTCCATTTCTCTTCGACACTTGACGAGCTATGACTGCTGTGTGTGCGCAACGTGCCTGTATTACTGACAGTCGATGGTCAGACTAACTCCCAATTGCTTGGCAGGCACGTGCGTCATTTCCTTTCCTCTCTGTGAGCGCATGATTAATGGGACGTCAAAAACTGCAAGAACTTTTTTGGTTACCTTGTACAAGGTGTCATTTTAATGGCACCCATGGACTACAGAAAACTATAAAGGATATCAAAATAAACAACTACTGACAACCCAACACAAAATTTGATTGCATCAGTGATGTTACTTCCTGCTATGAATTGGCACATGCCAAGGTTGCAAGGAACACACACATTCTGTGAAAAATGACGTCACTACTACCAACCACATTATGTGCTGTAAAACAAAGTGAGGAACACATTCAGTAACCCAGTGGGAAGTAAACCAGTGATACAAAAATGGTGGGGAAACATGTTCAAAAGGAAGTGGTTATATCGGGGGTTCTCTCTCAACCTGTGTGTCATTTAGTTGCAAATCTTGTTGCCCTGTAGACATGTAGCAGGCCCGTGGTCAGAATTTTATTTTGGGGGCAGGGGGAGCTCATCCCTTATCAGCATGGGCCTTGCCAAAAATATTTGCAGAGGGGTCGGGGAATAGATAAAACTTGATTAGTACAAATAATAATTACAATAGGCAATAATAATAATTGTTATTTTACAATAATAACTATTATAAGTTATTAAAAATATACCAATTTTAAGCCAAATGTATTGTTATTACATAAATGGAGAGACTTTGATACTCGATCCACTGTATCAGTGAATATCTAACTCAATTGTTGTCCATTATTTTTCATATTTTGTACAGTTAGTATACTGAAAATCATAGTTACTGTATTTTGTTATTAACTTTTACACAATCGTACAAAAATGGCTTTTAACAGTTAGTGATAAATTTTATTCATAAAGTGTATATTCTGTGATCTCTCACAAAGAAAACTATAAGTTTTGGAAGCTGTGGATCCATTTCTTCTTTGGATTAAATGGTAGAATATAAGAATATAACCAGGTTCCTCTATTATACACTAAACTTTTATCGATGAAATGCAGTTTTTACTGTAGTTATAACTTTATTTCTGTTACTAACAATAAAAATAAAGTTTAAATTAAATATTTGTAGGATTTTGGGGGAGGAGGCTTCATCCCCCTTAGCCCTCCCCCTGGCTACGTGCCTGACATCTAGAGGTTAGTCCATCCACTTGTCTTTTTGATTCTGGTTGTCTGTGATACACTAAACAGTTGAGAAAATAAAAAATGAACAAACTCAAAATTCCTTTTCTGAAAGTGACAATGCAAAAACTGGTTCATATAATTTCAATACAGAAAAAAATCATTTCCCCCCCCCCCCCCCCATTGCACATGCTATGGTATATGCCAGCCAGGAAGGCACTTTTAGAGTGACCTAGTAGATTACTGGAACCACTTTAGTTACTTCAGTTTCTTTGCCTGTATTTTCATATTTTTGCAAAGATCAAATGCACATTGGGTTGTATCAATAAAGATTAGCAGGTGCTCAGTTTCCACATGAGTAAGTTATCCCTCCCATGGTTTTCAGTCTAGTGACTTCTCATCAGTGGCAGATCCAGAAGTTACAGTTGGGAGGGGCGAATTCGTCGCATACCTCACAGCCGAGAAGCAACTCTAACCTACACTTTCACTTTCTTATATAAACAATATATCGTACTGTAAATATAGGACAGACGGGTGGAAGCATGCATGTAAGATGGGGCAAACATGATGATGACATAGAGAAGGGTTCCCCAAAACAGGGCTATCGGAGCATATAATCAGGAGCGGGCATAAAATTATTGAGAGGGAGGTTATCAGAAAAGAAGGGAATAAATTGAATAGAAATGTTTATGAGGCAGTAAATATTTGCATGTGGAGAAATGTAAAACTTAATCGGGATGATGGTAATTTGGAAGAGGGATGGGTGAGGCTTTTCAAAAAGTGGGACAAAGCAATGGAAAAAGAACCTAACATTGGATTCCACGTTACTCCGGAAGTCGTCAGAGCTGCCGGTGTAGAACGTGAGTTTGTGCTGGAATGGTGACGTAGATGGAGGGGAAAGTAGGAGAGGGATAGAGGGAAAATAGCATTCACCTCTTCTCCGATGGAAGTTGTTTCACCAGTGCCAGCTGTGCAATCGTGCGTGTTTTTATTCTTTTTAAGAGTTCCCGTTTCTAAAGGATCTTAATGGATACAGGTGTTTTTGGATCTAATGGGTCTTTTAAATAGTGAGGTTTTTTAAATTGAAATATGTCAGGACAGTTTTTAAGTGTTTTTAACCCAACCCTCTACCTAATCCTCATATTACACTTTAAAACTCAGCATTGTTTTAGTGCTTAGAAAGAATTGTGAACCTGATAAAGGGGGCAGTCATACCCTGTGAACCTGATAAAGGGGGCAGTCATACCCTGAAACGTCGTTCTTCAACCATTGCATACTCACTTACGTAAGTAGTTTTTTAAACTAATTTTATACTATATTTAGTATTGTTTATACTGTAAATATGAACCAAGACAACTTCCATTCTAGAGATTAGTGTATTTTTTGCAAGTAAGGGGTCCAGGGCTGAAAAAGTAGCTTTTATTGTATGTTGTTTTCATATTTCCTCCCATTGCCACTGTAAACTGAACGATCGGATATGAGGAGTAAAGTGAAGACAAAAGAATTACAACCTATTCTCTCACGTGGTCTCAGATTTGACCACCTTTGAGGCACATTGCACAGTGGTTCAGGTCCAAATTTAAATTGTGGTTTCAGTTCCGATTTGCTTATTATGAGCATAAAGTGGAGTTACAAATTTAAAAAAAATATTCTCGAACCTGTTAAATTTGCTAATGAAAGGCAGAACATGAGTCGTTAACAATAGGTATAATAGTATATTCAAAAACTTGACAGTTGGGAGGGACAATCGCCCCTATCGCCCTCTCCGTGGATCTGCACCTGCTTCTCATGGATTAATTATCAACACTTTTATGACCAGTCAATACACATGTGGGGAGGCAAAATATGTTCTGGTTGCAAATATTGCCGCTGCAGTTGTTCGAACAGCGTTTATACATCATACTGTGTCGGAGACATGGTGTGCATGTAACCGGTGTTGCCACCGGTAACAGCAAACTGTAAAGAATTAAAAAATTGTTTCAATAAAATAACAACATTATTAAATACATTAACGAACAGCATTACCGTTGAGTAGATATTGCAGAGGACATTTTTTTATCTGCAGCCGACAGAAGCAAAGAGGAAGGCCAATCTGCTACCCTGAAGAGGTACCAAGGAGAGGTTGCCAATGCAAGGGAAGAATGGGGGAAAGACTTTGGTGCAAAGTGGGCTTCAGGGTTATTCCTATGTCTGTTAAACAGCCCTTTTACCGTTTAAGATTGCTGGAAACAGCCCAGTGTTGTCACATTAGAGTGGCAGAAAAGAACTAAATCCCTCCTAAAATGGGGATACTATTTCTCTGAAGCAACTAGAGCTAGACTGCAAAGCCAAGGCTGGATTTAACTACAACTGAGACCGGATAGGTAATACAGTTCCTTGGTGCGATTCGTGATTTGGACAAACCTTGCTCCAAGTTGTCACCAGTAGTACATACAACTGTAGTTCCCTTTCACAATTTGACTCCCTGGAGGAGCGGAATTCTGTTGTCAGCTCACCTCGCAAACATCAAACTAACTAACTAACTAGCCTTCTTAAACCCGAAAGTTCATGGCTGCAGCAACACTAGCCTTCCATCTGTCCCTATCCTGAGCAAGATCTTTTCCATATCTACCGATTTCCTTTAGGTCCATCTCAATGTTATCTCTCCATTTTTGTCTTGGCCTTCCTACTGGTCTCTTACCATCAGGTTTCCCAACAAGAATCCTGTAAACTTTTCTTTCCTCTCCCATTCGTGCCACATGGCCTGCCCACATAAGTCTTTTTGATTTAATCATTTTAATAATATTTGGACATGAATACAAATTATGTAGTTCTAAGTTACGTAACCACCTCCACTCACCTGTCTCCTCATCCCTTTTAGGTCCAAATATTTTCCTAAGGATCTTATTTTCAAATACTCTCAATTTATGTTCCTCTTTCAATGTATGGGACCAAGTTTCACATCCATATAATACTACGGGTACAATTACGGTTTTGTATATTTTAACTTTTAGTTTCTTAGACATTAAACGAAGAGACAAAAGTTTATGAACATCAAACTGACCCGAGAAATGTGTGGTTCTTCTTTCCCTTTCCACCTCAATTGCAGACAAACAAAGATGAAGAATGACAAGGCTCGACCACTATATTTATTGGATTTTCACAGTAACGGTTTCATGAGTAGTATTCTTTCTATGAGTGTTTGTGCTAAATAACAGCAGATTAAATAAAAAAGAACGAAATGAACAAAAATCTAAATTGAAGACAGTTTTTTTTTGGGGGTGTGTGATGATAACGTCTAGCAGGCATAATTGTCATACTGATGGGGGATAACACTTTTGAAAAAGTCATGCCGCATCACTGTACCGTGTGTTTAAAATGTTTAAGATAATCTAGAAATCTGCTCACGTGACATGTAGTCTGTGGGCCTTTTATTGAATGCAAGGAACATGAAACTACCTGAAGTTTGTCAACTTTGTCAGGTGTATGGAGAACATGCCCCACACAATTCAATGGTACAGAGATGTATGCAAATCTTCAATGAAGGATGCAGAAATGTGCATGATGATTGCAGAGTAGCTGGTTATGTGTGGTGCATACAGTTGAATTGAAGATTCCAGAGAACAGACAATTTAGCATTATATTATTTTTCCCTGTGATTTCCACAAATTTCATGGCCACTTCTTCATGAAATTGTGTCTAACAAACTTCACAGTTTCAGAAATGGCATGCATGCTAGGTGCTGAAGAAGCTTATGGGAAAATACAGTGAAATGGCACATCAGTGAATAAATCCTCTCGCCACAACATATGCATATACTTGTGCCCACATGGTTTGCATATTGTTGTAATCCTGTTTTACCTGGGATCTGAGGTCACAGGGAAGTTTCAATTATACATTTAGGTAGAGCTTAATTGTATCTGTTGGCTGAACCTGCTCCGATTAAGAGAGTAGAGATATGGAAAGTTGAATGTAAGGTTATTTACGCTTGTTCATACCTGGCAGGTGTGTGATGTTCTTGTCCTGATGCTTCTTGCAGACCGAATTGTGACAGGTGCCAAGGTTCTATCCTGCGACCCTTGGCTCACCAAACCGAGCAATCCCGTGCGACTCGTTGCATGCTAGGCAGCCGTAATTCCGTGTTCCGTCGTCGTAGTTCAGTAGTGTTAATGTGTTGTAGAGTAATCAAAGACTAAATATCCATGTGAGCGTCGATGATAAAAGTAATTCAAAAGAGCGTCGATGATAGGTGTAGTTCAAATGAGAGCGAGCTCAGGGAGTGAGCTGTCTTTTATAATCTTAGGCTTCGAAAGGTTGTTAAACCTTTTGAACGTGCTAGATCTTGTTTTGATCGACGCGTTTGCTTTTCAGTTCCTTGTTTAACGAAAGTTACAAGTTAGCGCGTTCTTGGGATCACCCGCTGGTCGGACAATTCCAGGAAATAAACAAGCATGAATATTACCATGACGAGGTTTTCTCGGTTTAATAATCTCCATATCTCTACAATATGTATGATATGTGTTTAAGCATCTGCTCATTTTCTGACAATGTATACTTTTGCATTCATGAAGTAGGTGCTCTTTGTCTGAGCAGGTTCTGAATGTTATTAATACAAGCCAGTATATGTAAATTTGGCTAGAAAAGGCTATTTTAACCACTGTCTTTTTAATAGTACATCTGTAGATTACACAATTACTATTGATGCTGTTTGTACATTTATGGGAGCTTTCAGACTGAGGAGAGAGTGACAAGCTACAAGTAATTAGCAACATGGACTTCACACCAATGTGGAGCCGTTCAGTCTGTAAAGAAGTAATTCACAAAAGTACCAACAAAATGAGGCAACACAGTCCATAGTGCAACCTTCAATAGAAGTCAATTCTAGAGAAGAAGGGGGAAGGAAACATTGACGGCCAAGGACACCTGCAGGGGAGGCACAGAGGAGCAATTGATCCCTTCAATTTCAGATTTTATGCAAATAAAAATACATTTCATAAAATTTTCTTGCTTGCTTCGCTTGCAATACCTGCTTTTCTAATTTTCGTCGTGTGCCTCCCCCATGGCGGTAGCGTCATTGCCTTGTAATCAAGGGGTCCCAGGTTCGATACCCGGTGGAGGCGCATAGTGGTTCGGATCCCACTTTAAACTGTAGGTCCAGTCCCCATTAGCCTTACTGTGCATAAAGTGGACTTAAAACACCAAATCAAATCAATCTAATTTTCGTCAAGTTCAGAGCAGTAGCTGGGGACAGCAGGAGTTTTGCCCTGAATGCCGAGCGATCTAAATGAAAAAAAAGTTGTAAAATAGAGAGTGCTGTGGCATCTAGTGAAATTATTTGTGCTCTATTAAATCAATATTGTTTTCAATTGCAAAAATTGGATCTAAAAATTTTCTTGCTCGCAATACAATTGTTTTCTGCAATGTAATGTATTTAAATAATATGTGTTGTATAAACTTTGAATATGTACACAATTTAGTGTTAGCATGTTGCATATGTATTTTCTAATTTTATGTCGCTCCATGTGTCATAGTATGTGTAAAACATATGTTGTACAGTCAACGACAAAGGTAATGGTAGGCAAATAGTAATCACTAATTTCATTACTTTTTTATTCTACATCCTGCGTTGTTTTAAGGAATGAAACTATGTTGGTTTGAATCAGGCATTGTTCTCTACTTATTGACGTCTTTATTTCAATTCATTGTCATCACATTGTGTAATATAGACCGAATGAAAATGGTGGTGGACAATTTGCCTACTGTTCTTTCGCTGTTGGATGTACATGAAAGTTACATATGTTATATGTACAAAAATAATTATCTTCGGAATGCATTTATCATTCATATTCTGCCATTCTAAAATACAGTTTGTGTGCTTGTTTTCCATTATTAGCTAATGTGAAATTGACAATGTTGAAAATATATTTCAAATAGTTTGTTCCAAGCAAATGCTTTAGCACCGACTTCTACCCCCTTTTTGCGTAATTTATGAGGATAATAACGTCTTTGATACTACTATTACTACCACCACTACTACTACCACTAGTAATAATAATAACAATGCCATTATTAATGTTATTATTATTATTGTTGGTACGTTTATCCTGGTACTTGCCCCCTCCCCACACAAAAAATTGTGGTTGCGTCTCTGAACACAGTGCACATTATTGAGGAAACCACATAGTCTCACATGAGCAACATGTACAGCTTGTAATTTGAGTTTGAAAGCACCCTGTGCTTGTGGAAGGACTTGGCACTCCCAAATTCAATTGGACACATCAAGTTAGGTAAGTAAAAATAAATAACTTTGAACTTATATACAAAAATGACATTTATTATCAATACCACTTCAATACACGCACACAAAATTATCATCATTCATTACAACATCCATATAAATTTAATAAAAAATAATACAATTTTTGGAGACAAAAGTACCAATGCCAATTCCAACCAATACACACACTTGAAAAATCATAATACAAAATAGTTCAAAATATTTACAGATGTCAGTGTGTGTGTTTCCATCTGATATTTTCAGATACCAGTACCACTGATATCCATCAATACATTGGTATCAACTCAGTCCTAGATACATCAGCTGATAACTAAGTGTGTTCGGATCACAGGGATTGGTAATAATAGTAGGAAATTTGCTAATTTACTAATTCGATGCTTAGCATGTTACTAGATTCACCTTACAAAAGTTTCTCAATTATGACTATCCTTACAATATAGAAATAATTAAACTCTGAAGCTACACTACAATTCAAGCCAATTGCTAGTGAAACGAAAAATAATACATTTATTATTTTAAAAACCAACATTTCAGCTTTACTCAAAAGCTCAGACTTAAATAATTTTATATTGTATTGTACCAGAGACCATCAATACTTTTTTTTTTTAAAAAACAATTAGTTTGCCAATGATTAGAAGACACATTAAAATTTGTTGGACAGTGCACTTTTATTTATTGATAACTAAATTTGTGCATTTTTACCTTTGTGAACAATAAATGCTGGGTCAATCCATCTGTCCATAACAATTAATCAATATTTTGAAATTATTTACGAAGTTGATGGAAAAGTTAAAAATTCTATTCTGAAAAACTGTATATTTAAAAGTAATCATTGACAAGCTTAACTACAGTTTTTATACATAACTTTAGTTCTATTTTTGTATCATGTATTTCCTCATTTCATGTCAACAGAACCTTTGCAATATGCTACATTTCGAAATTCTATATAAATAAATATTAACAAACAGCTACAAACCTTGCTTTACAGTAGAACTAGCTCTTTCTTGAGTAAAAATTTTTCTATGATCACTTTTAAAGCAATAACAATATTCTTACCAAATCAGGTAGTCTAACTCTACAGCAAATACAAAGTTCTGAATACATAATTCATTGCAACTATATCAATTCATACCTGAAATTCACTGTAAAATATACTCACAATTCAAATAGGAGACACACACAATGTTAAGATAGCTGTCATTTAATCACAAAATTCACTTTTCACAATACAATATTCGCACAAAATTGAAAGTTGTGCATTTTGTATTCCCTGCAGATTATCCTCACTTCCTTAAGAACACATTCGCTCCTTTTCTTACAGATATTTGATATGTAAGTGAATCTGCCCTGCAGACTACCGTAGTCCAGTGCAAGATTGTCGCACCCTGTTTTCTCAGTTCAAAAATTGGTTTATAACCTTTCGTCACGTAATTGTTGCATCAGTGTGTCAGATAACGAAATAATGGTAGCGCTGCAGTGTCTTTGGACACAGAAGATTATTTTTCGTAAGTTCGTATTTCGCAACACTTTAGTAAATCCAGTGTAATATTTCCACTATAATGCACAAATCGATAACAAATAATGAGTTAACTTTTCTATTCAGACCGGAAAAATGTTAGCTAAACTCACAAATTTCAAAAAATTATGTGAGTTGATTTGAACTATTGACTTTTAACGTATATTCATGAAAATCCATGCATTATAATCTTGCACAGTTTTCTTTTAAAGCTTAATGGTCACACCCCACTGTTTTGCAAAAAAAAATTGTCATAAAATCTGTGAAGATTATGTGGTGAAATATGGGAATAGTTGCCCTTTACAAGAATGATATTGTAAGATGACTCCAAGTATTTCTAAATATTCTGCTGATAAACTCCAATGGTGACATGATCAAAACATTAGATTCCTCATGATCTCTTCAATAATAAGATATGAAAATTCTTTTTAATAAAAATTAGGAATAGACTGATGGGAAATTTCTGCTGATCTTACATAAAAATTACAGATGTTCCATGAATAACCTGAATACTTCATTCTCCTACTCAATCCAGGAGACTTGTTATATTTTTGTATTCATTAAAATACAACAAACTGCTAAAATTCTGCACTAAATTACAGCCTATGAGGTTTGTCCACAAATAAATTACACTTTGTAAATAGCAGGTCAATGTATCGACACTTACTATCCTGCTACTGGAGCTGCATAATGGTAGAAGTAATATTCCATTTGTTGTGTCACTCTGCTTTATTTTTATTTTGAGCCTGTAAGGGTTCAAGTGAGGGAGTGTTCCATGCCTGCAACAATTTTCCGAGGCCTGAAATGTAGGCAAACAATAGATGGATGCTGCACCATGAAAATGGCATGACAAAGCATAACACAACTATTGTAGTCTAGGTTTCCCCTATTCTCCTGATTTGGCACCTGTGTACTGTTTTCTATTTCTGAGGGTGAAATCCACCCTGAAAGGATGTCTGAAGATTATAGATCACCATGGGACCTGCAATCTAATCACACAAAACATGTACTGGAATGCATTTTGGAACGGTTTGTTAAGAGTGAAGGGGATTACTTTGAAGGGGACAAATCTGATTAAGCTCTAGGAGAAGAAAAGAAAAAGTAATAAATAAATAAATAAATTGAAAGTTCAGAATCTTTTTGTGTCCCATCACCACAGTTTTCTAGCTTTCAAGATTAGAGTTTGCTACAATTGCTTCTAACTAGGCCCCAATTGTTCTCATGATACTGGACCAACATCGACATTTTTGAAGCACAAATTGAGAATCAAACCAAAGGTCAGAGTGCTAACCACTAGTCTATGCAGGAGCTCTCTAGAAATTTTGGATTAATAAAATTAACGAGGGTACTCACTGACCTGGAATGGTCATATTAAAAATGGCTTGGATTGATTTGGTGTTTTAAGTCCACTTTATGCACAGAAAGGCTAATTGGGACTAGACCTACAGTTTAAAGTGGGATCCGAACCACTATGTGCCTCCACTGGATATTGATTATAAGGTGACGACGCTACCATTGCACCATCGGAGAGGCCATATTAAATATGGTTCTTGTACTTGCAGCCAATATGGATTTTTCACATATTTATAAATCTTAATTTGATAGAAGTGTTAATAAGTCAAAGAAATCCCTAAAAACATGGTATATCTAGCTATCAAAGAGAAAAATATCCTATAAACAGAGTTAAAGCAAGTAAAAACATTGCAGAGTGGTCTGGTAATCCACTTTAACAGACCTAGAAAACCTGGACAAAGTTAGGATGTTTGTTTTGGTCCAATGAGTTGGAACGGCTATATTGCACCAATACTGATAGAATGCTGGATTACTCAATTTGTCCTATCTCTAATTAAAATTAGCTTTTGCAACAACTCAAACCTATCACACGAAGCAGACGAACTGGTTACACCAGCGCCCCTAGCGGTAAGTGAGGAAACAACAGGAACCGGAAGCCAACCCAACAGTGAAGCATCAAGTTTCCCACGTGGATGGTGGCCTTAATTAATAGAACATTTACAAATAAGTTTCGCGGAAATCTTTTTAGGACTCACTTGCATCTTCTAATTATCAATCTTGTTTTTTATTCCCTCCAACATGAATAAAATTATATAGCCAATGTGGTAACATTGATAAATGTAATTACCTTATGGAATATCTTCCCCCCCCCCCTGCCCCTACATAGTCTATATGCAGGGCTCGAAAAATCCTGGTCGCCATGTTGACTAAAAATTTCAGCTTGGCAACTGTCATCTTTTGCCGTAATATTGTCATTTTTTAAGTTTCAGTGTACGGAAATTTGAAGATTCTAAGTTCAAATTGCAGTAGAGCGTAAGTTAGCAAATTATTTTCTTATCAACGTTGGGAACATTCTATAGAATCAGTAACAATTTCTTACTCCCCAACCCACCATTTCCTACTTTCTCCCATGATTTAGCAATGTTTTGAATACAGTGATGCTCAGCTTATAGATTGATTGATTTGCTTTATTTTACTTCGCTTTTTGTACCACTTTTGGCTAATTTGCAAAGATGGTGATGATTGATGTGAAATTGATGAATGGACACTCACAAACATCCAAGCCAGTCCGGGATTTGAAACTGGGACCCCTGGCATTGTAGCGCAATGTGCTAACCACTCCGCCACAGGGGCTGGCTCAGCTTCTTATAGCATCCACAATTACTAGTAGGTGGTTTCCTGGTGCCTGATTTTCGGAGCTTGCGTCTAGCTCTGAGGAAGATTTTTCGAGCACTGTCTATATGTATATGTTTCATCATCCCAGAAATTTAGTAACCTGCCTTATTAATTTCTCCAGAAAGAAATAAAAATAAAGGACAAAAAACTGAGGCACCTAGATATATTGTGGGCTGAGTAAGATGAACTTACCAGTTACTTGTAATCAACCAAGATCACACACAGACTGGTATATTTTATACCATGCAAGAATCTCCACTGCTATGGATTGTTGACAATGACAAAGGATTATCTTCTTAACACCTTCAAGATGGATTCTTTGACAAAACACACCCATAAATATAGTTGTCTCGAGATCAGTTTCTTTCTACTGCTTTCCTTCCGTTAATTGTACAGTAGAATCTCTGTTACATTTTCCAGGGGGGCGCTGCTACAGAAATTTAATGTCTGAAAATTTTGTAATATGTTGGTTTATTGGGATTATGAAGGTAAAATGTAGAAATCACAAAAATGCAGGGTCTCCTAAAATAATGTACACACAGTCTGATTTATAAATACAATTAGGACTAAGCTTATACCATTGATTGATTGATTGAATGAGTTTGGTTTCAAGTCCACTTTATGCACGGATAAGCTAATCGGGACTGGACCTACAGTTTAAAGTGGGATCCAAATCACTGTGCAATGTGCCTCCACAGGTATCAAACTTGGGATCTCTTGATTACAAGGCATCAATGTTACCACTACACCAGAAAGAAGGCTTTGAGCTGATACCAATATCAATCCTGATACTCCAAGCGATTCCCATGCCAATATTTGCAAATTGAAATAATTTAAAGTACTTCAGAACATTTATAAATTTTAATATATTTTTTCAACGTTTTGTTTCAAAATATTCATAATTTCATGAGATAATTATTTACTCACAAAACTAATTTCTCTCCTCTATGCTGTTGCCAAAATAATGAAAACTATGCATTTGTGCATTAATTTCAGGACATTTGAATTTCACGAAAGTCACTTAGCATTTTTGCAGGTTTCGTGAGATAGTTGGACTCTGGTTAAGTATTAGTCGGTGATTAAATGTCAACAGTTACAGTCCAATACTGATTCCACCAGTATTGGTTGATAATGATACTCAGTCCTAAGTGCAATGTTAATAAGATGATCTTATGATCAATGAAGACGAAGGTTGAATCTTTTTAAGTTATTCCAAGTGTGTTTCAACTAATTGAAAATGTGAAAGAATGGAATTCCAAATATCACAGGTGACTTTACTTCATATTTGGCCAGTCCATCTGTTTGGCATATTTTCTTCAAAATACATTCCCATCATTACAATGTTAGTGGGGAAGAGCTCTTTTTTGCTTGAAGTAGTACTCTTCTTGAAGTCATGATATTATGAAGTCCTTTAGCAAGTAAGAATGTGTATACATTTTTGGGGACACCCTGTGTAAAATCAAGGAACATAACATTGGGGTCCACCTGTACCTGTACTTCACAATCAAACACAGTCTCAAAGTGAAGGGAACCGTTTGGTAATTGTCATTACTGTACAACTAATCAGCGTCAGAAACTCATTAGCCATCCGTAATGTACAGTATGGCAAAGTTAATACATATAGAGCATGTTAATAAGACATATGGAAACATGTCTTGCCTAGAAGCATCTGTAACCAGTATGCAAGATTCGCATACATACTGTTGAATCTGGCATGCAAAGTTCAAAGTTTCTAGCTTTGCAACCGAGTTTGAAGCATCTCCATCTTTCCCCAACAGCAGCCATCAGCCTGCATCAAAAGCACACTCCTGCTCTGTGGCAGATGTGATGACTAGATTACGTGAAGCATGACCCTTTCTCATATCACGTTGCTGCAACACATGCCAGTGTGTTATGAGGTGAATATCTGATGCTCAGCAAACTTGGACATATCGATGAGTAAGTAGACAATAGCTGAGGGGTAGAGTTCTCGGAATCCCTGTAAGAAAGGCACAAAATAACTAGTGGAAAACCACCAACAATTACATGCACCATTACCCTACATGTCAAACAATGCGTAATAGTAACAACAAATATGAAGGTTAAAAACAAGCAGCAGATGCGGTGTTATTTTGTACTGTTTGTCTTTTCAGCCCTGGAATCAGTAAGTGTCTAGCACCAGACCCGTAGCCAGAATTTTATTTCGGGGAGAGCTCATCTCTTATCAGCATGGGCGTGAGGCCATAGATAAAACTTGATTAGTACAAATAATAATGTCAATAATAATTATTGTTAAGTCTCATAATCTTTCTATGACGAGACTAGGCAGACAAGACTTCCCCGTTCCTATGTGTCCAAATGCAATAGCTCTACAAAGTTCCCAAACCTAAATTCTCCCTCAAAATTTTAGAGCCACCGCACTTTGGACTCACCCGTCAAGCAACGCACGGATACGCAGCATTGTGATTGTTCTCGTGAGATCATCCCTTTAAAGCTCCAAGTTAAAAAAAATCAACGTCCAAAGATAACACATATGGTGACCAACCGGTTAGAATGAACAGCTCTGCGAATGAATTAAGCTCACCCCTAGCCCTTACCTTTAACTTACATTCCTGCAGGCATTTAGAAAGAAAAACAAAACAATTAATCTACACTGATGGATGAAATTCGTAAACTCAAAGAAGTTCAACTATTTCGCTTAACCGGAGGGTGGGGGGGTGGGGGGGGGGAGTATGCTAGCTTTCCGTACACCCCAAGCCAGAACAGCAGACTTGAACATGAAAACCCTTGCTGAAATAGAAGTTCAGCTTATTGCCCTAGGAGACCAGAGCAAGATGAACCTTCCCATCCTGAAAGAAATATTATGATTAACATGATACCATTTAAATTACACTAAAGCATGCATGGATACAATTTGTTGATTCGGAGTCTTTGACGACAACTATTTATTTACATCAGAACGTAAACAAACTTGTAACTGACAATATAAGTATTCTTCTCATATACCATGTGACAAGTACGCATTATTATCTTTCCTACCGGAAAATTATAAAGTTTCATGTACTGGCATTATATTATTAAAAAAAAATCAATACTGAATCATTCATCTAAAGTTTTGACGTAAAGACAAACGTCTGAGACCTATAACATTCTTTTACGACTGATTGTAAATTCCACAACGGTTCTTATTTCTTTTATTCAATATGGCTGCCTAGGACGCCAAGTTTCCCGCCGAAACTCAATACAAGGAAAGCACACGAATTATGGCCATTGTTTGACACACGGATGCTAGCATTAATATATTTGAGAAATAACTTTTTGTATAGTTCACGATCCTTCCCGTTCATATAACTGTGATGCAAGAAATGACAGCAGATTATTACTTACAGGACAGCTGACATCGGGGAAAATTCCGTCATCTTTAATTTAATATATCCATTTTTAGACACCATGGAGGGTAAATACTCATCGGAAATTTTGAAGAACAGTCCTTCATTAACAATTTAAGGCAACTGGATTCACTTATCACTTCCGATTATGTTCGATTTCCATTGATGCTTATTACAAATTCTTTCACATCCGCGAAAGCTTCTTCCTTCTCCCGGACCGAGTCCCCGAACAGTTCCGCCGATCCGATTCCCACTATGTCCATTCCACCGCTTATGCACAGGCAACGGGTTCGATGACCTGTTCTTCGAACCAGTTCACTTTTATTGCGCATTCTTCCGGTGTTGACGAAAGCTTCTCTTTTGTTGCAATTTCGCAAAGTACGTTACTATTGCGATACATTTTAAATGTTCATAATCTATTTTGGAAAACATTATTTTTTGTTGTATACACAATCCAATCTTATATTTTTATCGCTTATACAAACATTCGTGCTAAATTTTCACAAAGAGTACCTTCAGGCCATCTATTATCAAATCTTTGTATTAATGTTCGGTTCAATATAAATTTAGCACTCAAATGCCATCTATGGGCAGTTTCGGCACAATCGGCCTTAATTTACATTACAAATGTCACAGTCATGACAGATATTGTCATAACAATAATAAGTATTATAAGTTATTAAAAATATACCAATTTCAATCCAAATTTATTGTTACATAAACGGAGAGACTTTGCTACTCAATCTACCGTATCAGTGAATATCTAACACAATTGATAATTGTTATCCATTATTTTTCGCATATTTTGTAGTTAGTGTACTGAATATCATAGTTATTGTATTTTGTTATTAACTTTCACACAATCTTTCAAAAAAAGGCTTTAACACTTAGTGGTAAATTCTAGTCATAAAGTATATATTCTGTGATTTCTCACAAAGAAAACTATAAGTTTTGGATGCTATGGATCCATTTTTTCTTCGACTTAAATGGTAGAATATAAAACTATAACCTGGTTCCTCTATTATACACTAAACGTTTTTCGATGTAATGCAGATTTTACTGTGATTATAACTTTATTTCTGTTATTAACAATAAAAATAACATTTAAATTAGATAGTTGTAGGATTTTGGGGGGAACTTCAGTCCCCTTAGCCCTGCTCCTGGCTCTAGCACACATTGTAAGTAGGTATTTAACTAAACATGACAGAACTTTCATCAAATCATATGCTGATATTGAAATTTTTGATGTCAGCATAGAAAATGAACAAGCACACACACAAAAAGTGTTGTTTTAGTCCTGTACCTTTTGCATTTTTAAATTTTAGAAAACTTGCATTAAAAGAAAAAAATTGGAGATAATGTAATTTTTTTTTATTCTCTTCACCTGCATGTTGATCATGAGCTGGATCTGAAATTGTGCCAATATTAAAAAATGAAACAACAGATTGCATTACATTTTCTTCTTGCTTGTTACCTGAAGGATATTCATTTAACTGCTTACTTTACAAATCAATTTCCAAAATTCGGTCAGAAATTTTGGAATTTTAAAAATCCCATTTTTTTGTTCTACATTGTATGCTCATTACTAAGAATACATATCTTACCTGAAATATATGTAAGAAGATAGAATGTATGTACAAGGTGTACAACTTTGCTTCCGCCGTGTTTCCCCAAAAATATGACGCTGTAATGAAAAACATTGCTTACCCAGGCATTATTCAAAGTATTGTCCATCGCTGGCCACTACTTTCTCCCATCTTTCGGGCAGCGTACAAATGCCGCGTCTAAAAAATTGTTCATCTTTGGAGGCGATCCACGAATCGATCCACTTTTTGACTTCTTCATAAGATCGGAAGTGTTGGTCAGCCAGTTCATGAGCCATTGATCTAAACAGGGAGCAATGTCTGGAGAATAAGGCAGGTGGGGTAGGACGTCCCATCTTAATGTTTCCAAGGACGTTTTCACCACTTTGGCAACGTGGGGTCGTGCGTTGTCATGCTGTAAAATCACTTTGTCGTGCCTCTCGCTGTATTGCGGCCGTTTGTCCTTCAATGTTCGGCTCAAACGCATTAATTGCGTTCGATAACGAGCACCTGTGATTGTTTCACTTGGTTTTAACAGCTCATAGTACACGATGCCGAGCTGGTCCCACCAAATGCAGAGCATGATCTTGGAGCCATGAATATTCGGTTTGGCCGTCGACGTGGAAGCATGGCCGGGATATCCCCATGATTTTTTTTGCATTTTGGGTTATCGTAATGAACCCATTTTTCGTCCCCGGTCACAATCCGATGCAGAAATCCCTTCCGTTTTTTGCCTCTGAAGCAACTGTTCACAAACACACAAACGCCGTTCAACGTCTCTTGGTTTCAGCTCATACGGGACCCACGTTCCTTCTTTCTGAATCCTACCCATGGCTTTCAGACGTTTTGAAATGGCTTGCTGTGTCACTCCCAATGATCGTGACAATTCTTCTTGAGTTTGATGCGAGTCTTCACTCAGCAATGTCTCTAATTCTGCATCTTCGAAAACTTTCTGTCTTCCACCACTATGCCGGTCTTCGATGTTAAAGTCACCTTTCTTGGAAGCGTTGAAACCACTCACGATAGGTTCTATCACTTATAGCGTCCTCACCATACGTAGTGGAGAGCATTCGATGAGCCTCAGCCGCAGTTTTCTTCATATTGAAACAAAAAAGTAGAACCTCCCGCAAATGGCGAGAATTTGGCTCGTACACTGACATTTTCAATCGCGAACAACTTCACGATGCACACACCACTCGACTAATGTTTGAATGGGGTTATCTTGACAGAGGTCCAAGCTAACTGCGTGACGTCTGCGATCTGCTTCTTTCGACCGCTACTTCCTGTTGTTGCCACCTGTCGGAAAACGGTGGAAGCAAAGTTGTACACTTTGTATATAAAATGTATGTTTTATTATCCAGAGTTAACTCGGGCTAAACACACATGCACGAAAAATGTTCATTTTTCATGAACATGATGTAAGAAAACTTATTTTTACAAAAAGTTTGTAATGTACTACCTCTAAATCTACATATATAAAAACGGATGTATTTGGTATGTGTGTGGGAGTGTATATTTGTTTGTTCCGACATAACTCTCAAACGCCTGGAGCAATTTCAACCAAACTTGGTACACGTATCACTTGCAATCTGGCACCCATCGGGGTGGGGTGGGAATGGGTGACATGTAAAAATAATCGAGAGCCACCGATATTAAATTCCGCACAGACATCCATGACACTATGCAATCCGCATGCACAACGATAAGTGTTTCTCGGGTTGTTTAACATTCAGGCTGTGTTGCGAATGGAATCCATAGTTTTCGTGACACTCCCAATGCAGTTCAACTCCAAGTTCATCATCTATCGGCATGGGGAGTGAGAGGGGGTGAAAAATAAAATGCCACAAATGACCTAGATTAGTGTCGAATGCATAGTTTTCGGAGTCGCTAAGCTAATTAGTGACATTCACGATCACATTTAAAATTAGTTACATTTTACACTATAGTTAGAATTCATTATTTTCCTGTCTAATACAAGATTGGGATAAATAAATACCTGGGTAACGCTGGGTAATCAGCTAGTATTGAATATATGAAACGAATGTTTAAACAATTCAGTTGGCTCACACATAAACATTATGTGTAATGTATATATACTGAACAAATTTTATCCAGAGTATACTCGGGCTAATGAAGGATATACGTTATCATCATAAAAATGTACACATAATATCTTGCCTTTAAATGTTGTACATATGTTTTTAAAATCTTACAAATTGCAGTTCATTCTGAAATTATTAGATATTAGATAGGCACAGTTGTGAACTCTGAAGTGTGGAGCTACACGTAAGGGAACATTGCAATCTGGGCAGCAGTAACGTGATTCCCAATCTTCTTGCCTTTGGCATCTCACACTCTGCTACACATAGTAAAGTGCTGCTGCCAAGCGGCCATTTACTGCACTTCCCAACAGAGTCTCTCTCATGCGTTTGTACCGGATAAAAAAATTGATGCATATAATTAGAAACTGAACTACCTCATAACATTAAACACAATCTTCTGATATGGCCAAATTAAAAATAATCATTAACTGCAGGGACGTGGGACACATGGCATGCAGCCACAAAGAAACATAAATGGTAATAATGTGTTGAGAAAACTTACTTAGCCGAGCAGAGTCCTTTCTTCACTTCCCACAGTCTCACGCTGCTATCCAAGCTACAAGATGCTAAAATTTCACCATCAGGACTCCACGTCAAATCCACAATAGTGTCGGAATGTCCTCGTAACTCATGAAGCAAACTTCCAGCAGCCAAATCCCACACTCTCACACGCTTGTCATCACCTGAAATCAAATGTTCATCAACATCCAATAACATTATTACTGATCAGATCACACTACAGAGTGAATCAACTCAGTACACAGATTGGCAGCTCTAAGAAAAAGTATATCAGGTTTTCAAGATGAATTCAAGGTTAAAAATAACTTTTTTATAATAAAGGGGGGGGAACCCCCTGAAGTAAGCCCACCTTCACCCACATGCATTGGAGGGTATGTGCTTACTGTCCTGGTGCCTTTAAATAAACCAGGACGTCAGTTTCTTTGAATTTGAACAGTATCCCCCACCTTTTCCTCTTTTCTGTTCTGTTTATTGTTTAAAATATACAATATACAAGGGTCGTTCAAGGTTGACTGGGATTTTCGTACGTAAAAAAATCGATGAATAGCCGGATCATGATGAAACGTGCGGGTGACGTAATGTATTCCTTAGCGAGTAACTAGCACCCGGCATGATGTATTTCGTGCATGCGCAGCAGTTGCAGCGAACATGGCAGCAAGCAGTGTGTCTGTGGCTGTGGAGCAGCGGTGTGTAATCAAATTTCTCGTGAAGGAGAAAGTGAAACCAGCTGAGATTTTCAGACGATTGCAAGCACAGTATGGTGAACAAACAATGTCGCAGACAAGAGTGTACGAATGGTATGAGCAGTTTCGCGAAGGACGGGAGCTGGTGACAAATGAAGCGCATGGACACATTCGCCCGACTACAGTCACACCAGTGAATATTGCACGTGTTGAGCAAATGATTCTTGAGAACCGGCGAGTAACAGTGCGGGATATTGCCCAGTATTACTCCACAGTATTACTCCATTCGCAAGAAAAGACCTGGGATGTTGTCTGGAAATGTCATTCTTCTCCATGACAATGCTCGCCCTCACACGGCCAATGTGACAACAACAACTCTGGCCGACATGCGCTGGGAAGTTCTGCCCCATCCCGCCCTACAGCCCGGATTTAGCCCCCAGTGATTATCATTTGTTTGCACCCCTTAAGGACCATCTGGGAGGGAAGAAATTCACGACAGACGAAGCACTGCGGAGCGATGTCCTCCAGTGGCTACGACAACAATCAAGTTCTTTCTACGCCAAAGGAATTCGGGAGCTGCCAGAACGATGGCAACGGTGCCTCGGCATGCACGGAGAATACTTTGAAAAAATGACATAGTTTGGTGTTTCTTCTGCTACCTATTTCCTCTGCAGAAATAAGTCCCGGTCATCCTTGAACGACCCTTGTACTTTATGCTGTGATATTTTGTTGGAAAAATTCCCATCTGAAATCACCCACCCTAGGAAATTGAACCCAGTCTCCCCATAGCAGATAGATGCCCTGCCAACCAGACCACTGTTCATTTTTTTGGGGGAGGGGGAGTAGGCATAGTTAAAAAAAATCCAACATTCAGGATTATTCATGATGGATGCGGTAAACGTGGTTTAGAATTACTTACATGAAATTTCATATTTCCATGTTGCACAATTTAATGGTTATATCCTATTAATTTCGAAAACTCTCTGTCTTTATTCACTAAGAGTACAGCATCTGGAGCGGAGATGTGCATGAAGACAGAGAGTCTTCGAAATTGATAGGATATAACCATTAAATTGCGCAACCACGTGGAAATACGAAATTTCAAAATTTCACGTAAGTAATTCAGGATTATGTGTCAATTCAGGAATTTATCTAGATAGGAAATGTTCAAGCTTTTGCAACACTTGTGCATACAATTTCACCCTGATGTAATTCTTTTGGATTTTGGCAAACTTCTTTAAAGTGATACTTGTGAAGTTTACAGATAAAATTCAAGGTTTGCAAGGTGACTTTTCCAAAAATAATTGATGAATCTCTCCCTTATCTCCTTGACATCCAAAATTAAGCAATCACCTCAACTGAATCATTTTTAAACTAACAACAATGGTCAATTAATGTAAGTGTTTGTCAATTACCAGTTTTGAAATTTAAGAAGATGCAGACTCTGCCCTTGAAATCTAATAACCAATTACCCTTGGGACATCCAACAAATCCACTCATGGAGGAATCAGTAAACGGCTACCATCCTCCTTTTTTTGCTATGTGAAAAAAGTAACCACTCCCTAGTATATGAATGAAATAAAAGTTAATTTGAGCTAGTGTGTGGTCGCCTTTTTAAAAAAAGGTGGAAAAGTGCATTTTGAATAAAATATGGTCATTTTTCACAATGTTTTCTTATGTGAAGAAAATTCACACGTTATTTGTTCAAATGTCATAAATCTATGCATAATTTCCGTAATTTTGCCCTGTTTGGCAATTAAGCATTTAAAGATTTGGGATTTCATAATCATTAAAAATTACCAACCATTCCGGGGGATTTTGGAATCACCTTCTAGACAGCACAATGCTCCATGTACATATAAGTTACTGTAAAAGATACATAACAAAGCACATACCTCCAGATGCAATGTATTTCCCATCAGGACTGAAGACCAAGCTGTAGACTCCACCACGACCACTCGTGAACACTCGCACCAGCTTCCCATCTGACACAGACCACAAACGAACAGTTCTGTCAACAGATCCAGTAGCCAGGTACATACTGTTTGGATGGAACTTGACACACTGAAAGAAAAAAAGTAAAAATACAATAGATAAAATGTTCAACATACGTGAAAATAATAACTGAAAAAATATTATTTGTTTTTTAAACTTCATTATTAATAGGGCTGAGCCCATACCCCTTTAAACCGATACCGATGCCGGTACTCTTGCCGACTTCCACCGATACCGATACTTGAAAATTAAAATTTGTTCAAAATATTGATGAATATTGGTGTGTAAATATTCTTCTCCAATTATATGCATCAATTAAGAAATTTGCTTTAGAATATTCAGGAATTGCATCAGAATATTAAAATAGATATAATGTAATCAAAAAATATAGTTTTTCATGCAAAATTGGTGCAAAATAAAAGGAAAGCTTGAATTTTGCATCATTTCCAGCATAATTAGACTCCGCTAAGTTTTCACGGCATTTTTGTGGACCCCGTTAAAGACCAAAATGCCGGAAAAGTATTAGCTGGTAACGACTCAGCCTCAATTATTAATAACACTCCTGATAAAGTAAAAGATAACACTATCGACTGTGCATTGTACCATGTCATGCAGGTACACATGGGAGGGGAGGGGGCAGGTGTTGTGCAAGTAGGGCTCCACAAATTCTCGATCTCAGCCATACTTGAGGTGATGTGCTCAGAACAGCACTCTGACTGCCTATTGATAAAGAGCCTGGGTGGGCCCCAGAGCAGCTTCATGCAGGAATACTGTTAGAAAAATTCCTACAATAATAAAATTTGGGTTCTCACTGGGCCAGTCAGATGCTCTATTGACTGAATTACTGTTTCTGGTATTCATTTTATTCTAGGGCTGAGCAAATATCAATGTATTGGTAACACAAAGTATCAGCTACAATTTAATACCCAATATTGGCCAATACTTTTCTGGAATGCACAAAATTCCAACCAATACTTTCGTGGAATCTAAATATTCTTGAAATTTAGCAAAATGCATAATCTTCACAATTTTTGCATTCATACTGTGGTGAGAAGTTGATTTTCTAATAACCTAATTATTTCATGAGAAAATATATTGTACAGTAAAACTCTGGTATACTGATATACTGGTGGAATTCTAACACAAAAACTACAGGGTGTCCATAAATTATTCAACAGATAACAGATCAAAATATCTTTATTGTAAAAAAGTGTTTCAGAAAGAAAAGTCATAGCAATACATTCACAGAATCAAACTATTTTTAATGAACATTATTTTCCTTATCAATATACTTCTACCATGACATCCTGAGTGGCTTTCATTGTAGAAATCATCCGTAGCTTGTCACTCAGGTTTGGGAAGCTCAAATAATTTCACACTCGGCTGCCTTTGGTATTTGTCAGTGGTACAGCGAGATTTATTTAAACTCCCGGAAGGCAGGGAGTGAAGCTTCTCCTTCCTCAGACAGCTGCGTGGATGTTGCTAGGGACGAGCCTGGTCAGGTGGTTCTATCTGCCTGTTACGTCATATCGCACAGGCAGCTCAAGCTCCTGGCTATGGTTGAAAGGAAAGAAAGTAAGCGATGATTCACATGAACGGCCCATGATGCCTGCAGATTTTGGTAAAAAACGTATACTTGAGAGCGCATAATCGAATACAGATACTACATTTAGAGCACTTTCGATTTTCTTTCTGATTAAAAATTTAGAAGTGACTGCGAAATAGTGAGTGTCGCAGCACAGAGCCAACTGGCCAGGCTTCACGAGTTTTGAAACTTATAGACGCTTGAAGTTTTTCTTACCGCATTTTTGTTATTTAGCGCCGCTCTGTCATTTTTAATCAATCACGGCGATTAGGGTGAGTAATGATTAGAACAAGACACTCACAAAGAACACCCATGCCAGGATTCGAAACAGGGAACTTCGGTGTGTGACTGCGTCAACCAATTAACACACTAGGCCACCTATCCGTATGGCATATACACGTATGTGTATATTTATAAAACTGGCTGGCGTGTAAAAAAAGCATGAAAATGATACATTTACTTGTATTTTAGTTTTCCCCTTAATTTTCGTCCACATACGTATTAGACAATTGTGAGTTTCTCAATTTCAAATCTTCGCCCCCCCCCAACCATTCTATTAATTTTTGAGAAGTTAGAATTACACTAACACAGAATATTTACCTAGTATTCTTGATATATGCCCACCTGAAAATATTTCTTTATTTGAGAGATTTATTTCGATCTGCGCAGTGTTTTGAGGAGAAGGATCGAGAAATTATTCAAACTGGTAAAACAATTTGAAATTATAACTTCACTCTTTAGTAATCGTGTTTCCAAAAGCACGCACATTTAAATAGTGATTGCTGCAAAACACACAAACAAACGAAAAGGGGATACGATCGATTTACTAAAATAATGAAACAAGTCTGTGTTAGGTGATTGGATATGAATTTGTTGATTTGCATTATTTCATAAGTCAAAACAATGAATTGAAAACGTAGCTAAGATAATGGTAGTGAATTTTATTCATGATGATCTAAGCTACAGTTTTCTTAATTTTTTTCGATATTATTAACAATGCTATTCTCCCGGGGAAGAATATAAACATCTCAATATCATCCGACTATATTTCCATGCCCTTAGTTGAAATTGATCTCCTGGGGAGGGAACCACTGTAGTAGGCAACTTTTCTGAGCTCTTACATGACGTAAGACACCGTGTTACAGAGTAAATGTGCCCTAAACCAACATGAGTCATAAATTAGTTTACAGTGGTGGGTGAAAAATAATGAATATGAATGTTTTTATACACTTCTATACTTAGCAAGTATTTATATATTGTAAATAGTGTTAACTTATATAAACTGCTTGCCATTAAAAATGCAACACCCAGAAGGAGTAATCGGAATCAGGCAAAATGTGCACAGTGTGTAGAGGAGAGGTGCAGAAGGAAATGATTAGGTGTTCAAGGCCGTCATGCGTCATGTGCGCCTGCCACGCCATCTGGTAAGTGGTACCTGTAGCAGGTCAGATAGGTGCAGAAGAGCAGTGAAAGTGCATGGTCGTGAGTGTAGTGTGTTAAAATCGGTCTGCAATGCCACGTCGTCGAATACGGCAGCGATTCCAGCAGGTTTCCCAGTTCGATCGCGGCCGAATTGTTACATACCGTGAATGCGGATTATCCTACCGTGAGATCGGTGCCCGTGTAGGACGGAATGCATCCACAGTGATCCGTGTATGGAACCAGTGGGTCCAGGAAGGCACTGTAGAGCGACGTAGAGGTTCACAACGTCCGCATCGGACGACGGAACGAGAGGACAGACGTCTGATATGCATGGCCCTTACAGACAGAACGGCCACGTCAACGAGGAATGCGCATGAAGTACGGGATGTTTTACAACGTCCAGTGTCCCCACGAACCGTGCTTCGTCGTTTGGCGAACCGGGGAATTTTTTCCCGGCACCGACTGTTGCGGATTCCTCTGACGCTAGAGCATAGGCGTTTGCGTCTGAGAGTGCCAAGACCGTCGAGCATGGATGGCGGAGTGGAATGCTGTAGTGTTCTCTGATGAATCCCGCTTCTGTATACAACATCATGATGGACGTACATGCGTGTGGCGGCACCGTGGCACTAGGCTTCATGACGCCTGCATCATGCATCATCACACAGGGCCTTCATTGGGTATCATGGTATGGGGTGCCATCGCCATAGTTGTTCGTTCGCGTCTCGTATGCATTCAAGGGACATTGAACAGCCAACGGTACATCACACAGGTTCTCACACCTGTTGCTGTCCCATTTATCCATGCACTGCATAATGCCACTTTTCAACAGGATAACGTGTGCCCCCATGTTGCAAG
The DNA here is from genome assembly GCF_977018435.1 of Lepisma saccharinum. NCBI lineage: Eukaryota > Metazoa > Arthropoda > Insecta > Zygentoma > Lepismatidae > Lepisma > Lepisma saccharinum. Next base: position 31,599,227 of record NC_139258.1, on the reverse strand, counting down.
GAATGTCCTCGCATTTATGGAAGCTAACCACGTGCCCCTGCTTCCTTGGCCAGCACGTTTGCCGGATATGTCGCCAATTGAACATGTCTGGTCCATGGTGGGTCGCCAGCTGGCCCAACTCAGGTTTCCGGCACGTAATGTTGAAGACCTCTGGCACCGTGTGGAAGCCGCTTGGGATGCCATACCGCAAGCAGACATCGATAGACTCATTCTGTCCATGCCTCGCCGTGTTGCAGCAGTTATTGCCGCCCGTGGAGGCTGTACACGCTACTAGCTCCTTGGGGTTATGCAACCACGTTCTACGTGTCACATGTCACCCCACCGAGCTCTAACTGTAATCATTTTCTTATCTTATTATGAACTACATATTTGCCAAGTTTCGTGTTTCTATCTCATTTCCTTCTGGGTGTTGCAATTTTAATGGCGAGCAGTGTATATTTAGATAATGTGTTCGTGCTCTTTAGCTATGGTTATATAAATCGTTGGCTCAAATGTAGCAGTCGACATACAGTGGCGCCGCTATCGGAAAAAGTAAAACTAGACAATCCCAGGGGAAAGTATGAAGGGTCAGAATAACCTCAACCTATTGGAACCAACTTCTCTTTTAACGTGAACTTGTTATTAATATAAAATTGTAGCCTTACGTAAGTTGGTGATTCATACAAAATACTGTACTTTACCCCTATCTATTAGGACGTATTGTATGAATGAAAAATTCCACTAATATTAATAATAATTACACCAATATTGAAGAGATCTTTGTTACTTCTACGTGATGCCGTATACAAGTGAGGTGACAAGGGGTTGAATGATCGGAATGTGGCTGGTCAGTAGAAGATATCGCTATGGTTGTTGGCAGAGACCCATCTTGTGTTAAATATTGGATTAAAAGATATGAAGAGGAGGGTGAAGATGGTTTAAAAACTCACAGAAAATCAGGCCTGACACGAAAAACCACCATGGAACAAGATACGGAAATATTAAATATGAATAGAATGAATCCATTTCTACCAGCATCAAAAATTTGTCAAGATCTGAACCTGCCATGTGTAGCATCAACTGTCCGGAGGCGTCTTCATTCGGCAGGTATTCACAGCCGAAAGCCAGCAAGGAAAGAAATGTTGAAAACCTATCACGGAAATGAAAGAATTGGATTTGCTCTGGAATATATGAGCAAACCTGCAGAATTCTGGGACACAGTTATATGGAGTGATGAAAAGGTGTTCTGTTCAGATCAACTGGGTCAACTTACGGTGTGACGACCAAAAAATACTCGTTACGTTCCACAACATATTTTGGCGCAGAAAAGAAGTGGAAGGGTGAGTGCTGCATTTTGGGCCTGGATGAGCAGTGCAACTATGGGTGAATTGATAGAAATTTCACCCAGAATGAATTTGCAGGAGTACGTTTCAGTGTTAGAAGAATGTATGCTTCCTACTGTCCGTACAGTATACCCATTTGAGGAGATGCCCATCATTAATTTTGTACACGACAATAGCAGTGTCCACACATCTCATGTAAACAAGCATTGGCTTTTAAGTCACCAGGAAATTTCAACTTTACAATGGCCACCAAAATGACCTGACCTAAATCCTATTGAGCACATCTGGTGGATGGTTGTAAGGGAGTGGGAACCATGGCAAGAACAGAGAAGAGAAGAGTTGGTTGCCCATTTTCAGGACGTGTGGAAGACCGTTCAAAACCGACCACGAGTTTCTCAGAGACTAGTTCAGTCTGTTCCTAAGAGACTTAATGAGGTTATAGATTGTGACGGATGGTGGACATATTATTAAATAGTATTGTAAACAGCAATATTAGTGTAGAAAGCAATGAAAAGTTCCTGTTGCAATTGTAATTTTCTATGTAAAGGGTGTGATTTAACTGAAATAGTAGTTTGTAGAATAATGTGCAATAATTATTTGGTGAATAAGGGAAAGAATAGGAACAATACAAAAAAAAAAGAAACTTGATGACAAAAACATGTTTCACTCTATTTGTACTGTGTTGATTTTGTATTTGCTTTATAATATTATGTTCGTAATTTTACTCATGAGTGAAACAGGAAAGACAGAGTGAGAAGCATTTGTGAATAGAATAAATAGGTTATAGTGCTAATAAATAATATTTTAATTTATGGACTAAATTACAGACTACAGAAAAGTGTTCATTCTATATTTAAATACACTAACAAATATAAACCTACATTATCGTCTTATAATAAACACTTCCTCTCCCGGTCTCTTGTAAAACATGGCAAAGGGTCCATTGGAAAAGATATCTTGGGCGCATCTAACACATGGGCATCTGGAGAGGGGGTGGGGAGCAAACCGATTTCTACGACCACCTTGGAAAATGACATTTTAAATCAGAAGAAAAGATAGTTAATATTGTAACCAATAAACGAAATAAATATGCCACCAGAGTAATGAAAGTACAAAATACATGAACCAGATCAAAACTTCATGTTTTCATATTCTACTACTTAATCGAAGTTCTACATGGATCCACGAGTTTTAAAACAATGAATTAGGAAGCTTTTGATGTAACAAGTTACAAAATGCAAATATATGATTAAAATTTTGCTTTTAGTTTCAAAGATTTTTTTTGTTAAACTAGCTGCGTAAAAGTTAATTACAAAATAAAATAACTACGCATTTCAGTGTATTAAATATAACGGATTTTCATTCGTGTAGTGGCTCGAATAGAAGTTTCTCCGAAGGCAATAATAATAATAGCTCAGTCATTATGGCGTCTGACTACCAAGCGACAGACCCGGGCTCGATCCCTGAGGGGAAGAACCGGGATTTATTCCACCTGTTCAATTGGCTCTGGCACTTACCTAGCATCGTATAAAGTGGACACCTGGAGGAAACTCTGGGATCTAAAGGCAGCCAGGGGCATGGTGCTGTTCACATCACCCACACCTTAGGCTGGGATCAAGAAAGTATGGGGCCCTAACTCCACACTTCCTGTACGCCTTAATCATGGCGTGGTGCAAAGCAAATGGAGCATTTTACTTTTTAAAACTTTAAAATAATAATAATAATAAATATCATAAAATGATAGTTTATTAGTTATAATGATATCTATTATTGTTATTAATATTACATCATTACATTTTATGTCACGGACTCACCACCGCTAATAAAATTCATGACGACTCCCATGCACGCCAAACGTATGAGCTAACATTTTGATACAGTGGGTTTAAAGTCTGCCGTTGTGAAACACTGCAACTGATTTCTCTCAATCACAATACGCAACCGACCATTTGAAGTATCTAGCGGCTATGACAATTTCCGCTCAGTCTTAGTGTTATCATGTTCGCAAAATTAACGCTCCTCGCCAAAATTTCTTAATTGGAGCATGAAACAAAATCAACACATTATTACTTTTTTTAATGTAGCTCTACGATGGTGAAGATACGTTGCTCAAGAAAGCTGTTTCCATGTTAGTTCTCAGCAATGTACTTACTGTCAAGTGTAGATAAACAGTTGCCTACATTACAATTTCAAAATGGAAATATTGTCCACGGAGACTTGCGCATCATGTTGATCACATTGTAATCAAATATTTTTTGTATTTCTCCTCTAGCAAAGTTGCTGCGGCTGTTGGATTATGTTATTGTAGATGGGCTTTCATTATACACACATTTAATGTATATTTTCCCAACTGTTTTAACTATTTATAATAAAATATACACAGTAAATAATGGAAGTTGACATGCGGTTCACATGTTGCAGCTAGGTCCTCCCCAGTGTAGCAAAACGAAGGGGCTTCGACGTCTAGCCTATGTGTGCACAAAGTGGGCTTGAAACTAGGCTTGTCAACCCTCTCGGAATGACCGAGAGTATTATTACATTTTCATTATTATCATTTTTTTTTTCAATTGGTATGCACTAACAGAGTGAAGAGACTTGTTATTGCAAAAGAAACAATTAAACTTGAAAATATTATTTCGAAGGTTCATGAAAAATTAGTCCTTATTTATTTGAGATGAGGGAGAGATAGAAAATTTAAACATATTGTTGCCCCAAAGCGTTTACACCATAGGTGCAGAAAACAAAGAGAAAGGCATTGTCTCAAGCCTTCCTTATTTACCTGCACCCAATTTTGGTTCATTATTCAGATTTAGTTCGTTATCGCACAGTGTGGTTATGAGTGTTACGTTCTTGTCATTACCAGTTTGAGATCGTGAGAAAATAAAATAAGGTATTACTACACTGGGTGGGCGCTGGGGCCGCTTCCGTTAGAAAAGTTCCCGGAATTTGAACCGGCCGGGGATTGAACCCGGGACCTTTAGCATGGTAGTCAGACGCGTTACCGACTGAGCCACCGCAGCCAAACAATGTAATGAATGTTGAGAACATTTTATCGCGGTCACATGACCATATATGGGTATAATTGTAGTAAAAACAAAACTAAAAGAAATCAAGTGCAATTTATCATACAACTCGCAAGTAGTTGAGTAATGAAAGTTGAATATATCTTTCAAGGTTTGACTTGTGGTTCTGTAATTGGTAGTGACCAATACGGGTAACTAGATGTGGTGTTGCCATGTGGGTCAAGCCATTCACAGCTTTGATCCAGTTTCCTTGAAGTAAAAGGAATTAGCTGTTCATGTTGCATATAAATTTCAATATTAGTTCGCAAAGTAGTGGTGTATCTGGCATATTCCAATGCGGTGGATATGTAATGTTTCATATTAATAAATATGTTTAAAGAAATGTAAGGTCTATTTCAACGCAAAATACACGAGTCATGAAATGTATACAGGGTGATTCTAAAGGTATAGTACAAACGAAAACCACAGATACCTCCCATGAAATAGAGACGAAAGTTCCCCTTCCACTTTGCCGAGAGATGCCTCCGTGAGGAGCTAGACAACGCCGAAAACGTGTGAAAATGAACTTCACACCTCTGTACAGCCAGTACCAGTGAAGATAGAAAGGTGGAACAAACGAAGTCAAAAGGAACACCAAAGTCGCCCATCCGAAAAACACTAGGCGGCAGCTGCGCAACGCATGCGCATGGGGTTCCACAAAGGAAATAGGAGTGTCCCGCAAGACAAGTGAAGGGAAAGGGTAGCGATCGACAACGGTAGGGAGAAAAGAAGCTATGAAGCATGAAGTAACAATTGCACAGCGGGAAACAAACACCATGACTGAAGCAGTGCAGTCGAGAAAAGTAGTGCGGGGTTGCAGAACCACGGGAGGACGACGTAGGATGTAAAAACACACCGAGAATGCAAGCAAAGTGGTCCGTGACACTTGACAGGCAACAGACGCGTACATGTTTCGGGGCAGAAATGGCGGCGCTGGCGGTGCAGCACAAGGGGAGTCCCCAAAGACAGTGGGGAGACACCGCAGCAAGAACAAAGCACGGTGCAACAAAAGAGAAAGAGGACCGGACGGGGAATGGTACCTGCCAAGGAGACAACAAATGCGGGACGAGGGATTCCCCGTAGCAGCACCGAGGGGATGTCACACAGAGGTCGTGCGCCAGCAGGGCAAACACAGCAACTACGGGCACAGGAGGTTATTGCTAATGAAAGGTGCACGTACAGATAGGACCACGTATCCCGTACTGACGTTGTAACAAACGTCGTGATGGGGCCCAATCAGCCTCTTAGAAATGAAGCCAGAGGCACATCACTGGGTGGGAGCGGGCGAAAGGCTGCTGGAGTGTCGTACGGACCCCACCACTCCGTACGGTGGACGACACTAATGGACGAGGTCGGAATGTTTCCATCCCAATCACCAGGTCCACCGTTCCCAGACCTGACGCGGCTGCTTGCTTCCGAGCGCAACCCCAGCCGAACATCTCGAGTCCCTCCTCGGCCGCAGCCTTCCACTCCGAAACCAAGCGTGGCCTCACACCACCGCAGCCGCACACTGCCGCGTGGGTGTGAGACCGGGCCGAGCAAGGCTGGACAGATAAACTGCGTGGGACAATCGTGTAATGAAGCTACGTGGGGGTATGCACGTCTGTTCAACTGTTGGGTTACCCCACATTGGTGTACACAAACACCACACGATCGTACGTAGTGCTTCCCGTCGGCTCGAGCAAGACGGACGAAGTACGTGTTGTGGGTGAATGGGGCAAGAATGAAGGACGCTACATGTGTTCCACGATGACAAGGCCCCAGAGTACATGGCCCCACCTGACGGCAGTGGTCAGGTAGTAAAGAGCACAGGCACGGGTGGCTCAGGAACGTCAGCTGATTGTACCACAGCGCGCTGCGGACGTGTGGGCTGATTGGAAGTGCAGCGTCAGGGAGCGTGTCAGTGAAAGAGCCGGTGCGGTGGTGGTGTGCTTGACGTACGACAATTGAGTACGTTGTTTCGAAGCCGTTGTGACCAGTGTGTGCGTGTGTGCCACCTGTGCACTGCAGTACAGTATTCCATAATTGGCACTATCCTCACCGTACCATGGAATGCTACACATTTGTAGAACTGAGGGACATGCATTTTGTCTACGGCCTTGCAGATGGCAATGGCCGAGCAGCTGCACGCCTTTATCGCGGACGGTATCCGGAGAGGCGACAACCCGACAGCAGGTTGTTTTCGAACGTGCACCGTACCCTTGGTGAATCGGGTGTGTTACGTGCAGGCCATCATGTCGGTCACCCAAGACATGTGCGCACCGCGGTGGTCGAGGAGGACGTACTTGCTCGCGTGGACGACACACCGTCCACTAGCACCCGTAGCATTGCACGTGCAGTGGAGTATCACAGTCGACAGTGTGGCGTGTCCTTCATGATAATCTGCTGTATCCCTATCATCCACAGCGAGTCCACGCGTTGCAGGCTGGGGATTACCCACGACGTGTGGAATTCTGTCAACGACTGTTGCAGTTTTGTACCGAAGATCCCCGTTTTTTGCGCCATGTGCTTTTCACGGACGAGCCAACATTCACCCATGAGGGCATCTTCAATTGCCGAAACAGCCATATGTGGGATTATGAAAATCCACATGCAGTAGTCGAGGTATACCATCAGACCCAGTTTGCAGTGAATATCTGGGCAGGTATCATCGATGAACAGATTATCGGTCCATACCTGCTGCCACCACGTTTAAATGGCCGCCTCTATCGCACCTTTCTTGCATCAGTCCTTCCAGAGCTGCTAGAAGATGTACCCCTCAACGTGCGACATCGTATGTGGTTTCAATTGGATGGAGCGCCTGCACATTTTGATGGCACAGTGCGAACCCTTTTGCACCGTACCTACCCACAGCGCTGGATCGGCAGAGAGGGCCCAGTCCCCTGGCCCGCCCGTTCCCCTGACCTCACACCAATGGATTTCTTCTTGTGGGGCCATGTGAAAACACTCGTCTACGAGACCCCGGTGCCTGACAAGGCAACATTGGTAGCGCGGATACTTGCAGCATCGGCCGAGGTGTGTACCATGCCAGGGATTTTTGATAGGGTTCGCCAGAATTTCCTGCGACGCTGCAATGCCTGCATTGAATGTGGTGGTCGTCAATTTGAGCAACTTTTGTAACAACGTCAGTCCGGGGTACGACTACGTACTACGTACTATTCATATCTGTAAGTGCACTTTTGCATGGCAATAAACCTCCTGTGCCCGTAGTTGCTGTGTTTGTCCTGCTGGCACACGACCTCTGTGTGACATCCCCTCAGTGCTGCTACGGGGAATCCCTCGTCCCGCATTTGTTGTCTCCTTGACAGGTACCATTCCCCGTCCGGTCCTCTTTCTCTTTTGTTGAACCGTGCTTTGTTTTTGCTGCGGTGTCTCCCCACTGTGTTTGGGGACTCCCCACGTGCTGCATGTGTTTGTTTCCCGCTGTGCAATTGTTACTTCATGCTTCATAGCTTCTTTTCTCCCTACCGTTGTCGATCGCTACCCTTTCCCTTCACTTGTCTTGCGGGACACTCCTATTTCCTTTGTGGAACCCCATGCGCATGCGTTGCGCAGCTGCCGCCTAGTGTTTTTCGGATGGGCGACTTTGGTGTTCCTTTTGACTTCGTTTGTTCCGCCTTTCTATCTTCACTGGTACTGGCTGTACAGAGGTGTGAAGTTCATTTTCACACGTTTTCGGCGTTGTCTAGCTCCTCACGGAGGCATCTCTCGGCAAAGTGGAAGGGGAACTTTCGTCTCTATTTCATGGGAGGTATCTGTGGTTTTCGTTTGTACTATACCTTTAGAATTACCCTGTATATGGTGAGATATTCTGTTCTAATGTTTTTATGTTCCTTACAGAGGTAGAATGCTTCGAGTGTGTTGTGTTCGCGACTAAAGTTGTTGCTTGCTAGCATTTGATGTGTCTATTTCTCCAAAATATTAAAGATTTTGGAGACTCAAATTGTGGTTTCTGACGTCACATAATAATTCAAATTGTTCCTTAGGGTAGTTGATCCTCCCGGCAAATTTCCTCCCACATGCGCTTTCAGGCACTGCAAGTGTGACCTGTGGGATGCTTCCTGCAAAATAAGGTGATAACAGTGAGAACTCAGGTTTGAAAGGAAATTGTAGTGGATGTCGCATAGAGATGTCAGGTGGATTGTTTAAACCTACGGGGTGCCGTCTTGGTGAAGTTAGGGAAAATACTGGTTGGAGTTTTCAGGTCTCCTGGACCGTCACAAAGGTAATGCACCAACTAAAATCTACTTACATCCACATCTTGACTATGTCCAGCAAATACTCTAAGAGGAAAGGTTCTTTCCAGATTCCATAGTTTGGCTGTTCTGTCATGTGACCCTGTTGCCATGTACACACCAAGAGTGTTTATATCTAAACACCACACTGGATAATTATGTCCCCTGCACAAAATAGAAATAGAATGGATATTAACAACCATGAAGAAAAATATACATTTTGTAGCAGTACAAGTGACATGTGAGGGGTATTCCAAGAGTAATGTCTCCAAGTCAATAATAACACAGTTGGATAAAGCAAGTGTTCATTTAAAAAGCACCATTTTTCCAAAAAGTCACAATCAATAGCTATGAAATTTTGTCAGCAATGAGCAAGCCACTCATAAAATTTTGTATCAGCAGATGGCTAACTTTTTTATCGTTGACATAATATTCCCCAAGTAATGTAATGTTCAGGTGCCAAATCTAGTGTATATGGTGGGTGGACAAAATGTTCAACCAAGTCCTGGGAGACTTAGAATCTAAGTTTTTATTACTCCTGGGTGAGCAGCAGTGAGACACATCTCAGACAAGCTGTGTGATATCCCAAAGTTGCCATTGTTGATTGAATTTAATATTTTGGGTGTGTCAGCACTTAAGGCTATTTTGCACCTGTCACATTATACGGGATCCATCACCTTATCATAACTAAAATATAATGAATAACGGAACTGTAATGTTGGAGGACGAAAATATTATTACTTGGGTTAAAAGTTGAGGCTGTAAAGGGGCACTCAGCATACATAAGGACAGAGGTTTTAAGTAGAATAAGGGCAATTTTGACAATTTCTGTTAATAAAGCTTCCCCCCACCCCCCTGAAATCCAAGCTGTTAAAACTTAATTAAATTGTGAGTTCTGCAGTGCATACACAGGGGGGCCACTCTAGGACAACAATTATATTCAAGTATAATTCCCAGTTTTCAAGGTGAACTTTCAAAAAATTCAAGGGTACAAGCAGATGTTTTCTCTATTTCAACCTAATGTATTACTGCCTCTCACCACACACACACACACACACAAATATATTAAAAGTAAAAAAAAAATGTCTGCAATTCCAATGTATCCAAAAATTCTAATTCAATTCATTTCAACGATAGTATATACATTTAATTTAAGGTGAAAAATTTACATTTGTCATTTCACATATTCAGACTGGACATCTGACATATTCAGACATCTACACACACAAGTCGTAAATGTTACAGGGATATAGTCATCTACAAAAAATTGTTAATTGTACACGAATATCAAATTTAACTATTCAACTTCAAGATATATCATCTTTGAGAAAGATTGTTCAACAAAGCAAACGGATTGAGAGGATTCTGTTTTATTTTCCAGGCAGCTTTCTTTTCTTTTCCTTCCTCGATAAAAATGAAAGCTTAACTGTGAAAAACTTACCTCATGGCATTAATAAATATGGATAAATAGAATGGGATTTGGATTAATAAAAGTGGCAATTTATCCCGTCTACGGAGAAAAATTTAAGCAGAATTCACGCATAATTCCCAGTGTGTAACCACCCTGATACAAGAGTCTAAAAGTAAGCACGCATTACCTTTTTAAAAAAAATCATTTTAATATTGAGTGCAACTTGTTTTTTAAAAACACAAAATTTGGGAGAAATAACACAGACTCGTGAAAAATAAATTCATATCCCTACTGATAAGATATGTTTTATAAATATATTTAAGTAATATTCAAATGTCTACACATTACATTGGGATGAGATACATACCTATATATAGTTGCACATTCAAATGTATCTAAGCGCCAAGCTCTGACTGTTGTGTCTTCACTACAGGAAACCATCAACCCCGTATCAGGAAAAAACCCTATTGAATATACAGGCCCACTATGTCCACGCATAACAACAGTATTTCCAACTGTGCTGAAACATGAGAATACATAAAAAAATGTAAGAAATTATGCACTGAAAGTTGCTTTATGATATGTTAAAATAATGAATACACATTATTGGTATTCATGGTCCAAAAAGAGCATTTTCAATTTTCCTGCATTTTAAGTTTTTTTCCACCTCGATTCCCTAAAAAATGCAAAATTGAGGTTTTCTGTACAAGAGTTGCAGTAAGTATTCTTCATGACTCTATAACACAATCTTGCTTTAAACTGCAGGTTATAACAACTTTGTCAGTATATTTTAAACTCAGTATCGGCACAATAGGTAACTATGGTGCTATGTTGAAAAGGTAATTTAAAATTTACATATACTGATAACTTTATAATTATTATATTGATAAAAATGAAAAGAAAAAAAAAACTAGAAACAACAAAAATTACAATAGCATCAAATTATGCAATTATTTGAAAGAATATTTATATGAAGAAAACACTTCTTTATTGTCTCCTTGCGAGGCAGAGCAAGTCCTACTCTAAATATTTGGGCATGCGTCAGTTCTACATCTGAGCACACTCAACAAGTCAGATTCCTCAATCAGGTCCACAAGATGGCTTCCTTCAATTTTCAAAACTTCACATTTGGCTTGTTCACATCCAAAATGCAGAAAATATCACACTCACTTAGTCTTATTTCTCATAACATTTCATTTTAGATAATGCAATATTCATTTACTAGCTAGTTAATGCTGATGCCAGCAGATAATAATTTCCAGCTCCCAATTATTAAACTAGGCACTTTACACCAGTTCCAAATCTTTTCTTTATCGTTTTACAGATTATTCCATTATAAAAGCATTTCCAAGCTTCTGTTATCAACAAAATGTCTCTATATAGTTTTAACAAACTATTAAAGATTAACTTATCAAGTATAATCTCTCAAAATATCCAGATTTTTAATGATATCAAACCTTCACCAATCGTCACATTTTTACTTATGTACCATCCATCTTGAGATTCTCTCAAGTCACAGACAACTAGTATTAGAGCAACTAGTTCAAGCCAGATTTTTTAGTATGTGTTATCTTCAATTGTTTTTGTTTTATATTTTTGTCCATAAGTGCTTAACAGCTTGAATGTTTGTGTTGTAAATGTACATATTTGCTCTGTGGACTATGTATATCACAATATACTTATCTAATGATTACAATTACCATTTTTTGAATGTTGATATAAAATACCAAGTATGACATCATATTAGACATTGAACAATTTTAAAGAGTTGACCTTTGTATATAAACCTTGATGTCAATGCAAATGTACATAATTTCAATAAATTTAATTATAAATTTGAATGTAACTTATCTTGCTTGCCTGAAAGAACACATATGATTGAAGATATTTGTTTTTTCATATTGTCAGTCAAAAATAACTGTTATGAATATGAATTCAGAATATTGCACAATTTGATAATTTTGTCATGATATACGAATTGGCTTTTTTAAACATCATATTTAATGAAATTAGTTTAAATAGTAATTTCAGCCACTTCATTGCATTATATGAATAAAATTTTGAGCAATAATATGACTAAATTATTATAGATATAGCACAAATGTGGAACTTTGGACTTAGCCTAACCATTTTCAAATGTAGTTATGACAATGTATTATTTTTATTGTCATACTGGCGCTCAACAAGGGACGAACCCACAACAGATCTGAGACCTACTGAGACATTTAACATATAATAATTAATACAATGCCTCTATATTTACAATCTGTTTACATGTTCAGCATTATAATCAATTGAGTGTGACTGAATATTTGTTTTCCAACAATACAACAAGAACTTGTTCATCATGAACCAATACAGTGCAACTACACATAATGAATTTTTTGTACATAATAATATTGAAAAACAAAAAACATCAAGTTCGACATACCAACAATTATTATCCAGTAAAGTAACCATTTTTACATAAACAATGTACCTACATAACATTATTATTTATTATCAAACAATGAAGCACCAGTCAGAACTTCATTCTCAACCTGGGAGCATAATTTCTATATTAAATTTTATTTAGCCAAAAAATATATTAGTAATAATTTTCTACATGTAGAGTAAGTTACCTCTGATCTAAATTTCCCTAAATTTCCCATTAGGAATTGATCCATTCATCTAGCAACATCAGCTAACAAGACAAAAATGTAAGTCCCTGCATCGAAAAGCAAACATCCTCAGATTTACGGAGTGCTGAATATAAGATTTCTTACATTGCAAATGAATTCATGCAAGAAATGTATAAATTATGATGTGTGCACAGAAATTATAAATTATAAATAATTGTTGTTCCTGAACTCGCAGCGTCACGGCTCGAACTTACTATTCAGCCCTTTGTGAACACATTTTGGAGCCATAATGCATTCTAGCATTTTTAAAGGAAACAACTACTTGACTGAAGCTTGGATCAACACGTGAATCACTTTGCTCTTTGTCAAGTTCATTCCTATTTGAGCCTACGATTCAATTCTTGGAATCTTTGTGCTCTAGTAAATATTTTTCAAACCAAAGCTAAATCTTAGCATTCAAAATTATTATGCACATGCCATCACATTATATTATACATTTTTTTTGCACTCCAAAATACACATAACAAAGAATATTTGTTACATTAAATTTTTTCACCGTTCAACACAACTAAGGATCAAGAAATATGATTGAAGACCAATGTCGGATCATGAAGATCAACTTAAGGCAAACTCTACAGAGGAATACTTCATACCTGAACTAATGTTTCAGACTCAAAGAAAGAAGCATGAAAAGTGAGAAAATTTTGACATTAACAGCTGACAAAAGAAAAATTCTGCACAAAGTACTGTGACTCACAGTACCACCTTTAACCCACATCCTAAGAAGAAGAACTCAACCAACCAACCCTTATGGGTATGGTTGTGAAATGAAGCAGTATCTTTTGTCCTTCAAAAGAACAAAATAAACAACGTGTTAGCATAAGCAATTTCATAATGCCAAAATTAATATATGAATAATAAAAAAAGTAAAGAACTGAGGTTTTATGTACCACCCTTGACACTCAGTCAATAAGAAACTCCCAACCAACCAACCCTTGTGGGTATGGTTGTGGAATGAAGAAGTATCTTTTGTCCTTCAAACCAACAAAATAAACAACATGTTCGCATAAGCAATTTCATAATGCTAAAATTAATATACAAATAACGAAAAAGTAAAGAACTGAGGTCTTATATATCACCCTTGACACTCAGTCAATAAGAAACTCCCAACCAACCAACCCTTTACGCTTACTTAATCTTACATCTTCACTACAGAAATATCTGTTTCCTTTGAAGATCTGACAAGTATGTCATCTACCTTGCATCCTTGCAACAATCTCTTTATTAGCTCATGTGACTTGTTGCAGTTTTGTAAAATTTCTAGCCATTTATACCTTTTGGCATTAGAACACTTCGACACTTTGATGTGTTCAATGGCCACTTGACTCACAGGATTACCAGTGTTGCATTCTAACAAGGTAACTGTTGAATTATCATGATTCTCAACACACAAATAAGGTCCTTCAAACAAGAAGCAGTATTTCTTAATGGGATTATTTTCTAAATCTTTATGTCTGTTTCTAACAAACAACAAATCACCAACTAATATGGAAACTTTATCTTGTTGTTTTTGGTTGATTTGGTTTGTTTTCTTACTTCTGGCCTCAAAACTTTTTAGATGTGCCATGTGAATTTTATTATCCCATGACATTACTTCAACTTCAGTGATATTATTGAATATGCTCATGTTAGGTTCCATATTTAATCGCAGTTCTATAGGAGCATAACCTGTTTGAGATGAAATTGCATTATTTAAACAATGAAGGGCAACATAACCTTTTCAGGCCATAGGGTATGACTATCCTGACACAAAACTCTCATTAAGCGGTTAAGCTCTGCATGATATCTCTCAACCATATTGGAGGACGGATGATATGGAGGAGTGAACACTAACATGATGCCTAAGTGTTTCATTTTATCTGCAAACTGATGAGATCTGAATTGAGGTCCATTATCGGCAATCAATTTTTCAGGAATACCCAAATGGACAAAATAACAATTGATAAGCTTTTTGATGACTGTATTTGCATTACTGTTGACAATAGGATAAGCCAACAAGTACCGACTTGCAGCATCCAACACTGTCAACAAAAATCTCTCCCGCTTAGAACCCATGACGAATGGACCTTGCAAATCCACAAAAAGGACTTTTCCAGGTTTACTGGTCAGGTGTATTTTAACTAAATGTTTTGCAGGATGTTTATTGGGCTTTGACCTGACACAAGTATCGCAATCAGCAACATATTGTTTTATATCTTTAAACATGTTTTTCCATCGGAAATTTCTATATATTTGTGCCATTGTCCGAGATGCACCGAAATGACCCTCTCATCATGAAACTTGATGAGCATATTACCAATTAAGGAGGCAGGTAAGCATATCCTTAACTTTTCTGGTCTGTGAAAATCCCTGACACATAATATGTTCTCCCTGAGACAATACTGTTTCCGCCAATTCCTACAGCGAGAATTATCAGTATCAACATCTCCAGAGAGATAGGAAATGATCTCATTCAATTCGATATCATTTCTCTGTGCATTCGCAAGTTCCTTACAGTCACACAAAGGTTGCAGCATTAATTCCAACTCGGAGTAGTTGACATGATAATGCATGTCCAACTGCCAAGGAAAAGATCGACTTAGCAAATCAGCGATTACATTTTCCTTGCCTTTGCAATATTGAACATCAAAAGAATACATCTGTAACTGGATGAACCAGCGAGTGAGACGAGCATTCCACGTGTGGGCAGTTTCCAACCACGTGAGGGCTTTACGATCTGTAATAATGACAAAATGCCTCCCTTTTAGTATAGAAGCAAATTTGTCTATAGTATATAGGATCGCCAACACCTCCATTTCAGTAGATGTATAAGATTTCTCATAATCTTTTAACAACCTGCTGACAAATCCAAGAGGCTTGAACCCTCCTTCTATGATCTGGAAACAATAACCCGCTACTCCAATAATCGAAGCATCAGTTTGAACAAAGAAATTATGTTCAAAATCGGGAAATGCAAGCATTACTTGTTCAGCAATTTTTTCCTTCAAAAGCTGAAATGCTTCAGATGCCTCTTTATTCCAACACCATTTTTGTATAGCTTTGAGAAGCTCATACATGGGTTGGGCAAACATTGCATAATTTTTTATGTATTTACTAATCCAATTTAAGGAACCTAATATCTTTTGCAATTGTTTAATTGAGCTAGGTTCCGGTAACTCTATTATAGACTTGACAAAAACTGGATCTTTATGATACCCTTCTGGGGTAATGATGTGACCCAAAAACTTTATCTCCCTGCAGCAAAATTTACATTTCTCTATTTTAAGGGTCATGCCTGCTTTCAGTAGACAATTAAATACACTTTCAACATGAATCAGATGAGAATCAAAGTCTTTGGATCTTATAATGATATCATCCACATACACCACTACAAAATCCTTACAATCAGTCAAAACTCTATTCATTGCATCTACAAAGACAGCGGTGCCATTCACTGATCCAAATACAACACGTTTAAATTGATATAACATGCCTTCGAATGAAAATGCTGTGTATTTTCTACTTTGTTCATCCAAAGCAATTTGCCAAAAGGCATTACCTAAATCTATAGATGAGAAATAATTACAACCTTGAAACTGTACTAATAACTCATCTATTTTTACGGGATGAATTTGCATCAACTTTACATGCTTATTTATCCCTTTTAGATCAACACACATTCTTATCCCTCCACCTGGCTTAGGTACAACCAATAGAGGGGATAAGTATTCAGAGTTGGACAATTCAATCACGTCCCATTCCAACATGGTGTTGATCTGTTCTCTAACTTCGTCCCGGTATGCAAATGGAATAGGATAGTTTCGACCTACCACGGGTTTGTCTGTATCCAGTTCCATTGTGTGCACATAATTTTTACATAAACCTGGTTTAATGGAAAACAATTTTTTATATTTATACAATATATTTAAAAATTTCTGTTTTTCAACTACCGACAACATCTCAGTTTGATCCAACTGACCAGAAATTTTTAATATTGTTTCATCATCCACCTTATTACCCTCAGAACTTGACACAAAAGAACATTCATAATAATGATCCACATCTACAGTATTTTCCAATGGAACGAAACGGGCAAGTACATTATATTTATCATTATCACATACAAGTGCCTTCTTAGAGAAATCTAAGGTACCTTGCAATGCATATAGAACATCTAAGCCCAAGATCATATCCACCTGCAGATTCTGAAACACTAAAAATTGTACCAACAAACTTTGCAAACCGATAACAATCATAAGCCTAGTTAAACCTAAAACTTTGTTCTTTTTAGAGCCTGTAAAATCCACTAGTCTAATGTTTTTAGTACTCAATAATCTTGGCCTACTGGCTGTAGAAGAGATATTTTTCCACACCTGATAGGAAAGCAACTAATTTCTGCTCCACTATCACATAGAGCCAAATGTTTATGATCTAGAATATTAACCCAAATTTTTGCAGTATTCGAACCATTAGGAACATTATTGATTGGTCGGTAATTTTCTTTCATGTAATTTTGATCTTCAGATTCTAATCCTTTTTCCCAATCACCAACATTAACAACTGCTATGGCAGGGTTTATAGCATACCCTCTGTCACCTGCCTCAAGGCAAAGGGAATTGACTAGTTTTTTTGATTTTCAGGAACGTGAGATCTTCCCTGATTTAAGTGTCCAATCTTGTTGCGCTCTTTGTCACCTATCTCAGTTGCATGAACTGACACTTCAGTCTTAAAAGTATTATGCACACTTTTGACAGGCAACTGCATATTTCGGATGACACTCATACTATATAAAAATTGCAACAACTTGCACATGCCCGCACGATTCCAATGAATCCTATCCAGACGATTTTGTATACGAGGACCAATGTACTGTTCATACAGAGTTTCATTTATCTTGTCATCATCATCAAAGAAAAGAGGAGCAATATTTAGCACTTTGACCTTATCCTCATCTTGAAGAGATAACAGGTGAGAATTGTACCTTTGCCATCTGACCCATTCTGGATCCCCTCTAGAATGCATAACTTTCGGAATTGGTGGTAAGGTAAGTACACTTATATTACTTGTCTTATTTTTCATGACCTGTATCAGTCTGTTGAAGCTTTGTTTGATATCATCCTCATTTCTCCGTTTCAGTAGATCATTCGTGCCAATCATTAACATTACCTGGTCTGATAACTTATTGTAAGATTCCATTCTTTGTCTTAGCTGATCTATTGTTTGACCTGAAACACATAATCCAATGTGCCGTGTACCATCCTTTTCCACCTTCACAGGTTCACCTAAGATATTTTGTGAAAGTCTAAGCATCATGCTATCTCCTACTAATTGATTATTGTCAAGTATAGGAGTTAGAATGTCTGTTTCCATTGTGTTTCTATTATAGGCAAATCTATTCTTACATGGAGGCTTTGATACATTATTAGCACCCATGTTACCTCCCCCAACATGAGTCCTCATCAGTTTTCCGCTTGGGAAACAACACCATTAGCTACTGTGGGAATCTTATCTGTTCCACGATTGTAGCTCTTAACCCCAAGGTTTGTTTTGTCATAGTAGCTATGAAAATTAGTTCTTGTATAATTTGATTTGCGAGAGTATGTATTCTCTTTATCTGCACTAGAAGCTTGTTCCACAGCCACTTGAGCTACTTTAGCTTTAAAGTTTCGATTTTTTACACCATATTCTGAATTGCTCATCCTAAGTGGGATGTCTCTAAGCGATTCAAAATTCTCTATGGCTTGCAATGCTCTTTGCAATGTCTCAACATTATTTACCACAAAGTGCTCTCTGATCTTAAATGGCAAAAGCGTAGCCACTTGTGCAATCAAGTGTGCTTCCTCCGCATGAGGCTGGATGGATTTGAGCAATTTATAATTCTTGTTTACAAATTTCTGTAAGTTACCATGTGCAGCTCTAGAAAATTGAGTATTCAGTATCCGAGTCAATGTGACACTCTTCCACCTAGAATTCTCATAGTGAGACAGAAAGGCCTTTTTAAAATCATGGTAAGTATTGAAGGAAGATTTATTCTGAGTGTACCAACTTTTTGCACAGTCTTTGAGTAACTTAGGTATATATTGCATGTAATCCTTTTCCTTGATATTGTAAATATCCATCATTTCCTCAACTTTCTCCAAAAATTCCGATGGCATACTGTCCATCGAGATTCCATCAAACTGTGGAAACTTGCACAATTCTTGTGGCTTTATGAAAGATTGTCGGTGCGGTAAAGAGTTGTCATATTGAGTACTAGTCGCAAAAGTTGCACTTTGAGAAGGACCATTTACATCACTCTTATTTATGTACTTATTATGATGCAAACAAGAATCACCTTTTACATAATCTTGGTGATGACCAGATGGTGTTCCTCTACGGTCATTAGTAGAATCAAATAACTTTTCTTCTGAGCCAGATGAATCAGTTTCAGTATTAGTGGCTTTATCACATACCTTAGATACATGCCTGCGCACTACATCCTCATCAACACAACTATCAGAACTATTCACTACTGTAGGAACTTTTGCACGTTTTCTCTTTGAAAGAGTTCTTCTGCCAGCTGATTCTAACCTACACTGACTAATGGGTGACAACACTTCTTTTACCAATGTTAAAACTTTTAGCTTTACACCCATTATTTGTTCCTGCAGAACCTGGTCCTGAGAGAGATCATTATTCACTAATTTGCAATCACTTGCCACAAGTCCTTGCATGGTTTGAATAAGTTCATTAGGCATATTTCCTGCTGAACCATCCTCTTCATTATGAAGCACTTTGTACTGAAATTGATCAGAATTCATCTCTTGATTAGGTTGAATTTGTGGAGAAGAAGCACCATCACACACTGAAGGTTTAGGTAAACTTGAAAGAGAGGACAAAGTATTTGCTAAATGCTGTTTAGTTTCACACCATTCCTTTTGCATGTGTCTCATATCAACATGCAGTCGCTCTGCCAAATTTGCATGTGTCTCATATCAACATGCAGTCGCTCTGCCAAATCTGCATGTGCTTCTTGTACAGCACCAACCTGCTTACCCAAATTTTCCATCTTTTTTTCCACAACATAGGATACTGCAGAAATATCAGTATCCACTTTCATGGATAATGCTTTTATATGAGATTCCACTTTCTCTGTTCTTATCAAACACTCCTTCTTATATTGAGCAAGATCAATTCTAATTTCTTTTAATTGAGCATCAGAAGATTGCTGAAGAGTTGTCAGCCCAGATTTAAGCACCATCTGGCTAGCATTCAGCTCTATCAATTGAGCATCAGTCTTTTCCTGATTAGCTTTGAGATCCTCCTGATTAGCTTTGAGCTCTGTTTGGCCATCCTTGATAGCATTGAGAGCAGCCATAACATCTGCCAAGCAGAAATCACCCTTTGGATCTGACATATTTAAAGGTAAAAACACCTAACCTCAGAAACCAGAACAAGAAGCAAAACAATACAAAGATTATTATAAGCTTGAACCTTTTCAACTAATCACCTGACGTCTCATAATCTTAAATATATAACAACTTTGTCAGTATATTTTACACTCAGTATCGGCACAATAGGTAACTATGGTGCTATGTTGAAAAGGTAATTTAAAATTTACATATACTGATAACTTTATAATTATTATATTGATAAAAATGAAAAGAAAAAAAAAACTAGAAACAACAAAAATTACAATAGCATCAAATTATGCAATTATTTGAAAGAATATTTATATGAAGAAAACACTTCTTTATTGTCTCCTTGCGAGGCAGAGCAAGTCCTACTCTAAATATTTGGGCATGCGTCAGTTCTACATCTGAGCACACTCAACAAGTCAGATTCCTCAATCAGGTCCACAAGATGGCTTCCTTCAATTTTCAAAACTTCACATTTGGCTTGTTCACATCCAAAATGCAGAAAATATCACACTCACTTAGTCTTATTTCTCATAACATTTCATTTTAGATAATGCAATATTCATTTACTAGCTAGTTAATGCTGATGCCAGCAGATAATAATTTCCAGCTCCCAATTATTAAACTAGGCACTTTACACCAGTTCCAAATCTTTTCTTTATCGTTTTACAGATTATTCCATTATAAAAGCATTTCCAAGCTTCTGTTATCAACAAAATGTCTCTATATAGTTTTAACAAACTATTAAAGATTAACTTATCAAGTATAATCTCTCAAAATATCCAGATTTTTAATGATATCAAACCTTCACCAATCGTCACATTTTTACTTATGTACCATCCATCTTGAGATTCTCTCAAGTCACAGACAACTAGTATTAGAGCAACTAGTTCAAGCCAGATTTTTTAGTATGTGTTATCTTCAATTGTTTTTGTTTTATATTTTTGTCCATAAGTGCTTAACAGCTTGAATGTTTGTGTTGTAAATGTACATATTTGCTCTGTGGACTATGTATATCACAATATACTTATCTAATGATTACAATTACCATTTTTTGAATGTTGATATAAAATACCAAGTATGACATCATATTAGACATTGAACAATTTTAAAGAGTTGACCTTTGTATATAAACCTTGATGTCAATGCAAATGTACATAATTTCAATAAATTTAATTATAAATTTGAATGTAACTTATCTTGCTTGCCTGAAAGAACACATATGATTGAAGATATTTGTTTTTTCATATTGTCAGTCAAAAATAACTGTTATGAATATGAATTCAGAATATTGCACAATTTGATAATTTTGTCATGATATACGAATTGGCTTTTTTAAACATCATATTTAATGAAATTAGTTTAAATAGTAATTTCAGCCACTTCATTGCATTATATGAATAAAATTTTGAGCAATCATATGACTAAATTATTACAGATATAGCACAAATGTGGAACTTTGGACTTAGCCTAACCATTTTCAAATGTAGTTATGACAATGTATTATTTTTATTGTCATAAGGTCCAGTCGTGATTAGCCTATCTGTGCACGAAGTGACTTAAAACAAAAACTCAAACTAACATGACATACAACAAGAGCATGTATAATGACAAAATTCGCATGCAACGATCGGAAGTTTGACCCTATTCAACAATACGTCACATTTGCCTTGCCACTCATACACCTAAATAAATGCATGTAAAATTCCAACTTACTTGCTTTGCTCAGTTGGCTGTGGCTCCATATCACAAGCCAATCTCACTTGAGAAACATCTCCTCGTATCTCGGGAATGAAAAATTTATCAGATGTCAACGACCATAACCTAATTTCTGATGTTTCAAATCCTGCTGCAAGGAGATCAATATCCTTTGTGGTGATACCAGATGTAACACTACAAGGGTACAATTAAAAATTAAAAAGAAGGAAAGAGTAAGTTGAGGGATTAACACAAAAAAATACAAACAACATATGAGCGTTAGAACATGTTTAAAGACAAACTGCAGAAACGTATTTCAAAACCATAAATTAAACCATACTAGAAGAAAAAACTAGGACTATGCTGATGATACCACCTAGAACCTGATACTGATACATGAATATCATAATTTCAATTGGTTAGAGATGAGATTGTATGTAATGGTCCATTCATCTCCTTAACTAATGTATGAATCCAGATGACTGCAATGGATTTAACGCATATTTTGGGAAATGAGAGATGCAGTAATAAAAGTGTAATTCCACTAAGGACTTACCTTAGACACAAAAATTACATATTAAACTTTACAAACCAAAGTATGTGAATTGCACCTTAACAAAATTGCATCCTTTTGCATTAAATCAAATCGACTCATAAATAAATATGTCCATATTGGGTAATACCAATAAAGTACCAATAAATTTGTCTCATCTTTAATATTTATAATATTGATATATAAAACATTCTACTGCAGCAATACTACAAGAGTTTTGCTTTTTACTTACTCTGCTTTTTACTCTGTAGATTTGTTACACGTAACAATTCTGGTAGTAATAGTTTTAGAAATCTTGCATGTATAAAAAAGGTGCTATTAATAGTTTAGAATATCCCCATCCCAATGCTATGGCATGGAATCTATGTAAACTACCAAGAGGGGTCCATGTAGACCCCGTGTAAATTTATAATAATGATATTTTTATTTGGTCATGTATTAAATTTTTCATATTACTGCTGATCATGGAATATACAATAAAGATAATGTAGCCCACTGTTGCCCTTAATAGATATTGATTTAATTTAAAAGAAAGACATTTAAAAGAGCTGACCCATTATATTTCTAATAGTCTTACTGAAACTGAAAGCAAGCTCTGAAGTCAATAATCAAGCATAATATGAGAAGGATATGACAACAATGAAAACTCAACAACAAATGTACTGCTCTTTACTTATTACAAGTCTCAAAGGCTTATGTAACACCAATCCTACGCAAGGTCTAAGTGTATTATTTTTTAAATATTAAAATTGATTCCACATTCAAAACATTATTTAATAAACTTCATAAGGCATTCAATTGTAATACTTTTTTAAAAATGGTATCCTCCAAACATAACTGTTTTCACACATATTTTAATAAAAAATAATATGTGGGGTTCACCTGGACCCTGTTTAGCATTAGGAAGTTTAACATTGTACCAAATTACAACATTGGAAAAATAACTATGGATAAATCTATTTACTTTTCATTGGAATTCATAATAGAATACACCAACAATGGAGATGGTGGAGGTGGGCCCTCCCTAACAGCTCGAATAACTTCCTTCAATTTCTTAAGTTCGTCGTCAACTCCTATTGGTTCCTGCGAAAAGATTTTTAGGGCATTTACTTTAAAATGCAGTTATATAAACAAAACATAAAACTGAATTGTAAGTTATGAAAATAAAAAAAAAAGTAGGCATATTTGAAATATTTTCCCTGAAAAGATCAGACTGTAAACAGTACCTTCCCTACTTCTCTACCAGATTGATAGGGGAACATAACTTGGAGCTAGGGTTACAGTGTTGCTACACTTGAGGGTTTTGGCTACCCCTTCTGAACTTTCTGTACGAAAGTGAATTCTCCACCAATCACCAATGGCCTTTCCACGCAAGACTGCAAGTAAGATAAAGTGTGACTATCTTTAACTTTGTGCACTATTTTTCAAACACAGGGCAGGTTAATTGGCACTTGCACATTCTAGTCCATCTGTCTTAGTCTCAACCATTCCTGTGGCAAGACAGTCAGCATAACCACAACAATGCCAAAGGTTCTGGGTTTGAATCCTGGCCTGGGAGTTCTTTGTGAGTGTCCCTTCATCACTTTCCTCATATCATCACTCATCTTTATCATCGTGATTAACCAAAAGTGGCAGAAAAGTGATGCTAAATAACAAATACAGGGTGGCCACTCTAGGACCATGATAAAATTCAAGTATAATTCCTGGTTTTCAAGGCAAACTTTCCAAAAATTCAAAGCTAGAAGCAGATCTTTTCTCTATTTCAACCTTACGTATTACTGCCTCTATAATCCACATGCATTCACAATCAATATAAAGGGTTTGTTTATATAACAATATAAGGTGTTTGTGTGATTCCTCAGTTGTCGCGAGAGTGCCGGCAGCTATCGGGGAAGTTGTCAGCCGCGAGATGTCAGCTGACATGTCCCTACGCATAGGGACTTTTCACTATATTTCGCCCGCGTAGGGACTTCTTTCAATCTTGGAAAATAACATTTTATCGTGCAAAGGTGCAAAGATTACTCGCCAGTTAGTTGCACTTTCTTCGCGCTTGGTTTGGAATGAATGGATTAGTTTATCTGGATACTTTAGCGAGGAGAAAAAAAAAAACTAACAAATCTCCATCAGAATTTTGGAACATGTTATCGGTTAACAAGAACTTTCAAGGCAAGTTCTCTTTTGAAAACATTTCCACTCTTGCAAAAATAGTGCTAACATTGCCACATTTTAATGTGGAAACAGAAAGTATATTTTCAATGTTAAGTGATACAAAAACACAAAAGAGAAATAAAATGGGACCAGAATTGTTAAAGACTGCAGGAAATACAGCATCACCAACCAACATCTATCTCTTCACAGCAGCAGCATGTATGACTTCAAATAACATAATCAACAGTAAAAGACTCAACGTTATTCATTAAGGCAAGAATTTACAATACCGGACCATTCTGTAATTTCTATGCTACGTCTTATACTCACGAAATAATTAGTCGTGATGATTTATCTCAAGTTAACATGTTGGGGTGATGTGAAAAAATTGTTCATTAACGTGTACAAGTTGTAAAATAAGCTTTTCAATTCTCACAATGATTCTCCGTATACAAGTATGGTAGCCATATTTGTTGATATGAACAATTGATGTTCGCAATTAGTTATGCTGTCTACAGCATTGCCACACTGTTGATTTCATACTTGGAGAGCATGGATCGTGTAAGAATGGCGAAAGAGAACAGTAAAAAAGTTGTTAATGTTGTACAGATTGTTAGGTGGAGTGTGCAGGAGGATGGCCGAGGGCTAATTATTAAACTTATGGATTTTGGTATTTTGCCCAAAGAAGGTGCTTACATGTGACAGTGACAATCACAATGTAGAACAACATGTGGAATGTGGACTGATTTGATTACAGGTAAGTTTGGCAACAGTGCATCGATCGTAAAATTGCAGGATACGAAAATAAGATTTTTTTATCGGTTCGTAATCACAATTAGCGCAAAAACTATTCACGGATAGCCCCACTGACCATTCTCGGTAAGGTTAGGTTAGGTTAGGCAAGGCAAACATAGTTAAAATTTGGGGTCGAAAAACCATGCACGGGTAGCCCCACAAACCATTGACTGATAGCCCCACGAACAATTCACGGTGAGGTCAGGTTAGGTTAGGTTAGGCAAACAGTTAAAATTTTGGGTCGTAGTAATATCAGGAATGTATATTTCGTTTTTTAAGTATTGGAAACACAAAATCTTCCAGTAAATAATGAGCGGATCACTCAATTTAACTTATTTTGCAATTTCTACATGTGACACCCAAATTTTAACTTCAAATTCGTAATTAGGAGGCCTCAATTAGTGAGTATACGAAATATTACAAAAATCGGGGAGGGGTCCTGTATTGTAAATTCGCTCCTTCATTAATTGTGGAAGCACCGAGCAGAAAGATTTGGTAAGTAAATGTGAATATTTTATCTTCTGTTTTGCATGCTCATGAGGTGTTGTTTTTTTTAGTCGCTTTACTTGGCGTAGGGGCATTTGGTAAGTTCTATGGACATTTTGACTACGTCTGTAGGAACATTGCCAAAAAATGGTTGGCAACACTGTTGGCTACCAGATGTAGTGAGTGCAGGCTCGTGTTCACTTCTGTTTGCGTTTATCAGTACGCATGTTGTTTATACTGTGTTATTGAGTTAGTGTGCTTTTCAGTGCTAGTGCTTTATTGTGTGTTGTTATTCATTCATTAGTTATGCCGCTAAACAAATATAGTCTTGAACAAAGAGTTTTTATGTACGATAATTACGTGTAAACGAACTCTTGCAGAAAAGTGGTCAGGCCATTACAAGAGACAGGATCTCTTGAACCTAAGAAACGTGTTGTGTCGCTGTTGAAGGAGGTCATTTTCAACATCTTTATAACACAGGAGGTTAGTGATCATCATTATTATTACTTTTAAATATCATTTTACGCTTTCGGTTTGCTTTATGTGCCGGGATGCTGTCTTCCCTTTCTGTCAACTGAGGATAAAGTAGCGATGTCTAATCTAAGATTAGATGTCAGAAATAAGGTGCCAGAAATATTTGTATTTGGGAGGACACGTTTTCCTGCATCCTTGCAACAATTGTAACTGTAATTGTGAAAAGTGGAAACATTACAAAACAAGCGGTTTCTGTTACGGACTTCCTGTAACGCAATGTGCCGGGACCTGTTGCATGACGGGGCCGCCGAGCAGCCGACGCTTGCTAGTGTCATAGAGGTTTGAGCATTTTACATTATACTCAGTAAATCACTGTTCTACTTCACAGCAAATTATGAAATAACAATAATGTATATAGTTCAAAATCACAACACTGTTCTCTGATAAGTATACTTATTATTTTCACTGAATAAATACATTAAATTATGCACCAATTACTATGATTCGAACTATATGCAAAACGTTCTCGTTATCTCCTTTCACTTGTTTCTTACAACTGGTTGCTACGCAACAAAACAGTATGCTATGACATTTCTTTCTTTTTCTTTTACACAAGAAGTGATTATATATTTTACAATTTTAAAACAGTCCCACGCTCTCGTGGTAAAAGACTTCAATAACCTCCCTGTAAAAATTACCTTGTTTTCTTCTTTGCTTTGGACATCAGGATTCATGTTACCTTCATCATCATCTTCCTCCTCCTCTACATCATCTTCAGGATTCTTTCCCTCCTCAATGTCAAACCACGTCCTTAAAACCTGGATGGATTATAGTATTTTCTTTAGGGACAGGAAAGATTAGTTGGCACTCTATCAGGATTGGCCAATACACTTGTTCAAGTTATTACTAAAATTACAGATATGTTTTTCTGTAAATAGCCTGTAATGTTTTACAAAATTTTGCCAAATATATGACAATTTCTGGTAGAAAAATGAACCTCATTTTTTTCAAAAACATCAAAAATGGAATTTGCATGTCTCAATCTATTAGCTGGTAAATTTGATGATAATATAACCAATCTGATTTTTCCACAATTCTCTAATTCAGTGTAGATGTTCTTTACTGTATATACAGATATAATTAAATATCAGATTAAAAAAACAAAAACTACCTAGATTCTTCCTGTATTGTACCAATATTCACAAATCTTTATCTTTCCGCCAGAAAAACTACTAACACGTATTTAATTTCTGTTATCTTATTTTGTTTATAGACATATGAATGCAAGTACATATTACAGGTATATCAAAAGTTGTTTTTCTTTTTCATTGATTTCAATTTAAAAGCAAGCACATAATTGTAAAAACAAAACACAGGGAATACACGAACAAGTTTCTCATCAGACATTCTCGTGTCAATTGATAAGTCCACAAGTGTTGGATCGGCACATGGTTATACCTGTCTAATAACACAGACACATGACCAGGTGAAGAGCAGTAACTATTTCATTTTACTGCACATTTAACACCTGTTTGCAGGGCCACCAACCTCTGTTGCACAAATCTATATGAATTTATTGCTCACCCTGGTCCTGATATGGAGGGAAATGTGAATTGTGGGAACACACAAACAATTTCATTCCTACATGAAATATATCGTTAGCATGGATTGGTAACTACACACACCTGCAGGATACAGATATATCCATTGCCAGACACACACCTCTGCAGAGCAACCATACTCCTGGGAGACAGAGTGACACGATACTTCGAAGACCTGGGGGAAGTAAAATACATACTATATCAATAAATGAATGTACAAATGTTTTTTTTTTTTGTTTTTTTTTTTTTCACTGATCAGAATGAATAAAGGAACACACATGCTTAGGCCACAACTTGAACCTACAAAAGCTTTCTTGATATTATATTGACTAAATATGATACCATATAATTAGAGGCACATCATTTTGGTAAATAAAGAAGCAAAATTTCGGTACTAAAACGGAGTCAATTTTGGATTCAAAAGTGGTAAATAAAATCAAATTTTGGTGTTATAGTGGTGAAAAATTGGATGAAAAAGTGGTATATAAAAATACATTTTGGTTTTAAAATTGTGAATATAATCCTACATTTGATTTAAAAACTACATTTATTACACAAAATTAACATTCCACTTCTAATTTCACATTTATGTAGTTATCAGAGTATTATGTTTATTTCTGTGTAAAGGAGTCTATTTTTGCTTCTGAAGAATCAACATCAGAAATAATCAAGTTTCTGTGAATTGCATAACTCACAGGATAATTCAGACCTCAGAAGGTGTCGCGTCAGTAAATAAACCCTAAATCTCGTGTTTAAGAGTTAATTTCGCATTATCTCGTGACAAAACATGGTAGGAAAATGGATCACACACCTTTCAAAAACATGAAAAATTAATACTACAATGTGTTTTTTGACATTCCATTTTTTCGGTGAAAATGAAATATGCATGCCCCCCACATATAATCCCAACAACAAGAAACAGAGCCAGAAATGAAACCAGCATAATTGAGAGAAGTGGAAGAATAGATGAGGAGGTAAACAAAAGAGGACAAATGGAACATTCGAAGATTAATATGGAACAGGGATGTACCTATGAAATGCAAGAAGGTAATATATAACACATACTACGTGCCAATAATTACGTATGGAGCAGAGACGTGGACATTGATAGAGAGAGACAAAAGAAAAATGAAGGCAGTGGAGATGAAATTTTTAAGGAGTATATTGGGGAAGACTAGAAGGCATAGAATAAGGAATGAGGAGATCTGACAGACAGTGGCGGTGGTGAAGCTTCAGGACAGATCAGGCACAGATGATACATGGAGAGGATGAGAAAGACTGCCAGTAAGAAATTACAATGCACAAGGAGTGGGAATAAAGCCAAGAGGGAGATCAAGATGTCTGTGGAAAGAACAGATAGCGGAGAGAGTTATGAGAAGAGGACAAGATTGGAACTCCGTGGAAAGAGGGGAATGGTGGAAGACCAGGAAAAAATGGAGGCTTGACTTCTATGCGGACCCAGCCAGAGGCAGGAAATGGCGAAGGATGATGATGATAATCAAGGGGTCATGGGTCCAATTCCCAGTGGAAGCTCATTGACTTCTAAAGACATAGAAGCATATTGAAAAATTTGACAAAAATTTTATCAACCTAATATATCTACAAATAGCCCTTAACTTTCTGCATAATTCTGCCATTTATTTTTATTTATTTATGAATATATAGATTAACTCATATTGTAAAGTAAATGTATATTTATTCTTATGTAAAGAGTTGAGCCCACAAAGTAAGTTGGATAAGAAAACACAATTAATATTTAGAGCATATTTATGGAAATATTAGTTGATAAATGCATATTTTGGAGATTTTCAGGTCATAAAAATTCTCACTTATATAATTTGCAAACATAAAGTAAGTAAAGTGCTCCCCTGTGCTTTGCACCATGCCATGAAGGCGTATAGGGGAGGTGTGGGCTAAGCTGGGGGTGATGTGATCAGCACCATGCCCCTGGCTGCCTTCACAACTCAGAGTTTCCTCCAGGTAGCCAATTTATACGATGCTGGAGCCACGTCAACAGGTTGAAAAAGTCCTGGTTCTCCCCTGCCGGGGATCAAACCCAGGTCTCTCGCATGATAGTCAGACACCCTAACGACTGAGCTTTCAAACAAACAAATATTTCAAGACTTCATTTTTTCAAAACTAGTTTCAACGAGAAGACAAAACCTAACAACCCTTTGCTGAACATGTCATTGTGTGCATTGCATGTAACATTTCTGATTGAATTGAAGCAACGTATAAGAAAAACTTTACCTTTAAATAGTCCCCTAAAAATGAAGGTCCACTGAACCTAGGTTACAGTATGCTTTACTTAAATTTTAATTTTTACTCTAAACTTAACATATTTTTCATAAGCTTACCTGAAAGCTTTAATCAAGGGATTTGTTTCAATGTCCTGCACGGTATGCACTGTAGAAAGCTCCTCAACAAGTTCTTTTGTTTCATCTTTGGAAAGAAACATATTCTGATGGTGCTTGAAGAACTTTGTGGCTGGATGCCTGAAACCACCCCTTAATACTTCTATATATAAATGTGAAAATATAGGGCATAATAATTGAGCCAATTCAGACTTGTATGGTTCCTTTAAGTTCAGTATCCATCTCTTCAATCTGAAATAGAAATGATAAAGTACATGAACAAAGCGATATATACAATAAATGAAAGTCTGCATTATCATAAATTAGTTAAAAGTTGCAAAATGTGAGTAATTTTTTCTCTTCCTTTTGTACCTATGTAAATATTCGCCACTTCTGGCTAGCAAACTCAGAACTCTTGATGACTAGACAGCAGCTGCATTTGACAGACAAAGCAGTTCTCAAAACGGTTCACATACTTCATACTCGGCATGTGTGTTGTTTTGCCCCAGTCTGAACTAGAGCTTCCACTTTTCGTAATTAATTTTAAAAAAATATGTACATAAATATGTAGCTGTGTATGATAAAATATATAAGATGGCTCAAATATGTAACTTCCGAAAAGGGTAACATTTGTTTCAAATTCCCACTAACTCTTTACTTATCTTTTAACAACAAATGGTACTTTCCCAACAACGAATGAATATGATCAAGAAGAGTTTCAATTATTTTACACTTAATAAATTATTTTGCCAACAAAATGACATGGCATTGCTACTTTTTAATAAATATCATAAGAGGGGAATTAAAGACATATTTCCTTCCCTTGCTTCCACATTCGCAAGGGAAGCTCGTTGCAGACAACTTGACTGTGAAATAGTGAACGGTTTTTAGAATTTTAAAGGTTTTTACAGTTTTTAAAAATTCATACAGGAGGACAAATAAGTTTGTATTATAGGTTTTAACTTTGGTAAACAATGCCTTTAAAGCACATAAATTTTCAGTGCGTAATCGATCTTCCTATACTTTTTCCCGCTCGCATTTCACCTAACCCTTAATCCTGATGACTATGGAAGAAATATTTTGACGAAGCTATGACTTTATGAATTACTTATAAAACACCGAAACCTGAAGAAGAGAGAAGTTATCTCTCGAAACGTCGTAATTGAAGAAAACATATTATACTCTCAAAAAAAGTAAGTAAAATTGTAATTTATATTGTTTTGTGACAGCCTACTAACTGATAGGAATTTGTAATAAACTGCAAATACTATTAACTTTATAATATTTAATCACTACCAAAGTGAAAATTAACATTCTTTCATTGCATGCATTGAGGTATAATTTGGTAACAAATGCACAAGGAGTTAAATGGCATGTAAGATGTAAGGTCTAGTTCGAACATTGTTTAGTCATCCATGCAATGACATTCCCCAGGAACTCTACAAATGTGAGTTAAAAACATTAAGATAAAAATGGAGGAAGGACATGTGTTGAAAATTTTAAAATCCCAACACATGTCAGATGCTTACATGCTGCTTCCAGCTACTGGTCCAGAGGGTCATTTGGCGTGTCAAGAATTTTTTTAGGTTGTCACCAACAGCCACAACACAACCTTCAATAACTGCCTCAAAGTCATTGATATCCTAGCCCCTACACTAATATTTCTTCTTGTAAATGTTGGGAGAGGTTGCATACATCAGTCATACATGCCACCATGCATGACTGACATATAGTTACGTATTACAAGAAAAGAAGTAGAATTTTTATCGGCCTCTTTTAAGGATCAATGTGATGTTTTGGTGTACATGTACATCCTATGGTTTCTTTTGCACACAAAAATTAAATAATGCTTTCTACAAGGGCAAATATAAAAATCTTTGCCCCTATTTTTTTCATCCGAAATAGTGTGATTGAGAAACTGAGATATACATCCAATGCAATAGGCTTATCTTGGAACAGGCTATTTTAACTCTCAGCTGCTCCACGGCATGGCGCTGTTGTCAGCTTGCAAAGATGGCTGTAGTATCCAGCATGTTCACGTCGTATGAGCAGTGAAGTGTTATTCGTTTTCTATGGAGCAAGGGACGAATGCCCATTGAGATTCATAGGATAATGCAGATGATGTATGAGGACAAGCATCTTGCTTTGAGAAGGGTGTGGTGGTGGAATTGAGAGTTTGAAAATGGCCGAGAAAACCTTCACGACAATGGGGTGTCCTCCCTCACAACAGAAAAAATTGTCTGCTTGGCAAACAGGACCATCGACAGACTTCAGTCATTCAAATGGGAGATTCTGGAGCATGCACCGTATATCCCAGACCTCACCCCCAGTGATTTTGGTCCACTGAAGAAGTTCCTGGCAGGACAGAGATTCATTTGCGACGAAGCGAAGACTGCTGTCCAGCGGTAGTTCCACGATCAACTGACCAAATTCCACAACAGCGGCATCTCTGAACTAGTGGTGTGATGGGACAAATGCCTGAACTGCTGTGGTGACTATGCGCAAAAATAATGCAAGGTACATAAAACAATTCCTATATTTTGATTACCCTGCATGTTTATAATTTCAGTTGAAAAAAAAATTGGGGCAAAGATTTTTCGATTTGCCCTTGTATCAATAAACTAAGACTTAGTAACATTTATTATGATTATATTTTCAAATAAGCACTCTAGTTTATTGATCCTCATATTGGAAAATGTTATTTCGGCAATGTCAGTGAATGTAGTGGCTCTGGGATTCATCCAGCCTCTAATAAATGGTTACCTGGGGGCAACCCTGCAGGTAAAGATGTAGACAGCATGGTGCTGATCACATCACCTCCACAAATGGCAGATATTGCACATATAAGGAGAGGTCCTACTACCACATCCCAACATATAATACAATGCGCAGGTAGTGTTAAATATAAAACATGCAAAGGTTTCATGCAAGTGGGTGTTAATCCTCAAATATGCTCAATTTTTCACCCCAGAACAAAATCACATTATACAAATACATCAACAACTTACAAAAGAAAGAAACATATGTGTATTCTATAATTCTGAAAGTAATCACCATTTATCATATACAGTGAAACCTCATTAATCCAGACAGGAAGAAAAAAGAAAGAAATGAAAAAAAGCAAAATGCAAGGTTTTAAATGTGGCTAGAAGTCAACAAGAGAACTTCCCAAAGAAAAGGCAGTCAACCACTGATGAAATTCTGTTTCCCGCACACTTTGTACTGTACTGTATAGCGTATTTAGGCCAATGCCCTTTAAATACACCATAATAAACGTGTATTGTTGCTATAAACGGAGTTTTAATGCAGTTTCTACTGTTCTTTTAGGTTATTCCAGTTAATCCAGACTTTCGTTAAACCGGTCAACTTATCCCCCCCATTAGTCCAGATTAACGAGGTTTTACTGTAAATACTATTATTATATCAAGCTAATGATATGCTTTAACTTACCCAGCAAATTGTATATCTACTTGACTGGTATCATTGTTGCTGTTACTAAAAAGTATACTGTTCTTCTGAGCAACTTCTTTGTCCACTGCTGCTACGACTGCCATTTCTTCATGAGACTGACTCAATTGCAATTCAGACTTTCGAAAACTCTCAGAATCCTGAAATTAAATTTCTTATCAACATATACCCCAAAAAAACAATGTCAAAATAACAGGCAACACAACTTTGAACTGAGCATTCTGGATTATTTACATTTCTATTATGTTGGACAACTTACAATACACCAATCCGTTACTATTCTGTATATTGAGTTAAATTATTGCAGCATTCCAAGCATAAAAAATATAGTAATACTGTAGAACCATAAAACTGCATTCTAAAATGATGCACCTGCTTTATACTACTTAATAAGGATATGTAGTACAAAAAATTATTTCCAATTTTCTGAATGCCTCAGACTAACCGCTAGTCATTAATCGGTAACTTGCGTGTCACATCATCTTGAACAAATTTTATTCAATAACTACTTGTAGGAAATAAGTGTAAACTTTTGTGACTATTTCATTAAAGGAAATAATGTGCTGTAAGTGAAGCTTTGATTGATTGATTTAGGGTAAAAGTTTACTATCTGTCTTACACCTATAACTTCTGACTTTAGGTCAATTTTTGACATTCGTACTGCCTATCTGCTTCGCGGAACATTCAGTGAATGTTTTTTGGGGCTATCCATCCAGGAATCGGTGCGAAATTTAAACAAAAACAACTAATATTTTCGTTTGAAATTTTTGACTCAAATTTCACAGAGATTCCGGGCTCTGCCCCTGGGGTAATTGACCTACCCTCCCCAATCGCTAACGCGGCCCCGCCTCCGCTCCGGCTTTTTCTATAGACTCCCTGTTAAAGGCATGTTAGAAATTGGCGGGTCACTTACCTCCAAATGCGACCCAAACTTTAAAATTTGAACAAATCCGTTTTTAGGATACGGAAAACTTACCTGAATTTCACACAAAACACCGTCCCGATGTTAGACAATACTACAGGGACTTATTACGGTAAGTAGTTTCTTCTGTAGAAATGAAGAAATCTGTTCGACGGATAGTAAACAAGTACCATTTTGGATAAATTCAATGCGATGTCACCATCATTGGAATTAATTTCCATTGAGAATACGAATACGACACTACACTTATTACTTATTCTATTTCAAACGGCATCACTTACTGTATAATGACGACGCTTTAAGTAAGAACCTACGGCAGCTTTAACAGCCTCATTTTTCGATCGTCTCATCTTCGCATATTATTTTCTCAAACATAACTTTATTTTCCGCTGTACATTGGACACAGATTATATTTCAATATGGGAGGATGTGTGAGTCTGTTGCTGGAATCGAGACCTCAGACCAGCTTTGAAAACTTTCTATCTTACGTTGTGGTGGTATCGTATCAAAAATATTCGCTCCTTAATCGTAACATTATGCGTAAAGAGTTGAAGAAATTGCCAATATTTTATTTTTGTAATAATAATGATAACAAGAAATTGCACAGATAGTGTTATTTTGCTGTTTTCAGTGTGTCAACGTTGGTTGTTTGGCAATACTGGGCAGAGTTTTTCCAGGTTCTTCTGCTAAAAATCATATGATCGTGGGTGTAGTCTGTGTTTCTTTTGCAACAGGAGTGAAGTGCAAGTGTAGTCGTTAAGTAGGAATGGATTTATTTATTTGGTTTGCTGCATTTATTGTGGGCGGTAAGTAGGAAATAAACTGTATTTATAAATTATACTTTAAATTTAGCATTCTCAGTTGATCATGAAATCTGTTTATGCTACCTAAAGTTTTCCCCGTATGAAGTAAAATTTGTCCTACATGCATATCACTGTTGAATTGAAATTACATTTTCCTCTTCTGAACCAATATTTATTTCAAATGTTAGATTGCCTTTATTATTGTTATATTTTGTCAATTCTAGTTTACTTTTGTCACGTATGTTACTTTCAGCAACCACGGCCCAACTACCCTACTGAATCCCGAATCCAGCACCTAAATCATAACTCTTTCTTCAAATACAAAGCCAGGAATTGTTAAAATTGAGTGTAACAACACTCGTAAAAAGGGCCCATTCATGAACAGCATTTTAATTTTTGAACCATATAACCAAACTGGGTGCTACTTTCGTATAGGTGAAACACCTAGAAATCATTTATTTCGCACTTTTTTACATTGCTAACATACTATTCTGCATTGCGGAACATTTCTTAAGGTGTAATAATGAATTTCTAACGAAAATAATGTCTATTTCTTACATTTCCGAGTACTTACTGTTCTTCGTTATTTCGATTCTGTAAGACACAATGTGGCGATAGCGTACTGGTTCATCGCGCGTTGTGCCAGTGTTTTGTCGATTTGGAGTGTGCATGCAGTGTTCTAACCTTGTTCACCGAAAAATACCTACTTTCGTGCCTGGATTTGAAATTATGCTAATACCTCGCAAACCACTGACGTTAGCCCCACAAACCATTTCCCATAAAAGTAAAGTAAAGCTCTCCCCTGTGCATAGCAACACGCCATGAAGGCGTATAGGGGGTGTGGGAGTAACGCCCCACACTTTCTTGATCCGGTCGTGAGTGGGGGTGATGTGATCAGCATCACGCCCCTGACCGCCTTTACTCCCCAGGGTTTCCCCCAGGTACCCATGTTATTCGACGCTGGGTGGGCGTCGTTCCATCGTTAGAAAAGTTTCCGGATTTGAACCGGCTGGGGATCGAACCCGGGACCTTAAGCATGGTAGTCAGACGCGTTACCGACTGAGCCACCGCGGCCACATTTCCATAACCATTTCCCATAAGGTTAGGTTAAGCAAGCATAGTTTTTTTTTAAATACTCTCTACGTCATGTTATAGTGAAAACACAGTGAAGTTTGAAACACTTACTGGGGGTTATGTCATGTAACACACGGAACATTGTGTGTGCAGAAAGCACATGACGGCAGCAGCATTAACGTTTCGGAGAGATATTTTCGCAGATACACACATGATCTCGCATTAAAATGGGTCAAAACTATATTCCTGAACTTCAACAACGCTAAAGAAAATGATTTGCGTAAGTAATTTCTTGTGTAGGTAAATATGCGATATCGCCCGAACGGATTTCTTCAAATGTGCAGTAGATACTACTTACTGAAATCAGTTTCTGTAGCATAGTTGAAGTTCTTTGAGGTATTTTCTTTCGCGGAAACTGAAACCTTCACCATAGAATGCTGCAGAACAAGAAATAATCACTTTTTATGTAAGGAAATTGCATTTTCTGACAACATTATGCCGTTGTTTCCATTACGTAGCTGCAGATGGCACGAGCATCGAACGTTATGCGGTTTCGCCAGTGTTTCCAAACGTGCCATTTTCTTACGAGATTTTTTTTTCCTTTTTTTTTAACTATGCTTACCTAACCTAACCTTGCCGGAAATGGTCCGTGGGGCTATCATGAATGGTTTTTGGGGCTATCCGTCAATGGTTCATGGGGCTATCATGAATAATTTTTGGGGCTATACGTCAATGGTTTGTGATGACATAATGAACATGAAAGTTTGTATTGTTCGGTGACGAAGGTTGAAACACTGCATACCCACTCCAAATCAACAAAATACAAGCACGACGCGTGATGATCCATGACGAGTGCACACCATATTGTCTGTTACCCAAGCGGAACAAGGAAGACAAATAATTACTCGTAATATGAAAAGTTGACACTATTTTATGGAAAAAGGCAAGACTTCACCATAAAGAATCTTCCGCAATGCAGAATAGGTAAGTATTAATGCTAGAATTAACGAAATAAACGAGTGAGAGGTGTTCGGGCGATATCACACAATTACCCTTATGTAGAAAGTAAGAAATTCGTTTCTGCTATACGAAAGTGTTACCATATTTTTTTCCATGTTCGAAAACCCCAAAAACCATTTGAATAGCCTCGCAAACCATTCATAAATAGCCCCACGAACTATGCATGGCAAGGTTAGGTTCTGTTAGGTTAGGCAAACATAGTTAAAATTGTCATGTTCTGGCAAAACAATGGCATGGTTGGAAACACTGAACGGGGGTTACGTCATCAAACGCATGGAACATTTGGTTCACGTAGTCGAAGGTAATGGAGGCAAGAGCTTTTGTGCATCGGAGAGGCATTAGTGTCGAAAAATACATGATTTACCGGCCGAATAAATTGAACGAAGGGAGAAAACACTCCACGACCTTTCAAGAGTCTACAGAAACTCTGTTCCTTAAGTACTTTCTCCTGTAAAATTGAAGAAATGTGTTTTCCCTATATCGAACTCTAATTGTAAGGCACACCTTTGGAGAAATTTTCATAGAAAATGCATGCATAGCTTCCTCCATAGATCCTAAAAATGAAATTTGTATTATCCAGTAAATGGGAAGTTGAACTAAGTGGGAGTTATTCACATTGCACATGTTGCATTACACCCCTTTAGTAATGATATTCTGTTTCCCCCAATAAGTAGTTAACTGAATGTCCTCTTTCTTTGAAAATATGTATATTCATAGAAAAAAATATTAAAAAATTCCAGCACACGAGCTAATTTTACCACAAGACGTCCTTTATTTAGAGCTCTCTTCCACATAGTACACCCTGCACTGCATCCTTGCAGACTAACTAGGCTTTAGCATCTGGACCAACAGTCATGTGACCCATATGTATTTGTGATTGTCCCTTCACCTGTCTCATATTACACCATTCATCCTAATTGTCGTGATTAGCCAAAAGTGATTTAAAATCAAATCAATGTGCAACATCAAATTCTATTATTTTTACTTCCAGTGTATGCAAAAGGAGAACTAGTTATTCTTCATTCACCAAAATCCATTGAATTTAATGGAGATGAGGTAATGAAACAAAGTACCTTGAAGGATGTGCTTTCGTCTGCGTTGGGATTCACCACATATGGGGTAAGTGTTGTCATATTTTGTATGGGACAATTGCGTGTGGTTTTATAGTAAACTTATGTCAGTCTCCACGGTGCAGTGATTGGCATAGTGTGCCACGAAATCAGTTGAATGGATGTGGAGGATGCTACCCAGTTAGATAATCTTCAGCTAGGAATTTTTGAAAAGAGCACTTTATCATCTATTTCATCATTCATTCACACTTTTATGATTAACCGAGCAGAAATCTTCATTTGATGCAGTAATGAAAAATGTTTTTTAAAATGGACCCACATCACTTCTGTTACCACGTAACATTTTGGACCTATTTCTGGATCCTTCTTCAGATGGTCCTAGGAATTAAAACATTAAAAAAGGTATATAAAGTTAAACAAAGATGGATATAAAAGAAAGCAAGGACCATGCTAAAACATGTAAGTTAAACTGAAACAAAAGTATCTACTTGTAAGTCCTATTTTTGTGTTCCTAAATGTTTACATAATTAGTTTCTTTATCAAAGCAAAACTTATTGCATTGCTAGAATATCAATAGTAATTTTTTTTCATATTTTGTTGGTATTGGCACATATTTCAAATTGGTCCATTCATACTAAATGATAAAACAAATAAGCATTTATTCACATAAAATCCCGTTCAATTGCACGAGCATGTACAGTCCAATATATGTGTATGTACAGGGCTCGAAAAATCCCATTGCCATGGTGACTAAAAATTTCAGCCTGGTGACTGTGATCTCTTGCTGTAATATTGCAGTTTTTTAAGTTTGCATGTATGAAATTTTGAAGATTCTAAGTTCAAATTGCAGTACAGCGTGAGTTAGCAAATGATTTTTATCAACGTTGTGAACATTCCATAGAATCAGTAACTCCTTGTCTCCAAACCCCTCCCATTTCCCGCTTTCTCACATGATTAGCGATGTTTTGAATATGGTGATGCTCAGCTTCTTATAGTATGCACAATTGCTAGTAGTAGGTGGTTACCTGGCACCTGATTTTTATGTCTGGCGCCTAACTGTGAAGAAGATTTTTCGAGCACTGTGCATGTCGTTAAGACTGGATGGTGTTAAATATAGGTTGAAGTATGGAATAGAAATTTACATAATTTGTCAAATTTGATAATTCAGTGGAGGGCAGATATGTTGCTAGCAGATGTAGTGTAAGAAAAATATTGATGACATTAAGTTTTGCTCCTTATCTCGTTGGTATCCCAAAGATTGTATTTACTTAACATGTAAAGAAGTAATTTCTTGTACTCCTGTGCAAGTGAATATTTTCTTGACTGCTTTGTACAGGAGAGCTCATGGTCTGGCCTAACAGTGAAGGATCCATTCCACTATCCAGAGAGTGTGGTTGGCATTGTGGTTCAGGGAGTAAAGACCCTTGGAAATTCAGTTGATGGACACAGATTTGCCGTGCATACAGATGAGGATGAATCTGAAACTTGGCTTACAGTTACTAGGCGAATAGATGAGAGATTTCCTGGGGAAAATTCCACTCTGGTCAGAATGGACTTGCAAGAGGATGATCAGGTTGGTGTTTTACATTCTTTTTTGTTTGTTTGTATTTTAATTTGAATGTGGATTAAAATTATTTGTCACTTTTTCCTTGGTTTTCAAGAAACTCGTATTCTAGAAAAATTAAAACTGGAAAATGGGTTTTGTTAACTGAGACCCAATCTGTTTTTGAACTCTAAAATCAAATTGTACATTGCGATTTTGAAATATGTATACAGTACTGGGTAAGCACCATGCCTTGAAGGCACATTTAGGAGATAGGACCCCATACACAGCCATCTTGTGGAGATGATGTGATCAGCACCATGCTCCACCTGCCTTTATTCCCATGAGCTCCCTTCCCCCATGTACCCATTGATTTGAGACTGGGTGAGCCCTAGAGCCGCTTCATCCAGGGACAAGGCTGGAAAAATTCCATCAGATCACCTACCTCGGGAATCGAACCCTCGTCTCTCGCGTGGCAGTCGGATGCCCATCTATCTATTGTTAAACTGACAGTGTATACCCAGTTTATTGTAATGATATTTTAAATATTTGTATAATATCAGAGGATGTACAGTAAAACCACGATTTTTAGATCCTCAATTTTACATTTTCCCACATTATACATTCAAGTTGGATGGTCCCAACATAGCAAAATGCTACAAAATATTCCTCAATTTTACATTTTCCTGCATTTTCAGTTTTTTCAGCTTGGTCCCCTGAAAAACGTAAAATCGAGGTTCCACTGTATACACATAACATTGTGTTCTAACTTTTCAAATAAGTGAACATACTTGCTTGTTTCTCTTACTTCTCTACCACATACTGACATTTCCAAAGTCTTTATGAGCATTTATGCATGTACGCTAGTTATATAATATTGAGCAAGCATATTTTATTTATTCCCTTTGTTTAAATTATTCATATGGGGAACTTTGCATTGTTAAATACCCATCCTTTTGCTGGTCAGTGATGATGTAATAAGGTATTTACAAATCCTAAAGTTAATTGCTTATTTGTATTTCTTAATGATCAGTGCAATTGCAGGTTCACACCATTCTTGTTAATTTTACATTAAAGGTATTCAGTATACCTGTAAGTTAAACATGTTACAATCATATGTTTAATTGAAGTACTCCATACAATTAACCGTAGGCCTGTGCAAGGGGAGGGCAATTGCCCCTCCCCCCCTAATCATTGACGTCCGCAGATTTTTTCCACTGAGGGACAAGGAAGGTATTTTCCCATGGCGCATATTACCCCGGTAATAGTGTTGCCAAACATATTGTAGCTTGGTGCTTATTACTCACTATCAAATAGAATAAACAACGTTAAATTGTATTAAGTTAAGTTTAACACTACTTATGTGAGTGAGTATGAAGCTTTTTTGGAACGATGTTTCAGGGTCCAACTGCCCCCTTCATCAGGTTTGTAAAATATTTTCCTAAGCACTGAACATAGTGCTGCGTTAAAAAGTGTTAAAAGAGGATTAGGTTGAGGGTAGGGTTGAAAACACTTAACACTATCTCTGACACATTCCTAATTAAAAAAACTCCACATATTATTGGAAATCAATTCTAGAGTAGGAAGACAAAAGGATACTTAAGATGGAATTAGTTATCACGTTTTTCTTGCATTATTTCTTCCAGAGCACCTGCAGGGGGGCAATTGCCCCCTCGATATCAAAGTTTATACAAATAAAAATACATTTCGTAAAATTTTCTGGCTCACTTCACTCGCAATGCATGCTTTTCGTAGTCTTGTCAAGTTCAGAGCCATAGCTAGGGGGCAGCGGGAGTTGGCCATGTGCTCTGAACGATATAAATGAAAAATATTGTAAAAGAGAATGCCATTGCACCCCATGAAATTTTTTTGTGCCATATTAAATCAATATTGTTTTCAGTTTGCAAAAATTTGGATCTAAAAATTTTCTTGGTTGCTTCGCTCGCAGTTTTATTGTTTTCTGTATGCATTGTACAGGGTCATCCGTTTGAGATGTCAGAAAAATAAACCGTTATCTACAAGAGGGCAATGTAGATACCTGTGAGCAGTTCGTTGTAATAGAAGCAGAAAGGATGTAAATTTCGAGTGAGTGGAGGTTTACAGTCTTCAGCTGCATGGCGGCAGTAGCATGCATGTAATAGTTGAAAAATTTGCATACCATACGACATACTGTGAGCGCTGTTGTGACGTGACCACCACCTTTGTTACCATGCACATTAGCGCCGCCATGTGGCTGAAGTCTGTAAACCTCCACTCACTCAAAACTTACATCCTTTCTGCTTATATTACAACAAGCTGCTCGGAGATACGTACATTAACCTCTTGTATATAACTGTTTACTTTTCTGACATCTCAAACGGATGACCCTGTAAATTACTAGAGAGAGAGGTTATAACTACTAAGTACTTGAGACTCTTGATTCTAAACAGTTTTGTCTTAAATGCATGAACACAATTGTTTGGAAGAAAAGGAGGGTGGCACACACACACACAGTATATACAATACATACATTCATATATAGATACATACATACATACACACATCGATGCAATGAAACTAAAACAGTGAGATAAAATAAGGTTTTTCTTTCCCGACTGGACTTTCATCAAGGCTTTTACCCCCCCCCCCCCAACTGTGTCTGTGCATGCCTATGCAATTAAAATCCTGGTATTTTTCAATACGTGATAAATGATTAAATAGTGCAATGAACCTTAGACTTTGTAAATATCGATTATCTTTTATCTGGTATTCAGTTGTTGCTTTATCAGCATTTATCTAAGATTCAAATAATTCATTTTATTTCAGTTTTCTGACTATTCAGGCTTGTTTGAAGATGTGGACTCTACACCTACAGGGTTTTCCCTCAAATATTTGAACACATCGGTGGATGAAGATTTTCAATTTCTACAGGAAGTCCAACTTCTGAAAGAAATTGGAAGGAAGGTAAGCAATCTTAAGTGTGAATGAAAGCTGTACTTTTCACTCCTTATAGTCTAATTGGGGGGGTGCCCAGTAACTGTAAAAACTGCAAATAATAGTCATATCCTAA
Organism: Lepisma saccharinum; assembly: GCF_977018435.1. NCBI lineage: Eukaryota > Metazoa > Arthropoda > Insecta > Zygentoma > Lepismatidae > Lepisma > Lepisma saccharinum. The sequence continues at coordinate 31,556,082 of NC_139258.1, read as the reverse complement.
CAATAGCCTTCATAAGTGATTTGCTGTCAGCTACATCGTTTCACTTTCTTTTGATTTCATACTATGTCATAGATTCAACTGCAATGGAAAAATATAGTGATTTATAAGGTAATTGTGACTGTTCTAAATGGTTAAAACAATCTGCTTAACCCAAAAATAATTCACAACCAGCGACTGATTTAAGAATATGTGCACATGATTTAAATTAGAAACTTATTTAAAATGGTTTGAATCATTCAAAGCCAAATTGTGAAAGAAAATTAATATTTTGTAGAATGCTTGTAACCTGGAAAGAAAGATTGAATTTGAAATTCATGACAGCATTGTTAAAGACCCAAAACACACACACACACACACACA